>NC_090987.1:34306315-34621578 GCF_041146395.1 Eulemur rufifrons | reverse complement strand
TACATGCATTCCTGACATCTGCCCATAAAAATTGTATGGTCCCAGGATTTATTTATGGATTTATGCATTTTTTTGTATATCTATTTAGCTTTATCTCCTCTTGGACTCACTGTTGTAGTATATGCAGGGATTTAAAACTTGTTACAGAACTACAAGCAATAAGTAGAAGAAGAGGTGAAAACTGAAGAGAATTAAACTACCTTGTAAGGCAACCGATGGAGTTATTATCAAAAGGTTTCATTCAGGGAAGGCTGGTTTCCTCAGACAGGGGTAGAGATATAGGAGGTATGAGAGAGGCTGATTCTGGCAGCAAGGAAAGTTCAGAGAACTTTGTGGTTCAAAGTTGCAAACCTCATTTATGTCTGCCTAAATATTCTCAGCCTATATATTAAGGTCTCATTCCTTCCCACCAGTGTCTTATCTTAATACAAGAGAGCTGAAAGGATTTAGTATTTAATTGGAGCTGCAAATTCTGCAACCCTTACAATCAGGATCTGGGCTTTGTCCTGATTCTAACCTTTCTTTTTACTGTGGAAGAGGGCTTGCTTTGAAGCTGCCATAGAGGCTCTCTGACTTTCCACACACGTTCTGAATTGTTCTTAATCGGCCTTCAATTTGTCATTTTCTATGTGTACTCTTTTTGGGAACATCAAAAGCAACCAGCTGACCCCATAATCATTATAATCATCGTCATTTCCATAGCAACTACATGTCTTTCCTGTCCTTTATTCTTGCCTCTACTGGGTTATTTGAATAAGGATAATGGCACACATAGTATGGACTGCCAGGGACACCTTTCCATGGGCAAAGACATTATCCACAAACTCATCAAATATTTGAGTGACCAATTCAAGAACCCAATGAAAAGAATTTGTTTCCCAGGTTCACTTTTGTACCACTTTTTTAATTAGTCAAAGTCCTAGGAGAAAACATCGCATAGACATTGCACATGAAAATGGGAAGTTTTACAAAGAGAATGTTTATAATGCCTTTGAGAGAATTGAGGGGAGCCAAAGAATCTCAAAATTCCCCACAGTAGGAGAAGCTGTAGTGACAGGAAGAGGCTTCCTGTAAGAGCTATGCTCTTTGACAGAGAGAAATAATCAACCTATGATGAACTGCGAGGGAAGAAGACATGCTAATAAATATTTCAGTCTCAAACTCTCCTCTTCCTTTAATCCCTTACTGGGGCTAGATATCCCATTGACCTGCTTCTTAATGGTGAGCCTTCTGTACAAAAAAGTAGAGAAGTGTGGAGGAGAGATTTTGAATGTTAAGTGCAAAATTTCTAGTTTGGCATCCTTTATTTATAACCCCTTCCAAAAACAGTTTTATTGAGACTGATTAAGCCTCAAATACTAGTTTGGATACTGGTTTAACTGCTGTAATAAAAATCAAAGTAATCATTGTCATAGAATTCATTTCTTTTTGTATAATAGGTAATATAAGCAGTCCAGGCATGATACAGTGACATAAACAGGGTTGGGAACCCAGGTCTTCCCATTTTGTTAATGAACTCTTCTTGGGTGTTGAGTGTTGCTCTTACCTGCATAATCTACCACTAAGTCTGTATCCTATGCAGCAGGAAGGAGTAAAAAGAAAGTGAAGGTCATGTCCATTCCCTTTCGTGGGACAACCTAGGAGATGGCATTGTCTATATTAGTATTAATATTGCATTGGCCAAAACTTAAATACAAGGCCAGAACTAGCAACAACAAGAGAGGCTGGGTAGGTAACACACATATCTTCAGCTAGTTCTCAGTGTGCCACAAATTCAGGGAGCCTATTATTAATGAAAGATGGGTAAAAGAATGTTGGGCCAATATCTAATTTATTTTTAAAAGAATTCTAAGTTCCTGTCCAAATAATCAGGATCCACTCATAGATATGTCAAAATTTAATATAAACAGTTAAATGTCTCATTAAATAAAAGAATATTAGAACTAGAGAGAAGTATGAGATGATTTAATATCAAGCCCTAACTCACATAAGAATATAGTGTATCCCAGAAAATAAATAAAAGTTTATCTAAGGTCACAGAACCACTTCCTGGGAGAACTGAGACTATGTCACAGTATTCCTACCTTAACGTTCTCTCTCCTTTCCCCGAGCACATGCTGCTTATCATGGTACACCCAGCTTTAGTGTAGGAATGAAAGGAGCATGGACATAGTCTAGCAGTTAAGATCCCAGACCACAAAGAACCAACAATCTAATAAGAAAACATGTATGCAAATAGTTAAGAATAAAGCAAAACATAATAAAATGAATGACTTCGTAGAATGTTGAAACACAGAAAAAACAGTGTCTGCTCATGTGTGAAAGACAGGTTGTTCAATACATGTTATATCTTTTGAATTAAGTGTGTCTTTGTAGTATGATAAAATATAGTAGTATTTTTAAAATAGTAAACTAGAAACTACCTCTGTTCTCTAAAATCTTTCAAAATAGTTTAAATTAGGCTACACTGGACTAGAAATGTAAGCACCAAATTTTGATAGGACATTTAATTTATAGCAATGTGTTGAATGCTTTATTAGCATACATTTAAATTTCTCCAAAAATGCAAATAGAGTTTATTTATATGATTAGCATCTGCTACGGTCAAGTGCTATGTCAAATACTGGGTTTCAACTAGTGAACTCTACAGAATTTTATCCCCAAGGAACTGAATGTAGTGTAGTTCATTGATTCCCAATAAGTTAATGTACATAAAGTGCTTAGAATTGTGCCTAGCATATTATAAATGCCACATGGAGTTTGATATTAGTATTGCTTTTACTCGTAATGGATATGCACTTCTTGAATTTTGTTAGTATTTGTTAAACATGTACTAATCACCAAGACAATCACAAGTGTTCCACTGGAGTCACGGTTGCAAACTCTATATGTCAACTTTCTAATATGAATAAATGTATTCATTCATTGGTAATTTGGTGGTAATGTTTTGCTGATAGTCACTGTGCTATATCACAGATTCTATTATATATTGCTTAGACACAGAAAAGAATATGTCCTCAAGGAGCAATGGGAAGTGGAGAATAAATTATAAACTGTTGTAAATACCATGTGTGCAAGATCTATAGAGAAAATTATGGCTAATTTTCCTTTGGGAATAAGAAAATCCATGATACATCTTTATGGATTGTGGTATATGAACTGAAACTTAAAAGAGGTTTGGGTTCCTGCCAGACATGTGGGTCAGGAAGGGGAGGAGAGTGATGGGAGAGAGTGGGGCTTGTACATTTCACAGAAGGAGGCAACAAAGAGCAAAAATGTGGTGACTTTGGAGAGCTTTAAATAGCTCTGGCATAGGATGGCGTTCTGAACAGAGTGAGGATAAGGCGTGAAAGGAATGCAAAAGCCAGTTCTTGAAATACCTTGTAAGCCAAGGTAGGAGGTTTGACTTTCTCCTCTAGTCAAATGAAAGCCATTTAATGGGGAGTAAAAATAACAAGATTTGCCCTTTACAAAAGTTCTTCTGTATCAGTGTGAAATAAAGATCTGAGAGTAGCAAAGTTGGGAGAAAGGAAACTTGTTACATGACATTACTCATGTCTGAAAGATGAAAAGTGTATGACCCAAGACAGCAGGCAGTGGAAATGGGGATTTTCTTAAAGAAATATATGGCTTCCAAGTCTCAAATTGAAATTAAGATGCATATCCATTCATTTGGAGAGCAAATGATAAGATGTAGAATATCTATATATGAACCTTGACTGGTCTTAATTTGAATAAAAATAAACAAATATATGTGTGTATATGTACATATATGTATATATGAGTTGCTACATCTTAACAAATATTAATGGTTTCTTTTCAACTTTTGAGGAAAAGTTTCTTTCAAAAATTTACTATTTTCTTTTCACCTTTTGAGGGAGTGGAATGCTTTTCAGCCATAGTAAAGTAATTTTGACATAGTGGGCTGGAAGTATTTGATCTGAAGCATATGTCAGTTGATGTTTTTCCTGGATTATCATGATTCAAAGCAAAGTCATTTATGGTGCACTGTTATTGCCACAGGTGTTTATCTGTGGTTTAACATACTGTTAGTGAATTTATTCTGAACACTAGACTTGAGTTTTGCTCATAGAATGGATCAGACATGGCAGAGCAGGTCACACTCACCATCATTGCCGCTGATCTTTGATTTCTACTTGAAGAATCTCTCCCTCTGGGCAGAAGAGACATGTTCAGCCCGGATGCTCACCTGACACTGGCCTCAGTACAGACACCAATAACCACTTTGTCAGTTATAATCAATAGAAATTCCTGTTCTTTATAAATAACAGAAAATGCCGTTTCTGGATTCCTAAGATATGTAGTTCCTACTATATCCCTTGTCTGTCCCTAGTCACTCGCTGATTCAGCTGTATAAAGAATTATATCTAATTTCCTGCTGAAGAATAATGTTCTCTGAAATCTAACATGGAAGTTTGGGACCTAGGGGCCAAATTTGTGTGGAAGACTTTATTCAAAAATCATTGAAAGTGGATGTTAGAATAGAAAAGTGTCATTTTCATCTGAAATATTCAGGAAAGACTTCATTGGATCAGCTGAGATTTGAAATGAATTTTGAAGGAAGGAAAGAAGTTTACTCAGAGACAGAAAGTTATCTCATGTATAAATCCTGCTGTAATACAAATTAGTATGTAATAAATGCAAGACGCATTTAATGGACAAATCTTAATAAATCACATTTGGGATTACAGCGTTCATAAGGGAAATTTTATATGAACTTGGAAAGGCAGTAGAGACCAGATTAAAGAAGCTTTTAAACTGAGGACATAAGACTTTGAATGTTATTGTTTAGGCAAAAAGCAGTCTGAGTAGTTTTATAAACAAGAAGATGACATGTTAAGGAGGCTTTTAAATAATATTACACTGGTGACATTTATACAGGATGAATTGATAGGAGGCAGAAACACAGGATGGCATAGCTCTTCAGAACTTCTCAAATTTCCAGGTGTGAAGAAATAGGGTCTAAAGGTAGGATATGTAAGAGATAAACACGAAAAATAGTTCAAAGAAAGTAGTTAAATGGTATCATGACTTTACTGGAAAGAAAATAATAGAATTAAATATAATTTTAAAGTGTTAAAATTGCAAGGTCATAGATTTTGTGTTTTTTAAATAATAGTAAGAAATGAGATTATTTGAACGTATTAAGGTTGAGTTATTCTCAAGGAATAAAAGTTAAAATTTTCTTGAGATGTATATAATTAGAATTCAAATAAGTAGTACTGGAGATAGTACGATGAGAAAGTACTATGACATATTTGCTGGGGAGGAAAAAGATATGAATATGCTAGAGAGAAAGAAATAATCAAGAAAAGAAATTCACCACATTTCTGATCATATTTTTTCTCCTGGCTACTGAAATATTCTGTATATTCATAGTCAATACAAGGCTTTTGTTCTTATTTTTTTTCACTGTCTTGCATGTGAGCTCATATATAGTTATAATTCTCATAAATCATGAGCTCCAGAAGAATGAAAAAAATACAAGGAAATTCTTAGCAGTTAATGGGGTAATATGAAGTGAAGAAATAATCAGAAGAAATGAGAACATTAATTTGAAGTAAACAAATTACTATGTTAAATGGCATAGTTAGAAGTGATTATCCAGGAAAATGTAGTAATGCCAAGAGAAAAATACCCCATTACATAACATGCTCACATTCTAATGTATTATTTGGCTGATTTATTTATTTATTTATTTATTTTTGAGACAGAGTCTCACTCTGTTGCCCAGGCTAGAGTGAGTGCCATGGCGTCAGCCTAGCTCACAGCAACCTCAAACTCCTGGGCTCAAGCGATCCTTTCACATTGGCCTCCTAGAGTGCTAGGATTACAGGCGTGAACCACCATGCCCAGCTAATTTTTTTTTCCTATATATAATTTTAGCTGTCCATATAATTTCTTTCTATTTTTAGTAGAGATGGGGGGTCTCACTCTCGAGAGCTGGTCTCGAACTCCTGGGCTCAAACGATCCACCCACCTCAGCCTCCCAGAGTGCTAGGATTACAGGCGTGAGCCACCACGCCCGGCCAGCTGATTTATTTTAGAAAGAGGAGCCTAGTGTGTTCCCTTAATAGCAATTAAAAAATAAAATAACAAATTCTTTTTATTCACCTTTAGGAGAAATGAAGAATAGGTTTGCACAAATCTTACAAGGAATGGATGATATGGCATCAATAGAAAAAGTGTTAGAAGACAATCAATCTCTCCAACAAAGCACCAACTGACAAACATTTTAGGAAATGTTTTAGTTTTCCATTCCATTGCTGTGTAAAAATTACCACAAACTTAGCAACTTGAAACACTGTCTAGTTTTTATCCCCCGAGGTCTATAGGTCAGAAGTCCAGGCTGATTTGACCAGTTTCTCTGCTTAGGGTCTCCTAAGGCTGAACTCAAGCGGTCAGCCAGAGTAAGCTGTTGGGGGGGCTCTGATGAAGAATCTGCTTTAAAGCTCATTCTGATTATTGGTAGAATCCAGTTCCCTGTTCCCTTATTAGCTCTCAGCTGGGGGCTGGTCTCAGTCCCCAAAGTCAATTTTCCAGTCCTTTTCATGTACCCCCTACATATTTAAGCCACCAATGGTGCAATGAGTCATTCTCACCCTTCAAATCTCTTGGACTTGTTCTTCTGCCACCAGCTGGAGAAAGACCTCTCCTTCTAAAGGGCTCCTGTGATTAGATTGCAACCATCTGGATAGTCCTCCATTTGATTAACTCAGAGCTAACTGATGGTAACCTTAATTACATCTGCAAATACCCTTTGCCATACAATATAATATAATCAGAGTCCCTGGGATTATAGAGAAAAACTTTGGAAAGGCTATTCTGGAATTCTGCCTACCGCATGAAACATTGGTTTTACTTTTATAACTGAATTTTTAAATCTTCAGGATCTCATGAATGTAAGTACTTTTCACATTTCTCTCAATTTGCTTTTTATAGTCATCCTATTGGCTTCATAAACTCCATGTTTGAAGATTTTTTTTTAAGTTTGGTGTCTCACTTTCAAAGCGTTTTTTAATACTCAAAGATTTAGTGCCTGTTTATTTTTGTTTTTGAGAATACTTGTTTAACATCTCCCATGTGGGTCCATAGGGGGTGGAGGTAGGGCTTGTTTTCTGGATATTGGTCAGCTCTCCTTCTAGAGGGTGGTTAGCAGTCTCTAGAGCTGCTGTCTCCAAGCCCTAGGCTGCAGACCGGTACTTATAATTTTGCTATGGAAGAAATAGTAAATAAATAATGCATTTACTCATTTAGTCATTCATTCAACAAATACATATTCAATTTCTTCTAATTGCCAGATATTTTTATACTTAGATGAAGTATTGCAACATCGACATAGTCCCTGCTTTAACAAAGCCTTCAAAATGGTAGATGATACGTAAAAATAAACAAATATTTGTGATCAGGCGTGAGAGGTATCAGGCTAGGTAGAGAGTAGCAGGCTGTGAGACGCATTGTAGATTAAAATACTCTAGAAGTGGTAGGGAGAGGTGGCCACAGAAGAAGTTCTATCCCAGTCTGAGATCTGAAAAAATAAACAAAAAAAATTATTCTGATAAAGCTGGTGGTGTTCTAGGGAGAGGTGTTTCTCTATGATTTGAATTGCCACCCCGGTACTTAATGTAGGTTTCTTTGGCTCTGGACTTGGTCAGTTCTTGGGCATGGCTGTCCTCAAGCAGACCTTCAGTTAACTCTCAGATGAGAATATAGTTTTATTACAATTTGTTATGATAATACCTGTTTCTTCATAATAGTAGTTACTATATGACAAATGAATCCCGGAAGTATTTTAAGAAGTTATTAAATGTTAAATACATGGGAACAATTATATGCTAAGTTTTATATAACTATATAAATATGTTTTCTTATGTAAGTATTTGGTATATTTGAAATAAGAAAAAAATAAAAACATAAAGGAAATTTTACCCCTGAAAATTTAGTCATGCAAGAAATTATAATGCATTGATAAAATTCATGAATTCTTTTTCTTTACCTTCACTTTCTAAGCAAAGTAAAATTTGGAGGCATATTAAAAATTCCCCAAGAGTTTCTCAGTAGTTCCCAAAGGAAACAAATTACATCCTAACTACATGGCTCAGAAATAAAATCACAGTTCCTTAGTAATCTAAGAGAGGAAATAACTGTATAGAAAAATTTCATCAAGTAAATGTTTTATTTCCTTATTGAATCTGAGCTGTATCTAATCAAGGCCTGAGCTGACTGCCAAGTCCCTTTTTTATGTTTTATAAGGAAAAAAGTCCCCAAAAATAGATTTCTGGGTTTTAGTACACTCTACATCATTGACGTTTCAAACCTCAACTAAGACTGTATTTTCACATGTTAAGTCAAGTGGAAGGCTGAAGGAATATACCATATAACTGAAACAAAAATATCTCCTAAGTTAACATAAAGGATCAATGTGTGTTATATGTATATTAATAAAAGAAAAAAAAAGAGGAGGACGAGGAGGAGGAGGAGAAGGTTTTGTATCTTTGTAAAGATTGAAGACTCCTTTAGATCATAACCCAAACCACTGACCAGAGTGTAACAGGCTATCTCTTACCTTTCAATGCCAAATAAAACTTTGCTTCCTGTCACCTCCCCTAAAGGTACACTGGAAAACACAAGATTTTTCCTAAATGAACATATGGTTGAACTAACTCTACAATAGAAATGGATTGGATACTGAGCTTGGCGCAGCAATAAATTGCAGGTTTAACTGCTTGAAGCGGTAGTACCTCTGACTTTATGTTATGACAATTATATTTATGAAATCAATTCAAATAAGAAATTATCCAAGATATATTTTTGAATGAAGAAATTGTAAAAATAAACTTCATATTTTTTCAATATTTTATATAATCTTCCAAAAATGTACTAAATGTTCTTAGTAGTTTTTTTTTCATGTATGAGGAATATATTTGGTTAAGTAGGTATCAAATTCAAAAGCAAAAGAACATGACCCTGCACAAAAAGATTCTCTCTCAAAAAGACAAAAAAAAAATTCTATTTGCATATAACAATACAAGAAACCATCACAAAACATGTAAATTTTGAATCACATAATGCTTTGTTTGGGTTTATTTCACTGTATTTCATCTATTAATATCTTAAGCCATTAATTATAAGATAAACCATTATTTTGCCATATATCCCATTATTAAAGAAAAATGCTACTAGCTAAATGACTCAGTGTTTTAACAATAGTCATATTTGATGCATGAAACAGTCACACTAACCTCTAGTCTGTTCTGGATTTTTGACAATGGCTCCTGCCTTCAGATACACTGTTGTGAGCAATATTCTACTGTCAATTTCAACAACAAAAATTAAACAGCTTCTTGAGAGTATCTTGTCTTCTGAGACCCTATAAATATTTGGTTGTTGCTTTGCAAAAAAATAAGAAATTACAATCATTCCTCTAATGATGAATATTTGTTTCACAAATATTAAATTTACCTCCTATAGATTTCTTTTCATGCCTTCCTGAGTACATAATAACTTTTCATTTAATGTCAAATCATTGTATAATCTTTTAAAGGCATTTTAACATTTTTATAACAACAAAGCACATAATTTTTTTATCACATTTTTTTCAGAATATTACAGGGGTACATACATTTTGGTTACATGAATTGCTTTTGTATAGTTTGAGTCAAAATTATAGGTGTGCCCATCACCAAGATAGCATGCATTGTACATTGTACCCATTAGTTGTGAATTTATCCATCCTCCTGCACCTGCTTGGTTTCTGCTGAGTTTTACTACCATATGTGCACACGAGTGTTGATTGATTAGTTCCAGTTTAGTAGAGAGTATATGGGGTGTTTGTTTTTCCATTCTTGTGATACTTCACTTAGTCCTTTTTTTTTTATTTTTTTGAGACAGATTCTCGCTCTGTTGCCCAGGCTAGAGTGCCATGGCGTCAGCCTAACTCACAGCAACCTCAAACTCCTGGGTTCAAGCAATCCTACTGCCTCAGCTCCCTGAGTAGCTAGGACTACAGGCATGCACCACCATGCCTGGATAATTTTTTCTATATATTTTTAGTTGTCCATATAATTTCTTTCTATTTTTAGTAGAGACAGGGCCTTGCTCTTGCTCAGGCTGGTCTCAAACTCCTGACCTCGAGCGATCCTCCTACCTCAGCCTCCCAGAGTGCTAGGATTATAGGCGTGAGCCACCACGCCCGGCCGTGATACTTCACTTAGAAGAATGGTATCTAGTTCCATCCAGGTTTCTACAAAAGGTATTAATTCACCATTTTTTTAAATGGCTGAGTAGTACTCCTTGGTATACATATACCACATTTTATTAATCCACTAATGTATTGATGGGCACTTGGGTTGATTCCAACTCTTTGCAATTGTGTATTGTGCTGCAATAAACATTCTAGTGCATATGTCTATTTGATAAAATGACTTTTTTTTTCCTTTTCATAAATACCCAAGAGTGGAATGGAACACATGGTAGTTCTGGTTTTAGTTCTTTGAGGTATCTCCACACTACTTTCCTTAGAGACTGTACTAGTTTGCAGTACCACTAGCAATGTATAAATGTTCCTATCTCTCTTCATCCACACCAGCATCTGTTGTTTTGGGACTTTTTGATAAAAGCAGTTCTCACTGAAGTTAAGTGATACCTCATTGTGCTTTTGATTTGCATTTCCCTGATGAATAGAGATACTGAGCATTTTTTCATATGTTTGTTGGCTATTGGTCTCTGTTCTTTTGAAAAGCTTCTGTTCATGTCTTTTGATCACTTTTTTATGAGCTTGTTTGAGTTTCTCTTGCTGATGTATTTGAGTTCTTTATAGATTCTAGTTACAGACCTTTATCAGATGTCTGTGAATAGACTTAGCCACTCAAAATAAGGAAGAATATACAGGAGAAGAATGGCTAAGTCTATTCTCATATAAGCAATGCAACTACGTCCCAACTACTACCTGGCCAAGAGCATTGTTAAAAGGATATCAACTGTAATTTTTATCTGAACTTCAGAAAACACACACATACATATTCACACACACACTTACACATACATACACAAAGAAAGATATACAGCTTAGAAGAAGTAAAATACAATGAGAAAATTATCCTGAATTTCTTACTTTGGTATGTCTCATGTCCTTTGTAATTAATATGCTTCTCACTTCCTAGAATTTATTATGTGGTCATAAGAACTTTTTATCTCAAATACTGTCTTTTTCACAGTCTAAGTAAGCAATGAGGAAGAAAACATTTCACATACTTCCTAGGCAATGAAAGTGATTACTTAGAATTTTGGGGGTTCTGTTCTGTTTTATTTGAGGCTATAGGCAATATAATAGAATTTTAAGTAAGCATAATATTTAAAAAGGTGCTACAAGTCCAACTAATCAAATGAATGGTATAAAAATCATAAAATCAAAAAAGTATATTTAAAATATTTTATAAAATTCATTTTCTCAGGATAGCTATGATAACATAAATGTGTGATTGCAGAAGCACTTTTATATTCCTCTAGGCTCTCAATGATTATAAAGTCATCAAAGTATAAGTCTTGTTCACCTTCAGAAGGGTCTGCTAACTAACACCCCTTTTACTCATTGAAGTTCTTCAAGTTAAGAAACAAAAGAGGAAGATAAAGATAAAATAAAAAATATTTTATTTCTGATAAAATCTAATTTGGAGGATTTGCTAAGTATAGGAATTAAATGGGCTTCCTAATACTCAACCTCAGAATTACAATTACCCAATCAGTCCCAGGCTTTGCTGAAAGAGGGCAGTTCTTCCATGTGAGGATAGAGTCTGCCCTCGAGCAAAGCAGAGTGTATGTGTCCTTTGGGGAGTTTACATCCAAGGGATGCACTTTTGAGCATTTCCTGTAGGGCAGGTCTAGTAATGACAAATTCCCTTAAGGTTGACTTGTCTGGAATAATTTTTATTTCTCCATCATTTATGAAACTTAGCTTTGCAGGATATACAATTATTGGCTGGTAGTTGTTCTGTTATGAAGACTAAATGTGGGTCCTCAATCTCTTCTGGCTTGTAAGGTCTCCACTGAGAAGTCTGCTGTCAGCCTAATGAATTTTCCTTTATAGGTTTGACATTGCTTTTGTCTTGAAGCTTGTAGAATTTTCTCCTTCATTTTGACTTTGGCCAGGTTGATGACTATGTTTCTTGGAGATGTCCTATTTGCTATGAATCTTCCCAGTGTACAATGGTCATCTTATATCTGGATATCTGAATCTCTGAAAATATTAGGGAAGTTTTCCTTAATTATTCCCTTGAATGGGTTTTATATGATTTTTTTTCTTATTATCCCTCAGGGATACCCATAATTTGCCTATTGGCTTGTTTTCCATGGTTCCATATTTCTCTGAGTGGTTGTTCCTTCTTTATTCTTTTTTCCGGATCTTTGACTGAGTAGTTTAGTTCAAAAGTTTTGCCATTAAGATCTGAAATCTTACTTCTGCTTGGTCTAGCCAGTTGTTGAGGCTTTTTGCTGTATTTTGAAATTCCCTAAATGACTATTTCATTTCTTTAAGTTATGTTATATCCTTTCTTATGTTGTCTATGTCTTTAGTGAATTTTTCATTTTTGTCATTCATGTTCTGAAATTTTTTTTTGGCTTCCTGTGTTGGTATTGAACTTTCTCTTTAATCCCATTCATCTTAATTACCATACATACTCTGAATTCCATTTCTGACATTTCAACCATTTCCTTTTTGTTGTGTCTGTTGCTGTAGGTCTATTGGGGATAGACCTTTGGGGATGTTAAACTAGCTTGTTTTTTCATGTTGCCATTGTTCTTCTGCTGACCTCTTTTCACCTGAAACCTGTTTTCTCAGCTCAGGGCAGACAGGTTTGTGGTGCACCTGTTCATC
Source organism: Eulemur rufifrons (assembly GCF_041146395.1). NCBI lineage: Eukaryota > Metazoa > Chordata > Mammalia > Primates > Lemuridae > Eulemur > Eulemur rufifrons. The sequence continues at coordinate 34,608,686 of NC_090987.1, read as the reverse complement.
ATTGCTGGGAACTCTCCTACTTGGTTACAAGGAAGAGGGGTCCCTAGATAGTGCCTTTGTGTCCTATCGTGGAAGATCAGCCTGGAAGAAGAGGGATGCATCATGTGCACTGAAAGGCTGTAATGTAGCTGTTCTGCATTGTCCCATTCCCCTGTGATTTTCACAGTTCAAAGCAGTGTGGAAGGATCTTCATGGGGACTGGTGGGTTGCTCCCCATGCCATGGTTGGAAGCTAGAGCAGGGGACTAGGAGGGTTTCTTTTTATGGAGATAAGCTTTGCAGGAGATTTCTCTGAATGGGTCTCCCTACAGCAACAGCAGTGGCAGTGGCAGCTGGTGAGGCAGTGGTTGTGGGTGTCAGGGCTGCAGGCATTCCCTTCACCAGAACCAGATGCAACTGCAGCACATGGGTAGCAGGTCTGTGGCAGAGTATTGGACAGCTAGGCAACATGCAGCAGCCGTGTGGTGGGGCTGTGCAGCAGCATGAGATCTTCAAGGGTGAGGCCACGGGGCCAGTCTGCCAAGCAGCTGAGGCTCTCTCCCTGTTCAGGTCCCACAGAGGCAGTTGCTACAGGGCTTCAAAGGTAGTGTTGGTGGCCCCTGCTGTGTTTGAATCCCCTGTGAGCAAAGGCACTTTGCTCCCAATCATTGGGCGTGCTGGAGCATCTGCTCTCTCTGCTCCCTCCCCAGCTCATTACAAAAGTGATTTATATTTGGGGGTGTAGTTTCTTGTGTTCCTTCAATACAATCAAGTAATCAGGACAAAAATCAGTTTTGCTACGCATATTTTGACTCATATATGTTAAGAACGTTATGTCTTCTTGGAGACTTGGCCCCATTATCATTTTATACTGCCTCTTTTTATATCTTGTTCTGAAGCCTGCTTTGTCTGAAAGTAATGTAGCTACTTCAGCTTTTTTTTCTAATAGTGTTTGTATGCTGCACTTCTCAAATTGAAAGAACTTTTATCCTAAGGTCCCACATGGCTGATAAGGCACTGACATTTGCTCCTCTTAGAATTTACATTTGGCTAAAACTAGCCAAGACCTGTGCCTTTGCTCAGGTTTGAAAAGCACAAGCACCCGGCTCTGAAAAATTAGATAGAGAAGAGAATACTTGCTCCTTGCTGACAGCTCACTCTCTAGAGAAAATCTCTTTCCCTCATGGCCTGTGGTTAAAGTAGCCAAGGTATGGTCATGTAAAGCAAATGCTAAGGAAACTCTCTTTAAAGATATTTGACTCTTTTTTAAATTTTATTTTATTTTAATTGACAGATAATCATTGTGCATTTTTATGAGGAACAATGTGATGGTATTAGACATGTATCATTGTGGAATTGTTACACCAGGCTAATTAACATATCCATGACCTCTCAGGCTTATCATTTCTTTGTAATGAGAACATTTAACATCTACTCTTTTAGCAATTTTGAAATATGCAATTCATTATGATTAACTACAGTCATCATGCTGAAATGGTAGATCACTAGAACTTACTTCTTCTGTCTAACTAAAACCGTGTACCCTTTGACTAACTATCTTGAGCAGAGTTCCATATGATGAAAAGCTGACTGGAAGGGACAGCTACCTGGATTGCACTACCTGTTCTATTTCTAGCTTTTTCCCAAGCCAGGTTGTTTAGCTATTGCTTTCATTCTGCAATTACTCTGCAAATTTTAATAATTTGTTTAATTAGCTTATGCTTAAATACCTTTATTAATAGAAACCAATTACTTCATCTACTATTTATCTTTATACGTTAAAAATACTCTTACTTTTATTAAGCTGAAACTTGAGTCCTATATCTTCCTCTATTAGTCCTACCTCTATCTTCTTAGGGATATAAAAAGAGTTCTAAATCTTCTTCTATACTGCCATTCTTTCAAATTATTGAACTCATTATCTTTTCCATATTAGTTCCATTATTAGTCCCTAGAACACTTTCTTATGACATGATTCATATCTTTACCATCCTTTTATAATAATCACTAACTAATCTTACTACTCTAAAAGTGAAGAGTACAGAACTAAATATAATTCTTTATGTGTGCTCAGTCAAGTATAGACAAAAATGAGGTTATTAGCTATTCCATGCCTCAAGTCTTTCCTTCAGTGATCTTGTCTCCTGTGAATGAAAGGTAAATTTTGTTAGATGTTGGTTTTGAATAAAATCATATTATTTCAAAGACACTACTAATAAGTGAAATGACTTCATATCTTCATTTGCTCAGTCATTTATGATGAAATTTAACCATAATATGAAATAAAAGAACAGAAGAAGTGGGTGGAAACAAAGTTGTAATGGAAAAGGACACCAGATACTAAATTGAATTCAAAGGAACAAATGAGAGATGGAAGTAATAATTAAAAAGTTTAGTGTAATAAATTTTATAAATATTTAATTCTGTCCTTTTTTCTCTCATCATCTTTAAAATAAATAAAATTATATAAAGTAATAATTATAACAATGTATTGTTGGACTTGTAATATAGATGAATGTATTATGTGTGGTAATAGTAGTACAAAAATTAAGAAGAAACAATAGAGATGTATAGGGATAATATTTCTATATTTCACTTGAATCAAGTTAGTATAAATATGAAATAGATTCTGATAAGTTAACATGTATATAGTAAGGCCTAGAGCTACCACTATGATAACTTGAAAATTGTAGTGAAAAATTCTTGAAATTAAAATGTTATACTAGATAATATTCACTAAATACAAAAGAAAGGAATAAAGGAAAAACAAAATTTTAAAAATGTATTTGAGATATACATAAAATAAAAATTAAAATGGCAGGGAAATTACATGAAAAGAAATAACAGCTCCCCTGATTGGAATGGAAGTAATAAAGTAATGTCTATTTGTATATGATATGATCCTGTGTCTTAAAAATCCTCTGGAATTCACTAAAAAGCTATTAGAAGTAATCAGTAAAGTTGCAAGTAAAATACACAAAAATTATATTTTTTACACTGGCAATAAATAATTTTTAAACATAATTAAGAACATAACCTCATTTAGAATATCATCTAAAAGAATAAGTTACTTAGGAAAAACATTAATGAAAGAGCTACATGTGGTGTTTGTTTTTCTGTTCCTGAGATATTTCACTTAGGAGAATGGTCTCCAGTTCCATCCAGATTATTGCAAAAGGTATTAATTCATCCTTTTATGGCTGAGTAGTACTCCATGGTATACATATACCACATTTTATTAATCCTGTCATGAACCACTTGTACTTAGTATTAAATTAGAACTAACCCATGAGCACACATGTGCACAGAGAGAAATAAAACTGAGTGGAAATCAGCCGGAGGAAGGGGAGGGCGGAGAGGAAAAACAACCTACCTAATGAGTACTACGAACACTATTTGTGTGACAGACACACCTATAGCCGGGCATCAAGCATTACAAAAGCAATCCATGTAACCTAAAACATTTGCACTCTCTTAATATTTTGAAATTTTTTAAAAAAAGAACTACAAAACTCATGCTCTGAAACAACCTTCCCAATAATGAGCCCAGGTGTGATTCTCTTTGTATTTTTACTGCTTGGTGTTTGTTGAGGTTCTTGTATCTCTAGATTAATTTTTTCATCAAATTTGTGAAGTTTTTAGCCATTATATTTTCAAATATTTTTTTCTTTCCCTTTCTTTTTCTATAGGACTCACATTACATGTGCTTAATGTTTGATGTTCTATTAATTTTTCTTCAAAAGTTTTTCTCTTCATATTAGATCATATCTATTGACCAAACTTTAAATTTATTGATGTTTCTCTCTGCTGCCTTATATCTACTGTTTATATGCATCGAACATTCATAGCATAAGAATTATAAATGTATTCACACCCAAATACTCCTTTTCTGAACAGGGAATTAGATGAATTCTGCAATCTCCCCAGCTATATGGCTTTTGTGTCATGATCTCTTTGCAGCAAAGGAAAATATTTCCCCTTGTTAATGTCTGACAAGTATAATTTTGCAAGCAATTTTCAAAGAAAAAAGGAGACAGAAATAGATAAGTATACAAGTTACAAGCAAAAAGAAAGAAATGACTTCCTCTTAGTCACTTTGGGAATGATTGGTTCACATAGTTTGCTTTACATAGGATTTTGAGCCAACAGCTAAAGTGCATAAAGTTTTTTGGTTCATGCATGATCTTAACTCTCTCATTTCCAGGTGTTAAGAGGATCCATTCTGTTTTGGCTGAGTCTGAACTATTCCAAGACTATCGTACGTGTTGGGATTTCACAATATATGCCACTTATTTTTCAAGGAACTCATTTGTGAATTTGTTGTTATGTAAAGATCCAGCTTTAGACAGTTGTTAGCTACATCATTTTGACCTTTTCCTTCCTAGAAGAAAACATTGTTTAGCTGATCTTTCACATTAGATATTTTCATGAAAACTAATGTTCTTAATTTATTCTTCTAGTTATTATTTTTGTCTTTCTGGAAAGAGGCAGAGTATGACACATTGGCAGAAGTCTGGTTTGAGACCCTGGAAAGTAATCTTGTGGTGTTTATTCTGTTCTCTTGCCATAGAGCTAATTTTCCCAATAATAGCTGCAATGGAAATAACAAATATAAAAGCTTCATTTTCTCATCCTTCAAAAAGCCTTTTAGCCTACTTTGAAACCCCCAAAGAATATCTAGAAAAATACCTATCAACTGAAAAATGTCAAAGCTAATGCTCTGCTTCAAAATTAAAGCACAGAGAAAAAGCTTGCAATAGAGCTGCTAACTTCTGTGGTGTCTCTGAAGCCTTCCTGCCAGTGTTAACTCACAAGGGCTCCTTCTGCTGCTGAGAGCTCTAACACGGATTGCTCCCACTACTGCACACAGCATATCCTTTCTTAATAATGGGCAATAATATAGGAATTGGGTGTACAAAGTGGACAAATAGTCCGATGTCTCTTGAAATGAATTAAGCAACTTTAGAAGTTGCATTGATGTTTCAAACCAAGCACCACTGCTAACTTATGCATCGAAGGGGTTCCATGCTGAATAAAATTTTAAGGTTCTGAAGCATACCTGCAAAGTCAGTGGCCGTTCATTCCAGGAGCACTGGTTTTAAAATGCCAGATTCCAAAGTTGAATATAATAGTGGTCATCTGGATTCTCTAAGCTTGAAAACTTACTTTATTTTAATTTCTAAAACATTCCACCCAGGAGTGCCCTAATCTTCTCTTTGGTATTATTCCCTGTCACAGAGCCCATACATTCGAACTCTAAGAGTAGTCACGAAGGAGGGACAAAAGGAAAGCACCCGAGAAATTCTGTATTCCCACAGAAGGCTCTAAAGGGTCATGATATTGCAACTCCCGCCCAGCTTTGTTGGTGTTTTGGAAAATGTTGGTGCTCTGGACAATGTTGGTGCTCTGTCCACAGAGCTTTGAATGTCATTTTTCCTTTGTGTATATATCAGCTGAGAAGGGGAGGGGGGGAGCCACACTTTGTGCTTTTATCCCCAACACTCGGCACGTGCAATTCTTTTTCAAAGGATTGCCCATAGGCTACTAGAGCCCCCTGTATCTGCCTTGTCCATAGATCAAGTGTCTAGAAATTTATATCTCCATCACCTCAGGTCAGAACAATTCTGAGGTATAAGGGACGCACCAGAAAACCCAAGATAAGGTTAAAGCTACCCTTTGTAGGACTTTGCCTGAGATTTACTCCCTTGCTGGTTTCCCATGGAGCACTTTCTTAATAAGTCTCTTGCCTGTGAATCCACATCTTAAGGTTGGCTTGTTGGGGTTTCAACCCATGACATAGCCTGGTACCTTAGGATTGAACCACCCTGATGAAAAGAAGAACATTTTGGTGGGAGTTAAAGAGGGAGGAGAAGGGGCTAATGCTTTGACCAGCTAAAGAGAAACAAAGGTGCTGGGTATCTTTTACTATAAGGTCTGTTATCTTCACCACCCTTTCCCTTGTACTTTTTTGTCTCTCTGCAAGACCACTGTGGCTTTCAGTGGTCACCTGGAGTTCCCATCATTCATTTCAGTACTTGCTGCACTTCTATTAGAACACACCTGTTCACTCTTCTAGTTCCCAGGACTTTGGATACCATCCTTAATTTTATTAAGTATTTCCAGAAAGCGACTATTCATAATTTTTACTACCCATAACATACATATATGCGTGTGTGCGCGCACACGAGTGTGTGTATATATTCCAAAACATTTATAGCATATATATTTAAAGTAAAGCATCAACATAAAAAAATGAAAATGACTCAGTTTCTATCCTAAAGAAATGTAAAATTTTTTTGGTATAATAAGACAAGTATGCAATCTAAGTAGAACCTTTCAAATGTCATGAGAGATATATGTACAAAGTGCTATGAGTGCTCAAAGAAGGAAAGGAAAGGTACTACCTGGAAGAATTTTTGCATATTATTTCATTCAAAAATGTTAAGTTAAATAATATAAAGTGCTGTCTACAGATAAGTAAATGAGTTTAAATATGTTTAGCACTCACTTGTCTGAGGCCCGTGTAGGCGAATGCCAAAGCTAAGATTGGAAGTACTACTTCTGCAAGCAACACCTGTAGTCTTTCCTTTGCATTACTTCAGCCAAGGACAGCAAAGAATGGTTGGAATTGTTAAACAAAACTTAGGGAGGCCATTGTTTTAGATTGAGCTCCTGCACTAGGCCCCAAGAGAACATACCAAAACAAATGAGATCATTCTTGCTAAATGCCACATAATCAAACTGAAACTTTAAAGAAGCAGATAGATCCCAAAACAGACCAGTTTTTCCCTGGAAACAGGAGATTCCAGTCAACCTGAGTCAGTGTAGTCATGAAGTCCCTCTGCTTTAACCTTTACAAAAAGGTAACATGAAGTAACCTGATGTTAACCAATCAGCTTTTTTCCCTGTTGTTCTGTCGTCTTGTTTCCACCTTACAAAAGCTACTGTTCTGCCATTGCCTGATGGGAGCTTTCATTCTATTTTGTAGAATAGAGGCTGCTCGATTTGTGAATCATGAATAAAAGCCAATTAGAACTATAATTAAGTTTGTTGCAATTTTCTTTTGACAAAAATTAAACTCTAGTTAGAAAGTTCAGTAATAGATATCATTTGTCAGGGATTGAGCCACCTACCTTTTTCTATTATTCATTCTTATAATAATTCTGTAGCTATTATGCTATCCACTTAAAATTAAAAAAAAATTCTGATGCAGTAAAACTTGCTTCTGGTCACATAATGAATAAGTGACAGAGATGGGTTTGATCACGAGTCTTTTACTTCAAAATTGGATGTTTTATCCAGTGTCCTTTTGGCTGTATGGAGATTGAGTCAAGGCTAGCAGACAGAGAAGAAAGTAGGAGCAAAAAAGAACAGACCAGGGAAGTTCTTAGCATGTATGGGGATGGGGGACAGTGTAGGTTGCCTGGGGCATGTGAAATGAAGATCAGGAAAGAGGGTGACATAAATTGCCAGAATGGGCTACTTGGATCTAAAAAGTTAGACACAATTGATGGGTAATAGAGTGCCATTGACGATTTTTAAGCAAGGACATAACACGGTCAGAGTTGAGTTAGAATGTGCTTACTTCTCATAGTTTTGTGGTAAAAGAGGTTCTATACGTTAAACACAGAAATAAGTAATGTTTACTATTTTAGTCCATTTGTGTTTCATGAATTGGGGTTGAGAATCAGGTTAATTTCCTATGGTATCCTTTAAATCACACCATATAGGATTTGCTTATTTTATCTTTACCTAGAACAGACTGTTTTTGAACTCTCAGATGCAATTATTACTAATATCATCACAGTTGATAAATAGCATAATGCCAGCTGTGCATTCCCAGAGAATCTAATCGTATCTGTAAAGATGAATGTCCATCAACCACATACAAAAGAGCATGTGGGAAATTTATATTTAATCCTGTAGGATATTGATGACCAAAAGTTTCAGGTTGAGAATTCTGGGTGATGGTTAACATTTGATGTGAGGTGAAAGACCAGGTCATTAACAGAAGCATTTATTTACCATAAGGCAAATGTTAAGAGAATCTGCGAGATCAACAGTTTCAAGGGCCAGGCTAGAGTGTCAGGTGTGCCAGGACACTGGGGGAGAGAGGAGGATTATGTCTGACTTCCAGGCTTTCTCTAACCTGGATGTGCATAGTGAGTAGGTAGGAGGAGCGAGGGGAAGCTGGCAGAGGCAGGAAGAGATGTTAAGCAGCAAGAAACTGACCAGAACAGTTAAGGAGGAATACTGGTTCTGAAGCCTTGAGAAAAGATAAGACAGCTACTCTGCAATGCTCTGATCAGGCCTAGGATGCAGTTCATACAGCCCATGTACACACAGAACATTTCCAGACCCACGGATCAGAAAGAAGAATATTAATTATAGTAACATGAAGGGCTGGTACAGTAAGTGGCAATGGTTTTTTTTTTTTTTTTAAGAGATTGTGGGACAGAACAAGAATATAAATCCATTCATTCATTCAAACATTCATTCATTCTATAAAAATGTATTGGGGGCCTAATATATGCCAGGCACTGTTATGGGTGATGGGGATACAATAGCATGAAAACAAACAAACAACTATAGAAACAAGTCCTTTCCCTCTGGAAGCTTACGTTCTAGTGAAGATGATGAGCAATCAGCAAATGCAGCATAAAAAGAAACATAGTGTCAGTTACTGGTGAGTGCTTTGGAACAGAGAAATTACATAATGGTTACAGCAACATTCCTCCTTTGTATAATCATGGGCCAAAATACACATGTTAGAAAGGAAGGAGGACAGGAGAGAGTACACAACCCGCAACTGGCTGAAATCCAGGCTGAATGGAAGCAAAGGTCTTTAAATGTTACAGAACGATCCACGATGTCACCAAGTCACTTGCAGAGCAGGGAGTGTGCTATTTCTATTTGCAAAGCAGCATGCAGGTCTCTCTGCCATTTCCAAAATAATAAAGGTACTGATGCAAGGATGTGAGAATGAATCTCCTTCCCTCCCCTAGGGAGGGCACAACATAGTTGATTTGCTGCTTTAAACAGGAGTTTTGCTTTATTTTTAGAGTGAAACCAAAGTTTATGGTATTACACATAGAGATGATTAAAGTTTTTTAAACTATCAATTATAGAGCCCAGGATTCTGAATTTAATGGACTGTGACTGTAGGTTCATTAGAATGGGACTAATTTTTGCTGTGTTATAAACTATGTCTCTAATTTCAAAATAATGGAAACTCCTGGAAATTGCTATCAAACTTTTAAGGTATTATCAGCTATTGAAATATGCACCTCTACAGCAGAATTTCTGTGGCCGAGGAAACAATCATCTTCACAGTGTTACCGTTAACCCTCACACATTGCTGAGATATTGATGTGACCCCAAGACAATTTCAACTAAAGTTGTTTTTTTGTTTTTGTTTTTGTTTTTGGTTTTCTTTGTCTTTTTATAAACTTAATGCTTCCAAAGCTATAAAGCTACTTTATTCTTCTGCTAATTATCTGAAATGTTATTAATTTGAAGCCTAAAACTCATAGAACTTCTTCAAAGCAACTCTACAATGTCAATGAAGCTGAAGTTAAACATATAATTAAGAGATGAAGTGTTTCAAATGATTAATTTCCAAACTTGCAAACCTTAACACACATGTCATTTTCTTCTTTTCTCTGATTTTTTCTTGTTCCCTTAAATCATTTTTAAATGGTGAAATTAGTCTTTTACAAAAAAAAAAAAAAAAAAACAAATTGAGAAACAGTCGCCATTAGAAACCAATTATTTCATATGGAAGCTGATACTTTCAGCACTTTTGGTTCAAAAAGCTATATAATCTATATTATTATTATTATTTTTAAATTTTAAGGACACCCTCAGTCAAGTCAAGAAAGCTGATAAATCCCTCCTTGAATACGATAAAATTGGTCAGCAATCGCTACTCAACTCCCACAGCTTCACATATATTCCCCCTTTAGCCTTGTTTCCTCTCCCCTGTAAAGCTCCCATTTTACAGAGGAGAGGAAACAAGAGAATTCAACCTTGTTTGAAACTAGCCCACATGCTATATACCAAACTATAACACCGCAAGGCCAGCTTCAGTATTACTTTTCCTCCTTTTACGACCACCAAGACCGGTGTTCAGATCCGATGGGAAAGGGAACTGGAGGGCTATATAATCTATATTATTACCTACACAGCTGAACTCTTCCCTCCCCAACTCATACCCCTTTGCAGCCTTGAAATTGAGTAGCGCCCTCTAGAGTGGAACAATGCTGGTGGCCCTGGCGTGGAGTTGTCCCTCTTCTATGCTGGTTCAAAACCTCAGGGACTGCAAAGACATAATATAGACACTCATCGTGTCTACTTGTCTGAGGAAGAGATACAGATTCAGGATAGTGAGAGATTCTGTCCATTTAGTTCAGAAATAGACATAAAGAACTGAGAAATCAGGAATTCCTATAAAGTATAGGATATGTATATTATTTAAAGACTAATTATGATTCTAATTGTCAACAGCACAATTCTTAAACATAATAAATGGTCTGTAATGAATGAAACCAAGTTTTATGGACCTAGTTTGGTTGACTTCTTATGTGCATGAAACCTTGAAATATTTTGATAGCTATTCATATTAATTAGTGTTTCCAGAAAAACTAAACAATGCTACATATGGAGAATGTATCACATACATCATGTTGATCTCATACTATGTTAAGAAGATGGTCAATGAGTTCTAATAACTGCAGAATCAGTTAAGATGCACAGTAATTTTGACCTAAAAAGGGGGAAAAAGCCATTGCAACTATTTAAAATCAGATTAATTCTTTTCTTTCAAACATTTTTATAACAGTGTAATTGGTCTATTTATTGTAGCCTAAAACAAATCAAATCTTACTTTCAGTTTGTTAATTAAACCTTGACTTCTTTCTTTGTCTTTACTTTAAAAAAATAGCTCTTTTGATCTCAGGTAGATACGGTTGTAACACATCGCGACATGGCATTTGTTAATCAACCATTTCTTTATTCAAAGCTTCATTCAGCAAATAATTGATCAGTAAAGACTAGGAACAAGGAACTTGGATTCAGTTCAAGAGTCTGTTCCTCGTTATAAGGGTGAAATTGAGCAATGGATTTAAACTTTACAAACTTATTTTTCTCATTCATGGATGGCATGGAAAAAAATAAGATACTTCATTGTGTTGATCCCTACTAAATAAAATAGTGCTAAGAAAAAGTAATCTTTTAACACTCCCCTGTGCCCTCTATTCCAAATATATTCATTCTTTTCATTTCTCTGGATGGACCGTTCTTTTATTCTCCGTTTGTTTTGTTTTTCTATTCACACTACCTAAAATGCACTTCTTTCCCATTGTGAACTCTTATTTAACAGTGGAGTCCTAAGTTACCATCATATCTGTTATAAAATATTTATTGACTCTGCCTCCTCTCCTCATCCTCCCAACAGCTAGAATTGACCCTCCCACATGTGTAACCCCTTAGCAAGTTGCTGAGGGTTCTTTTATAGCAACCACAAATTTGTTTCACTTCTTGTTTACGTGTATGTTTCCTTCATTAAATATGCATTTTAAGCCTTATAAATACTTATTCACTGCAAAGACATGATATAGACACATTTTCCTAACAAGAGTGACTGAAATATAATTAATGGGCAATTAATTTTGAATGGATGACATGATAAATAAATTTATACTTCATGCACAAATATCATTATGATTGTTATCAGGTGTGTGCAAAAGCAATGAGTGCCCAGAGATCTTACTACATGCAATTATTTGTCTAGGAGCTTCACAAAAACGTATGGTATATAACTTGCTGAAATGTTTTTATAGACAAGAAATAAATATTTAAAAATTATACATAACTTTCCTAAAACCACGGAAGAATTAGGATTAGCAATGAAGACTGCCATGATTTAAGAGAGAAAAATATAACCATATATAGTTATAAAAATATATAAATATATATTATGTATACATACCACATGTGTATATGTATAATGTTATAATTATGTAATGATATAATACATTTAAAATATGTGTGTGTATATATCTATCCATTCATTTATATATATTTTGTCATGGACTGAATTGTGTTAACCCCATATTCTTATGTTGAAGCCCTAAACCCGAGTGCCTCAGAATATGACTGTATTTGGAGATAGGGCCTTTAAAGAGGTAATTAAGTTAAAATGAGATCATCAGTGTAGGCCCTAATCCAATCTGACTGCTGTTCTTGTAAGAAAAGGAGATAGGGCCATGCAGAGGGACACCAAGGATGTGCTCACACAGCGAAAAGACCATGTGACAACATAACAAGAATGTGCTGTCAGCTAAGGAGAGAGGCCTCAGGGAAAACCAAACCTGCAATCACCCTTGGTCTTGGACTTTGAGTCTCTAGAACTATGAGAAATAAATTTCTGTTAAACTCCCCAGTCTGTGGTATTTTGTTATGGCAGCCCTAGCAAACTAATACTATATCTATATTTATATCTATCTATCTATATCTATATTGATCTGTATTTTTACTTGCATATCTGGTTTTAAAATCAAATAGTATCACAATACTTACAACTAAAAACAATAGTTACCTGCCTCACCCTAGATTCCTGTGCCCCAGTACCTACCAATTTCAATTCTTTTAGCTGTTTCCTTTTATATTTTCTCCTTATTTACAAAAAATGCTTATAATGTTATTTTTTTATATTTCAGATTTAGAATTTGTTATTAAATTCATACCAGAGAAGATGGAGATTTGCTTTTCTTACATCTTTCCCTCGTCCTTGTAAAATATCTATTTCGTAATTTGTTTACGTAAGCCATGTTAAGATAATTTTGACTACAGCAATATTATTCTCAGCTCAGTTGTAGAATACCAGGACACTAAGCATCAGTCCCAATGATACCTCCATCCCATGAGAATCAGTAACCTTCTCTTCATCCTGAAGAGGCTATTTCCATAATATAATCCCAAGAGACAGTTACCCTGTAGAAGGAAATAATTTCTCATTGTCCCTCCCTGTACAGTCCTCGTTGGCTTCCAACCTATAATATTAGTCAGATTCCAATATGTTTTAAGAGATCAATTACAAAGTTAAAGCTACAAGAGAAGATTATAAATCAAAAGTATTACAAGATCTTGTGAAATTGTATCAACATAAATCTGGAAAATAGGTGTGGGAATGCATTTTAATGATGCTAAATAAGGGAGGGAGAATGTAATTTCAGATCAGGCTGAATATCTTAATATGGGTGTACTTAACAGATTCTAGATATAATGTGCTACTTCAAACAGTTAATAATAGATTTCTTTATTCAACTTTACTTTCACTAGACACTTTTAGAATCTTATTGTGTGTCAAGTTTTAAGTCTTCTACAGATACTGTGCATGATTAGTTCAGTAACTGGCACCTTGAGTCATTGGTGGCTTATTCTAAATAAGATTGAGGTTCCAGATATTTTTTGTATAACATATAGGAGGAATCCAAAATGTTAGGGGGGTAGACATATTATCATGGATCAAGCTACTTGTATACCCACTCCCTATGAAAAGATCCATGAGACAGTCTCTTCATCATGACTCAGAAATATACATACAGATAGAAGTAGAAATAGAGGCTTTGAAAGTGTTGTAAATGACTAATTTTTATAGGCCAGTAGGGCAGTGGGAGATAATGCTAATGAAATGGGTATTTATTTTTAGAAGTGATGCTAGAAGCAATCAAGAAGCAGTTCTAATTTACGAGATGAAAATATATTTACTCTGCTTGGCACCAGAATGGTCCGAACTAGATAAATCCTTGGTGGTTACTTATTGATCATGGTGTCCTTAGCAATAAATTTCGTGGTTCCCCAGAAAGTTCCTGCTTGATTTGTGGAATAGTAAATATTTTATGTGTGCCAATCAGAGATCTGATTTGAGCCAACACAATAGCCATGCTTGATGCTCAATTTTGAAACATCTGTATTAGATCACAGAATCTAAGTCCTTTGAGGTTATCCAGGTACACTTGGGTAAAGAAATGCTGACAGTATCATAAAAATGTATGGAAATCTCCTTCCTAGCCTTCTCTTATAGCTATTTTCTAAAATTGCTGTGCACTGCATAAATAAGAATACCCGTATTGTTTAAGAATGATTGAATACTGATTCTGAACTAATGCTAATTTTGGGGGATCCACAGTATTAAGTGACTACAAGTATAATGTGATATTATGGGTGCCTGGGGATAGATATATTCAATAGTTACTAGAATTCCCACCTCCCTTGATTCCCTGACTAATAGAGTTAGTGATCCTGTGACAGGAAGTATCAGTTGAGACCCCCCTGGAATTTTTCTTTCCTTGCAAAATACAGTTAGGTATTGCATAACAACATTTGAGTCAATGACAGACCACATATATTATACAATGGTGGTCCGATAAGCCTATAATATCATATGTTTACTGTACCTTTTCTATGTTTAAACATGTTTAGATACACAAACATCACTATGTTACAACTCCCTAGACCATTCTGGCAATTGTATTTAGGCAATTCAGTATCATGCTGCATGTGTTTGTAGCCTAAGAGCAATGGGCTTTACCACATAGCTTAGGTTAGTGGCAGGATATACCATCCAGGTTTGTGTAAGGGCACTCTATGATGCTCACACAATGAAGAAATCCCCTAGCAAAGCATTTCTCAGAATGAACCACCACTGTTATGTGAAAACAACAGAAATGTATTTCTCATAGTTCTGGAGGCTGGAAGTCCAAAATCAGGGTGCCAACTGCTTGGGTTCTGGTGAAGCCCCTCTCTGGGCTGCATAATACTGAATTCTTGTATCCTCACGTGGTGGAAAGAGGGCAAGAGAGCTCTCTAGAATCTCTTTTATAAAGACTCTAATACCATCCATGAAGGCTCCACCCTCATAACCTTAATTACATCCCCAAGGTCCAACTTCCCGATACCATCACATTGGGGGTTAGGATCTCAACATATGAATTTGGGGGGAACATAAACATTAAGTCCATTGCATATCTATTTTTTTCTGTTATCTCTTTGCTAAAGGAAATCAGCAAAGGCTTTTGTCTCTGATATATTTTTTTCTACTACCATAAGCAGAAAGTGTTTGCATTCAGTCAACAGAAATAGCATTTCATTTTGATTCTTATATTTCAGCCCTGAATCAGCTATCTGTAACTGTGTCATAATTTAGTCCTATAGAGCCTCGATCATCCCAGAATCTCAAACTAAATAAAATTGAGCTACGAAAAGGATTGCAAAACTATATTCCGTTAATCACATTTAGCCTCTGGTCTGTTCTTAAAAGGCCTGTGACCTAAAAATGGTTACTATATTTGTGAAGGGTTGTAAATGCATGCACACATGCACACACACATGAATACACACAAAGCCTAAGGAATCAATCCTCTGGTGCTTTAGAGAGAAAGTGTGCTAACCTCTAGTCTACCACATTCATAACATCATACTATTACAATATAGAAGCAGAAAGAGACATTAGTTTGGATGACTGATAATACAAATTTATGCCATAAGGATTAAAATAAATATCATCAACAAATGGGTCTGCTATCTTTGTGAAAGTTCAGTGTTTCTGTTTTAAGACATTTGGAAAATTCTCTCCAAATTGAAATACACTCACTAGAATTAAGAAAGATATGACATTATTGTCTCTTGGGCCTCTTTGGATTTAGGAGAAAATATTTGAGTTTAACCCCCTTATTAATGGCTATCAGCTTTGAGTACTCAACCCTAGAGTAAGAGAAGGTTGTTCTTCTCTTCCAAGCTACAATGCTACTTGCCCTTATAAACCAGAAAAATCCAAAGTCATGTAAATCATTGTGGAAGATTGGAATACTCTATAAAATCAGTAACAAAACCTGGTAAGAGCAGGGGTCAATACACTGCAGCCTGCAAGTCACCTGCTTGATTCTACAAATTGAGTTTTATTGCAATACAGTCACACGCATTCATTTGCATATTCTATTTGGCTTCTTCCATGCCATAATGGCCAAATGGAGAAGTTGAGACTGAGATCATATAGGGCTTATGCTTAAAAAATCAATATCCAAGGGATAAATAGAGGATTCCACTAAGATTTGGAGTAATTTATTTGTCGAATAACACTCTCCTTTTTGGCTTACTCCTAGTCCCTAGAAGAAACTAAGTGACTGAATGCCAAGTGACCAAGTAACTTATGCTACCAATAATTAACTGAACGTTACTGGAATTATTTGCTTTAGTCAGTTTAAGTTGGCCTTATGATGGACCCAATTACTTAGATGGAGTTGGCCTTATAAAGAGTAAAATCCAGACACCAACAGAGACAACATTTTGTGAGGTCGTAGTGTTTCCAAAATGTTGTGGTTTACGCTCTAAAATAGCTACCAATAAATGTATATGTTACTCTAATAGTAAGTTTACATAGGTTAAAAGGCATTTGAAATGAATAATTTGGATTGGCAATTCTAACAATGATATCGATAAATTCACTAGTAAACTTGGTCCTCCTGTCTTTATAAATCCAGGCTCTGTTGGTTTAGAGTCCTGGTATAACAAAGAAGATTGTGTCCATCGGTAGTTAAGAACTGTGAAGGGTTTGAGATTTTATCTTACTTGCATGCTAATAGTCTAATGGATGCAGGCAGAGGACAGGAGACACTTGGATTTGAGAAAAAGAACTTTATTATTCACAACACAGCAAACAGCATGAACTTAATGGTTGCTTCAAGTTCTCATTTCTCTTAACCTAAACCCCATGGATTGGCCCATGTAGGTGATGCACATGCAGGGAATTTGTGTTATAGCTGTTATGGACTGAATGTTTGTTTCCCCCAACAATTAATATGTTGAAGCCCTAACCTTCAGTGTGGTTGTATTTGAACATGGGGCCTGTCAGAAAGTAATTAAGACTAAATGAAGGTCTAAGAATGGGGCCCTAATCCAACAGGATAAGTGTCTTTATGAGAAGAGACACAAAGGACCTCACTGTCTTTCTCTTTCTCTCTCCATACACATGCACCAAGGAAAGGCTACTGGAGCACACAGCGAGAGGTGGCTACTTACAAGCAAAAAGAAGAAGCCTCAGGGTCCAGCCTCTAGAAGTTTTGAAAAAATAAATTTCTGTTGTTTAAGCCACCCAGTCTGTGGTATGTGGTTATGACAGCTTGAATAGGAATAGACTAAGATGGTATCTGAGGAACTGCAGTGTTAGGAAATCTCAAGCTTTTGTAACAAGCTTCAAGCAAATCTATCCAAAATTTACCCATCCTGGAGACAGCAAACAAGCCTGACCTCTGCTTAGGAGGGAGATACTATTTCAAACTTCTAAGACTTTTTGCTATACAAACAGAGAGAGTCCAGAAAAAAGGCTCCCAGTGCCTCTGCTAGCAGAATGTGCAAAAATGCAAAAGACATTGGAGAATTGTCTCCCAACTCTAGTGAACAAAAAAAGCTTATACTAAATTAGAATAGATAGCTGCATTCTTGTCATTTCAGGCTTTTCAAGTCACTAGAAGAATAAGTTAAAAATAGATTTAGATGTTGGCTGCAGTGACTGATGTAGATTACTAAGAAAAACAGAGTTGGTACCAAAAGTAGGGATGGCAAAGAGGATATTTGAAACCCAGGAGAATAAGCTGATGTGACTCCATCCAGATCGTGCCGTATTTAGTGACAAAAGATAATGCAACATCTATGAGCAAGATTACCACAGGCTTAGGTCCCTCAGAAATGAAAGTGTGAATGGAGAAAAAAACTATTTTACTCTCTGGTAAAAATCTTGAGTAGCTGATATGTTGGTTAGAGGGAAAAAAAAAAAAAGGAACCTGGCAGTGAAATAAGGAAGCTATAAAGCTATAAATACCAACTATGGACTTATGACAAGTTGCAGAAATTAGAACTGAAGTATCTACTCATATTTTTTCTTTTCTCTATGTAATATTTACCTTTATTTTTAGCCCATAATTCCTCTACTAATTAAATAAAAGATATAGATATAATTTTTAAATGTAGCTTTAGGTCAATTTTAATTAATCAATAGATTATACACTATCAAGGCCCAGAGGTCATTTGAAGACCTAAATTTAAACCTAGATAAAATAATTGACGAGTTTTACTTTGTCTCCCTGTTAGGGTAAGGATAAGTTTCCTTTTACTGAATGAGACAGAGTTGCATTATTTTAAAAGGCATACATCATTTGTGCAGTGTAGAGAAATGCATATATAGCAAAGGCTGTATTTTGATGTTGAATAGCAAAACGTAGAATGTAAAGAGAATCTGTCATGTTTGTAGTCTGTGTTTGTATTCAACATATTTAGATATCACTTTTTAATATTGGGGTGTTTCACATTTGACTTGCACACCTCTAGTACAGAAAGCATAACTCATTTTCTCAGCCTCCCTTACTGCTAGGGTTCAGGCATATGACCCTGGCTTTATCAATAACATACACATATAATGAAGTGGGACTGTTATTTGAAAGGAAGGACATAGGTATATATAAAGTCTGTCTTTTGGCAAGCATGGCAGTGGAGATATCAATCTGTTTAGGGGCTCCAGTATTGGAGCTTCTGGTATCCTGTTCTGAGAACTATAATTTCAATATGTGATTTTTTTCAAAGGATGTGATGTTAGTACTATGTAGGGTGGCAGTGGGATTTTCACTAGAGTGAGGTTCTCAGTGTGGCTGTTCTCTCACTGTGTCTTCTGAACTCAGCTTTCTAACCAATGTAGAGATTCTGAGAGCTATGTAACAGACTGGAATATACCCGTCTGTTTAAACTAACCCAAGAGGATTTTGTTGTTGGTTTCTAAGAATCCTGATTAACATTCCTGAAATTGTCCCTAATCAACACTCAAAATGTTAATTCGTCTTGGTATAAAATCCTATTTTAGAATTCATTTGCCATGAACATTTCGATTTTGATTAAAAGCTTTCTGTCACATGTGGGGTTTATTGAGTTGTGGACATTTAACCACCTAAACTGCTTCTTCCATCATCTAAGCATAATCCAAGCTGCTATCATCTCTCCCTGAATTATTGCAAAAGCATCTCTGCTTTTACCATTGCCCCTGAGTCTATCCTCAACAAAGCAGCCATAATTATAATTAATAATATAAGCATGCCAGGTGCAGTAGCTCATGCCTGTAGTCCTAGCACTTTGGAAGGCTGAGGCAGAATGATGACTTGAGGCCAGGAGTTTCAGGTTGCAGTGAAATTGTACTAAGACAGGATCCAAAATTTATAAAGAATCATACAATTCAATAGTGGAAAAACAAATAACTCAATTAAAAAATGGGCAAAGGACCTGAATAAGCATTTATCCAAAGAAGTCATAAAAATTACCAACAGGTATATAAAAAGGTGCTCGACATCATTAATTAATCAAGGAAATGCAAATCAAAACCACTATGAGATACCACCACACACATTAGTATAGGTATTATCAAAAAATCAAAAGATAACAAATGCTGACAAGGGGGTGGAGAAAAGGGATCTCTTTTTGGACATTCTTGGTGAGAATGTAGACTAATATGCCCTTATGGAGAAAAGTATAAAGTTTTCTAACCAAATTAAAAATAGAATTACCATATGACCCAGCAACTCCTTTTCTGGGCATATACACCCAAAGAAAATGAAATCTCCACCTCATAATGATAAAGATATGATATCTACACTCTCATGTTCATCACAGAATTATAGCATTATTCATAATAGCCATGATATGGAAACAATATTTATGGAATAAATTATTCATGATAGGCAAGATATTTATTATTCATAATAGCCATGATATGGAAACCACAGTTTCTTCATCCGTTTGTCTGTCTGTTGGCTCTGTCTCCAGGCTCACCCATGTTCATCCAGGCAAGATCTCATATATTTTTTTAGGGCTAAATTGGAGAACATTATACTATGTAAGCCAGACACAGAAAAAAAATATTGTATAATCTCACTTATAAGTGGAATCTAAAAAAAAATATATATCAAATATACAGAAGTCCTCCGTTATCACTGGTTTTGCTTTCCACGGTGTCAGTTACTTATGGTCAACTGTGGTCAGAAAGTATTACATGGAAAATTCGAGAAATAAGCAGTTCATAAATTTTAAATAGTTCCCTGTTGTGAGTAAGGTGATGAAATCTCACACAGTCCTGATCATCCTTCTGAGGACTTTGTTCTGCAGATCCAATAGGTATAGGCTTCCCACCAGTAAATCACTTAATAGCTGTCGACTGTTGCAGTACCACAGTGCTTGCATTTAAGTCACCCTTATTTTACTTAATAACTGCTCCAAAGGGCAATAGTAATGACACTGGCAATTCGGATGTGCCAAAGAGAAGCTGAATGGTGCTTCCTTTAAGTGAAAAAAGAAAGTTCTTGCTTTAATAGGGAAATAAAAAGATCATATGCTGAGGTTGCTAAGATCTATAAAAAGAAGGAAAATAAATTTATACTAATTTTGCTGTCGCCCCTCAAACTACAAAAATTAGGGCCACGGTGCTTGATAAGTGCTTAGTTAAGATGAAAACGGCGTTAAATTTGTAGGTTGAAGACGTAAACGGAAACGTGTTCTGATGGATGGCATTTGGGTTCAGGGCTATCTGCAGTTTCAGGCATCCAAGAAAATATGGCCTGTGGATAAGGGGACACACGGCACAGAGACAGAGAACAAAACATTGGTTAGCAGAGGTGAGGTGGGGTGTGGGGAGGAAATGGGGTGATATAGGTCAGTGGTACAAATTAGTGAATATGTAGAAAAACAAGTCTAGAGATCCAACTTACACATGAAGACTATAGATAATAAAACTAGGGAAGCGGAGCAAGATGGGGGACAAGAAAAACCGCCAACTAGAGTGTCTCTGCAAGAAACATAGATTTTAGAAGAAAGTGGAAAAAAATAAACAGGCAGACAAACATAGATCGGATGACGGTAGGAAGGAAGAGTGCCTGAAACTACAGGAGAATCCACGGGAAGAAGTTGGGAGTAGAACTGAAAGGAGAAAGGCATCAGCAGGGTCTAAACCCGAGAGGCTTGGAGACCAGCGACAAGGGTATGTGGAGAAGTTAAATTTCCCCTCCCTTGCATCTCGGACTGCGGGTGGGCTCCTGAGCTGTTGGAGAGACCTGCTAATCCCAACCCAGAGACAGGGCACCAGGAGCCCATTCGACTAAGTGAAGTATCACAAGAATGGAAAAACAAGCACCACATGTACTCGCCATCAGACTGGTATTAATTTATCAACACTTATGTGCACATATAGTAGTAACATTCAATGGGTGTTGGGCAGGTGAGAGGGGAGGAGAGATGGTTATATTCGCACCTAATGGGTGCAGTGTGCACTGTCTGGGGGATGGACATGCTTGAAGCTCTTACTCGGTTGGGGCAAAGGCAATATATGTAACCTAAACATCTGTACCACCATAGTATGCTGAAATAAAAAAAAATAAATAAAAAATAAAACTGTACTGCATTTGGGACCCATGCTAAATGAGATTTTAGCCGCTCTTGCCACAAAACAAAAAGAGAAATGGGGAATTTTG
Source organism: Eulemur rufifrons (assembly GCF_041146395.1). Classification (NCBI taxonomy): domain Eukaryota; kingdom Metazoa; phylum Chordata; class Mammalia; order Primates; family Lemuridae; genus Eulemur; species Eulemur rufifrons. The sequence goes on along the minus strand of NC_090987.1, from coordinate 34,587,148 downwards.
TGAAATAATGGATATGTTAATTTTCTTCACTGTAGTAACTTTTTTGCTATCTGTATGTATCCCATAGCATCGTGTTGTATACCTTAAATATACACGATAAAATTTACCACCACAAACAAAAAAACTCCCCAGCAGACTCAGGTACCAGATTATTTGGATTCGAATGCCAGCTTGCCACTTAGAAGTTGTGAAATCTTGGGCAAATTACTTTTTCTCTCTGTCCTTCAGTTACCTCATCTGTAAAATACATTATAATAGTTCCTACTTCATAAAGTTGGTATGAGGATTAAATAAGTTAATGTATGTATGTAAAGTGCTTAGAAGAGTGTGAATTCACATAACACAGTAAACGCCACTTAAGTATTTACTAATATTAGCTATTGTTACTTAACATTATATAATTATTTTATTTCTCTCTCTCTTTCTCTCTCTCTCTCTCTCTCTCTCGGCTAGAACCAAAGTTCCATGAGGTCAAGGACTTTGAATACTCAGTACAGACATACACATCTATATCTGTCTATATCTATCATCCACATATACACACTCATATGTGCACATACATAGACAGAAAGAAACAGAGAGTAGCTGCTATATTCCTAGCAATTACAGCAGTACTGTGTGTATAGAAGGAATTGAAGAAACATGTTTTGAATGGAGTTCAGCTCTATTTTGGAGCAATTACCTGGCTACTTGGGAAGATCCTCAACATCCAGTCCTGTCATTCTTTCTCAATATCCATAAAAGTCTTTTGCGAGGACTCCTCCAAACTCCTCTGGTTCATATCAAGCCTGGCTGCCTGTGATCTCAGGCTTCAGGCTGTTGTTTTACCTTCCAATATGCAGATTTTCATTTAACCCATCTGATTTTGCTGCAATGGCTAGCAACAGCAATTCAAAGACACTTTATTTAGTTAAACCTCTCTAGGCATAAATCCCAGCCATCAGGGAGAGGGAGGTGGAGGTACCTGGCTGCAGAGGGTTGCAAAGAGGTTCTAGGTGCCTAATGGCTTTTGCTACAGATTCTCAACCAGTCTCTTGTTTCCTGCCTGCTATTCACCTCTAGTCAAATGGAAAAGTCCTCACTGCCTCCAATGCTCAGAGCTACCCAGAGTGCTATGGAAGCCATAGACATGCTCTGGGCCTCCAGCCCACACCCTCCTTGCAAAGCCCTGGAGTTCAGCTCTTCCCTGCCTGTAAATTAGTCATCCCTCCTCAATCTGCATGGCAGCGTTCAAAATTTTATTATTTTTCTCCCTATTGCTCACTCTTCTCACATTTTCTTTGTTCTTGTGAATTTATACCTAGACAAAATTTTAATAGTCTTCAGTGAGATTTTGGGAGTAATATGTGAGCTTAAATCACTGTGGTGAATAAGCTCCTGGTCTTTCCATTACGATAAGTGCTTCACTCTGCCTGCTGATGGGGAGGAGAGGTAAGATAAGAAAAAAATATGATTTTATGAAAAATGAGCATGAGTTAATTAGCATATCAGGGATTTCTAAATAGAAGAAAACCCCTGCGAAAAATGTATTTCATAATTTGTTTAAGAAATATCCAATGCATTTTGGAATGCTAGGATCATTTGTTTGGCTGCGATGAGGTCATTTTCTATGAGCAAAATTCTCAATAAAGAGTTTATATCAGAATCACCTGGGGGAGATTTTCAAAGTATATAATCCTCCATTCTACACCAAACTCTTTGCATTAGAATACCCAGTGTCAGGTTAAAATATAAATTTTTAAAAGCACTGCAAGCATATCTAATGCATAAAATTAACAAGAACTGTTGGACTAGAGCAATTGAACTAAACAGAGGAAAATTTAGTGATGTAAGTTGAAAATAATTTTTATGTATAGTACCTTGAATGACAAGATCAGACATTTATATTGCATCTATTTATTCAATAGATATTTAAAACAATCTTATTATATTCCCAGTCATCTGTGAACTCATTCTCTAATGGGAGAATATTACCATTACATCTTAGTGTAAAGTGATCAGGACTATACCGTCTGTAACAAAATGAAATGACACACATATTTCGTCATAGGTCTATGATGTATTCTTCCAGCCTGTTATCCACAATAATAGTAAAACAACACCACCAACAAACTTGTCTGCAGCTAGTAGTGAAGACTGGAGTAGAACCAAGATCTTAAGGAAGCCATGATCCCTGTAAGAAATCTTCCCTGAAACCCAAACAAGGCATGCAATATAGAAGACAAAATGATACCTTAGCTTTTGGGGATACTGCCATTAATGCACCAGTCCAGCAATGATTGCATAGGCTTTCTCTTTAAGTCTAAAATTATCTTTTTGGATCAAGAAAAGATGCAGGATTAATAAACCAAAATGAAAAAGTCAACCAAAAAAAGAAAGATGGAGGGCAATTTGTGGTGGTGATGTTGAGGGAATCCTCCTTTTACCTATTTTTCTCTGTAGATAGATAACCTATAAGTATAATGTTTTTGCCTTTTCTTTGCCCTTTTCCTCAGAGATATAAGTTGATTAGCTGACTGGTAATTTTAGGAGCAATGTCTGGGTATTTATAATTCATTGCCTTTCCTAGTCTTTCTTTCTGGAATGTGCTTATCTGCACAGAATGTGTATTTTCTTCTGTTCTTTACTATGAAATAAAAGGAAGTTATCCCATGGCGGGGTGGAGAACTCCTGAATTTGTTCAATACTATCTAAATGGTTGGATGAGCTTGCTAACTGTGAAGTACACTGTCGGAATACTTACTGCTTGCTATACAACTAAACCATATTCTACAATAGCCAAGTTTATAATAAAATTCATATTTCATTTGCCTGATTGCTTTATCAAGGGTATTCTTTATTAGCCTTCTGAAATTCCAAACTTTTTAGGTACTTAGATTTTACTAGCAAAGTCCTCAAAACTTGGAGAATAAATTTTCAAGTTGATGCTTCTTTTTACAATGGCTGTTTGATAAGCCAAATGATAAAAGCAGTAGCAGCATTAGCAGTAGTGCTGGCATTTATGGAGTGCTTACTACAAAAAAAATGTCAGAAAGGTGACTTTATTTGATCTTCACAATAAGTCCAAGAGATCAATATAATTACTGTCCCAATTTCAGTGACGTAAAACTGAGTCTTAAAGAGGTAAAGCAATATTCTCAATGCTACAAATCAATAATCAATGAGATTAGAGGTGAACTAAGGCACGGCAGTCCACTTCCCAATCTTTGTCCCTCATCTCTACTTACTCTTTGACATGTTCTTCTTAGTCATATTGGGATGATTATTTCACATTTTGTCATATCCTTGGTTTTAGTACTTCCTCCTAGATAATGATTAAATGCATTTATATTCTTAGTTATATTTTACATAATTTTAATCTGCCAGTAAATTCACCATCACCTTTCATTTGGGAGTTATGACAATGCTAACCATATTTTATTTTGTAACACAGCTCAGAGAAAACAGTATAGGAAAGTACACAGGGAATTGGGCTAGATTTAGAAAACTTGAGTTCAAATTTCATCTTTATCACTTATTGGCAAGAATACACATTTGTTGGGCATGGGGGACAGATATGGCTTACAATGCTGTCTCACTCATTCAGAACTTCTCCCAGGGACGATCTCTGTTCATGAACCTGCTTCCCACCCTTCATGTATTTGATCCAGCCAATAGATATCCATGACCTCAATTGACAAGTTTCAAACCCGAAATACAAAAAATGGCAAAACTTAATAGAGCCCTAAAAGTAAATATAATTTAATCAAGTAATATGCATGATAAATTGTTGTAAGAGACAATATATAGCAGATCCTAATACTCCAAAAACTATTATTGCTGTAGCCTATCCCAGTGATTGATTTATTCTCTTTGGATTCCTAAGAAAGCAATCTCAGAGCGAGTAAAATTTTCATTCGGACATTTGTGATTTTAGAGCATGAAGTATCTTATAAGTTATTTGTAGCCTTTGTGAAAAGTAGGTCTGCATAACATCAAATGAAGCATAGAGTTACCCAGTCTCTGCTCCATCAGTGAACTCAGAGGAACATGTAGAAGAACATGCAGAGCCAAATGTTCCTGCAGCCTTTCAGTATGGCAGTGTGACTGTAGGGACTCAGAGCCACAAGCCTTTCCAGTTTTGACCATATTTAGATAACAGCTGAGTTATTTAGCCAAAATCCACAACCAGACTTATTTGAGAATAATTATGCTGCTGCTATGTGTTGAGCCAGCTAAGGACAATTGAAGCATATGATTTATTCCTTACAGTTATCCTATCTGGTGATCTAATAAGGTTGTCTATTATAACTGAATAATTGTGATATTTTCATTGACTCACTCTATGATTAAATGACAATGATTAAATGCATTTATATTCTTGGTCATATTTTACATAATTTTAATCTACAAATAATTTCAGATTTGAAATTATGGATGAATCAAAGTCTTCAACTAGCTCCTGAAAAATGTTTTTGTTGACTAAAACCCTACCTGCCTAATAAAAATAAAGAGAAGAAAATCGGTGTGCCTTCCCCACTTTTGGTCAACAATAGCACCCAATGATTATGAACACTTAAATAGTACTTATTATAATAGGCCAGGCTTCTCAAGTAGATAGGTTTTTAAAATTCCTTTGGAAGTAAAGGATCTGAATATTGATTTACTAATAATTGTCAGTGTCTATATACTCCTTGGAAAAAGGCTTTCCATTTCCCCAATTTGAAGAAAAACAAAACAAAACAACAACAAAAAAACCCGATTTTCAGGATTCCACTGTTCATTCCTCTACTTCTCTGTTTAGCTTCAGCCCTATATGTATCATTTTCCACTGCACTTATCTAGGTTACAAACACTTTCATGTCCTTATAAGTTTTCTATTTCTCTCTCTCTTTTACTTTTTGTCTTTGCCAGAGCACACTTTTTTCTTTTCTTCCCATGGATAAATTTTTCTTGTTTTTAACATTCCATTCATAAGCATCATATCCTTAGGGAAATCTTTAGGCTCTCCTAATGACATGGCATTTCCTTAGCAAATACTTGCTCAATGGACACATGAATTTGTTTTTGATTCTGACTGTGATTAAAATGTCTCAAATGTTTACTTCTTGAGTATATCTACCTTTGCTTTTAACTAGGTATTTTTTTCAAAATCTTCCTATGCACCCCATTGTCTATTATTGTTAACAAATTAATATCCAATATGTAACGTTTCTAATATTTTAGTGTCACCATCTTTGAACTGCTTTCATCTAATGATATTTTCCTCTATAATATTTCAATCCCTCATTTCTATTAATATTTTCTATATTTCACTCTCAACACAGACTTCCAACTGTTTCATTTAGTAATTTAATGTATATGGCCAGGCTCAGTGGTTCATGCCTATAATCCTAGCACTTTGGGAGGCAGAAAGGGGAGGATCGCTTGAGTCCAGGAGTTCAAAACCAGCCTGGGCAACATAGCAAGACTCCTGTGTCTACAAAAAAATGTTTTAAATATTAGTTGGGCATGGTAGCACATGCCTATAGTCTTAGCTATTTGAGAGGCTGAGGCAGGAGGATTGCTTGAGCCCAGGAGTTTGAGATTACAGAAAGCTATGATTGTACCATTCCACTCTAGCCCAGTTAACTCTAGCAAGCCCTTGTCTCAAAAAAATAATAATAACTTAATGTATACAACAGTCCACTGCTACTAAAAAATAATGCTAAAAATTACTATTCATTGGTCATTTTCTATATGTCAGGAATGCTATTCAGTGCTTTATACACATGATCTCCTTAGATAACAACCCTCGGAGATATAATATAGATTCCCTGGGAAAATTGAGTGTATCTATTGTGTTTACTATTGTATATCCAACGAATAGTGCAGTGCATGACTCATAATTTTTACTCTATTAAATATTTATTAAATATATGCTATTCAGTGTTATTAATTCCATTTATAAAGAAATAGAGGCAAAATGTGTTATATAACTTGTGTAAAGCCAGTTACTAAATGGTAAATCTGTAATTCAAAGCATAATACTTCTGACCCCATGTTCCACTCTTGAATGCTATGATATATTAATTTTCACTTATCTTACTTTTTCCTGTCTTGCAAGTCAATAAATTCAATTTTACCTACATATCCTTCTGTATCTAACCATGACTTTATTACTTTAATTATTCTCTTTGTGAAATCCTCAATTATTTCTGTATCTAATGAATGTTTATAGAATACATGAAGAAATGAGTAAACAGAGAACTACACGTTATGATGTAAGAATGCACAAAAATCTAATTCCACATGAAGACAAATATGTTATAAACCATAGAAATATGTCTTAAAAGAGAGTTGTCCTTTATCTGACTTTGTACTCTGCTAGAGGGAAAAAAAGGAAGTAAATTTTCATATATGAAATATACTGGTGGCCTTGTACCTTCATTAGTTTTGTGCTAGCTAATAGTTAATCAATTATTGTGTTTAATGCCTTAAACACATCCAGGAGTAGGCCAGCATACAAAGTATGATGGTGAAAGATGATGGCAGAAAAGAGAGCATGAAAATACACATCATTGCATGAACTAACTAGTTCATAAAGAGACTGTAAAATAATATTGTAAATGTAATAAAATTAGGAATTCTCATTTTACAGCAGAAAAGTTCTCCGAGAAAGTTCAGGGGTTTTTGATAGCAGTGCTTTTGATACAGATAATGCACTAGTCACTGGTTACTCTGATAAATTTTAAAATGTCCACCATACTCACATATTTAGCTTTGCATGACAACATAAAGACTGTACTTATGAAGACAATACCTCAAATATTTGAATGTATAATAATATCAAGGACAAGAAGACACACCCATATCATTAAACTATGCCCATGATGGTCAGTTTTATGTTTTAATTCCCAGGTATTCAATCATAACCTAGTGATTTTGTAGATATAAGTAAAGTCCATAATCAGTTGACTTTAAATAAGAGAGGATTTCCTAGGTAATCTGAGAGGGCCTGATTCAATCAGTTGACAGACTGTGAGAACAAAGCTGAGGCTTTCCTTAGGAAGAAGAAATTCCACTTGTAAACGGCAGTATCTGCTCTCTCCTCATGCCTAAGAGTTCCAGCCTGTCCTTCCTGATTACCTGCCCTACAGATTTCAAACTTGCCCCTACAATTTTGTAAGCCTGTTTCTTATAATAAACCCCTTTATGTAGAGAGATAGATGATAGAGAAATAGATGATACATAGATAGATGATTGATTGATTGATTGATTGTACTGCTTCTATTTCTCTGGTTGAACTCTGACCATTACAATGCCATTTGGTTTTTTGATAAAAGGGATGGAGCACTGTGTGTGTGTGTGTGTGTGTGTGTGTGTTGTGAAGTCTTATTCACGCACATAATGCTCATGATCCTGAAAAATTATTGACAAAGCTTTTCTGCTTTGTGAAGCACAGGGCTGGGTCATGAGTTAGAGTAAATATAAATTTAGTCTTCTTATCTCCATAATACACATAAGTTGAAGGTTTGTCAATATTCCAGTGGAGTCTTTTGAACACTTATCAGTCAGCATTGGCATTTTTGACAGGATAACTACTTGGCGAATACCAAAAGCAGAGGCACTAAGCCATCATTTTTACACAGGTTTTTACTTTGAAGTGATTATTATTTAAGATAACTTCCCTCTTTATAACTTCCCTCAGACTCTCTATACCATCTCAGTTGTGAAGTTCTTTGATGTAAATTTCATCTGTATGCCGTATATTCAATATTGACGCTTGTAATAAGTAGATCTTTGGAGTCAAAGGTTGGTTTTTTTTTTTTTATTTTTCTTAATACATCAAGTTGTGAGATATGCTATAGTTTTTTATTTATTTATTTTTTGTTTTTATCTAACACATCATGCTGTGCTTATATAGTTTCTTTACACTGGTGTCATATTAATATTTTAACATGCAAATGAAAGCTCCTGTAGAATTTGATGATGATGTTGGCATAAAATGTTTCTTATTTCTCCAACCTCCATTTCAAGTGTCACTTAAATCAAATTTCAAAATATCATGCTTTTTTCAATAATAAGGCACCACACATTTTTTATTTTTATATTTTTTCAGTTAAGATTAGAAAAAGCTTATTGTAAATTTTATTGAAAAGAAGGGGTAGAAAAAATAGAACTGAAGACACACATACATACATCAAATGGAACTATTTCTACATCATTACATATGCATAGGTTTGATTCACCCTTGTTACAAGTTTGTATTCTTAAGCAAAAGATGAGAATAAACTCATCAGCTAGGGAAGAAGTACATTTGCATGATATCAAATCCTATAACTCATTAGCGTTTTTCTAATCAGCTCATCTGAATAAGAGATGATGATGATGATGATGAAAATGAAGATATAAGAGAGCAATAACTATTTTTGCATAGTAAGGCTTGTCTATAAGAGTATAGTCCAATTAGATGAAATAGAAAAAATTTACCCCGTATGATTTGTTTATGCAGCTGCATAATGTTGATGGGAATCAGAAATGCTAGTTTTTTTGTTTGTTCACCATTTTAGGGTTGCCTCTGGTGATTTGGAATTTCAGTCTGATTTGCCCACAAGCAAGCTATGATGGAATGTACTCAAGGATGAAGTGAAAAAACAATAAAAGATTTCTTTGTACAATTCACACCCAAATTTATTTTTAATAACCAATAAATGAAATTAGAAACATTTATAAAAGAAGAAAGAAAAAAGTAAATAATAGCATTAAAAAGTACTCAAAAGAATAACAATTTTCTAATACGATTAATATGAATTCATGTACTATTTAATGAAAAACTTTAAGGATTATATATGGTTGGGTGAAAAATGTACAGATTTTTTAAAAAATTATTTAAATCAATGCTGATTGCCATACTTAAAACCAGGGATTATTCACAAGATACCAAGTATTATATTTACAACAGAGAATTATAATGATCATCTATATCACAATAATTACTCAGATTCTAGGTCTACATTATGTCTCACTTAATTTTAAACTAAATTGATTAATTAGGAACTTGAAATGACAGAAACAGTTAAGTTTTTCTTTTTCTTTGTTTAAAGCACAGCCATGTTTATGCATGTATTCCCCGCACCCGCCCCACCACCCCCCAAGGGAAAAAAAGTGTGCCTATCATCCAGATACTGTGCATTATACCCGCTAGGTGTGAATTTACCCATCTCCTCCTCCCCCTCCCACCTGTTTGATTTCCGTTGAGCTTTACTTCCTATTGTGCATATGAATGTTGATCAATAAGTTTCAATTTAATAGTGAGTACATGTGGTGTTTGTTTTTCCATTCTTACAATACCTCATTTAAAAGAATGGTTTCCAACTCCACCCAGGTTGTTACAAAAGATACTAGTTCACAGTTTTTTATGGCTGAGTAGTACTCCATGGGATATATATATATTTTATTAACTCACTCATGTATCGATGGGCAGTGGGTTGATTCTACATCTTTGTGATTGTGAATTGTGCTGCAATAAACATTCGAGTGCAAGTATTTATTTGATAAAATAACTTTTTTTACTTTGGATAAGTACCCAAGAGGGCATTGCTGGATCAGTTGGTAGTTCTACTTTTAGATTTTTGAGGTATCTCCATCCTATTTTCCAAAGAGGTTGTACTAGTTTGCAGACTCACCAGCAGTGTATAAGCGTTCCTTTTCTCTCCACATGCACGCCAGCATCTGTTGTTTTGGGACTTTTTGATAAAGGTCATTCTCCCTGAAGTTACGTGATATCTCGTTGTGGTTTTTATTTGCATTTCCCTGATAATTAGAGATGTTGAATATTTTTCACATTTTTTGGCCATTAGCCAAGGGAGGGGCCAGGGCTACCAGCTACCGGAGCTAAAATCATCACCTCTGATCCCCTGAATGGAGGAGGTGCAGAGGAGGAAGTGCCTGGTGTAAGAAAGCTGGCACTCCAGTCTCTTGTGGCACTCTCCGTGGAGTGTCCCCCTTGAACACCCGAACTCCTTGGGTTTGCTGGTTCACCCCAATTTTCCTATCTAGCCACTGTGTCTGGGATCGTGGAGGTGGAAGCACCTCCAATGTATTTTGTGTCCTGCTGTTCACCGAAGGCACCTCCATGGGGGAGGGGAAACTCCCCTTAACCTTTCACTGGGCTCGGAGCCTCTCTGGGTTTGGTCTGCCCCACTATCTTCCAACTATCTTCTTCTTTCTCAGCCTTGCTATTTTTCTTAGTGGGGTCCCCAGATGTCTCTGTTGTCCCTCCCTGTGGATCACACCTGAGCTGCAACTACTCTCTCTTCTCCTCAGTCCAACTGACAAGTGGATGTCTCTAGTCGGCCATCTTGGCTCCTCCTGATTTAATAAAATGTAGAAATGCAATTTATTTTGGCTATTGATTTTTGTATTTACCAAACTTGCTAAATTTTCTATTAAATCAAATAATACTTGAGTAAATTGCATCAAATTTTCTGTTTGGGGAGCAATCTGATCATTTGTAAATATTGACAGTTTTTTTTTTTTTTTTTCTGTTACCTGATTGTACACTACTTTCTATTTTTTCTAATTTTATTCCATTTTCAATTTTTTTTCTGTCTAATTAAAATAGGTTGGTACATCAATAACAGTTAAACTGTTTAAAAGAACTGATAATAAAAAATACTCATGTCTTGAGTTTTATTCAAAAATAAAATTTCAGGTTTTATTATTGTTTAGAATGTTACTGTTGGCTTTCATAAGAAATTACTTTATATTTCTTGTTTATTGAAAATTTTAATAAGCAGTTCTTTTTTATATCTTATAATTTTAGCTATAAAAGTTTGAACTTTATAGAATGTTATATCTGCAACTATGAATATGATCACCTTCTTTTCTTCTTTGAAAATGTTGTTGTAGCTAATTAGTCTTTTTCTGGTCTTAGGTTTAGCTTGCATTCCTGGAATAAACACAACTTTTTCAGGGTATATTATCCTTTCTGTATTTTGCTGTATTTGCTAACACTTTGTTGAGGGTAATATTATTTATGTTTAGGAGTGAGATACAAATGTAATTTTTCTTTCTTGATTAGTTCTTACTTTGTTTTGAAATCAAGGTTTTATTATTCTTATAAAATATATTTAAGGGTGTTTTCTATTTTGTTCTACTCTGAAAGTGTTTATGTAACATTGAACTTATCTGTTTACTAAATACTTAGTAGAACTACACTATGAAGACATTTAGAGACTTAACATTTAGATGCAATTTCTTTAATGTTTATGGTTCTTTAGGGTTTAATATTTCTTTTAGAGTCAATCTGATAAATTACATTTTTCTACAAATTTAATGCTCCAACTAAGTTTTTAATTGGTATAAAAATATCCATAAATCCCTCTTAACTATAAAATGTTGTGTTATGATATAACATACATACATAAAAGTGCATAAAATGTAAGTGTAGTTTAATTAATTGCCTAACAAGCAAATACTTGGTTATTCTAAACCTATATCAAGAAAATAGGGTTGGGAGCAGTGGCTCATTTCTGTAATCCCAGCACTTTGAGGAGCTAATGTGGGTGACTTGATTGAGGCCAGGAGTTCAAGACCAGCCTGGGCAACATAGCGAGATCCCATCTCTAAAAAAATAAAAAATTTAGCCTGGCACATGCCTGCAGTTCCAGCTCCTAGGATGGCTGTCGTGGGAGGATGCTTGAGCCCAGGACTTTGAAGCTGCAGTGAGCTATGATCATGGCTCTACCATCCAGCCTGGGAGACAGAGACCCTGTCTCTGAAATAAAATAATAAAAAAAGAAACAGAACATTCTAGCACCTCAGAACCAAACACATACTATTTAAAACCCCAAGCCTTCCTTCTAGAACAGGTTATTACTCTGATGTTTGCAGTAATCTTTTCATTTTTTTCCCTTTTTTCACTTTTCCTTCTTACCATCTAATTAAGAATTATTAATCATTATAGTTTAATGTTGCCTGTTTTGTACTTTATACTAAAGCAATCATACAGTGTGTTATCTCTGGCTTCTTATGTTCAATATTAGCTTTGGAAGATTAACCATACTTTGAAATATTGTAGTATTTCATTCATTCTCAATTCTGTATAGGATTGTACATTGTATTATTTTGCGCAATTTATTTATCCATTCAAATGTTGATTCCAATTTGAGTTTTTTTTCACAGTGATTGACTACTTTGTGTCAAGAAAAATTAAATTGATTCCCTGTTTTGTCACCTACTAGTTGTTTGCTTTTAATAGATTAGTTAATTTTTCTAAGTAATCCCATAAAATATGGAAAGTAACCCCTACTTCATAGTTTATTTAGATTATATAAGATATTTATGATATAAAATCATCTTCCTTTCCATTAGGATAGCATAGTGCCTTCCTTAATGCACTCATTGACAAAATATATAATCTTTTGAGGATTTTTGGAAGGTTTTCTCTTTACCTCATTTGAAAAATATGTGTACTGATATTATAATATTTGGTGCATAAAGAAGTCTATAATATAATATAATCATCACTTATTTCCTTTCTAAGTATAATTTTTTTCAAATGAGTACAAAATTAACCACAGTTTTTTTTAGTTTTTCATTAGTTTTATATGTTGCTAGAATGTGAGAATTAAAGCTTCAAAAATATGTCTTCTTTTTTGGAGTCTCACCATATAATCTTTCACATCTTTTCTTGAATGTTTTTGAAATATACTTTTCTATAAACAATTTTATATATCTAACTCTGAACAGTTTTCTCTCTTTTTTTCTTTTTATTTTTTTGGGAAATCAATGCTCACCGCAGATCTCCATCACTGCCTCTTCCTAGTCACAACAAACATGATCTCAGTAAAAATGCTATATTGATTATATAAATGCATCTTCAAGACTATCCCCAGACCTGGAGTGACCACATAGTTCATTTTGCCTGGGACATCCTCGTTTATATCTGATGTCCTGGGGTCATTATTAAAGCCTCTCCACTCCCCCAATATCCCAGCTTGAACAATAAATCATAGGGTTATCCTACCTAGTCCTCATTCCAACTAAATTGTTGCTGATAAACCTACTGTTTCACTGCTCAGATAAAATGGTCACTTCCTTTCCGTTTCCCTGGCATAGATTTAAACAGTTCTTCTTGCTGTGTGAAGAAATATCTGGAGTAACAATTTTTATTATATAGTCAAACACACAGAGATAATTGAACTCCTCCAGAATCTCATGAGACAAGAAAGCAGGTTTTATTAATTTGTATTATCCAGGTAAGAAAATGCATCACAGAGGTCCTGAGTGACTGTTGCCCAAGTTCAGTGTAGAAGAGACTACTGAAATCTTGATTCCTGATTTTGGTTTATTTTTCTTTTCATTAAAGATCAAATACCAAATGTAACCTTTTTCAATAATTGGCTGAATGAGTAGGCATTGTATAGAGCTGGGATGAAAGCCACTCTTACAGAGCAGACAAAAAAGAATCTGCCCCTCTTAAGGCTCAGTTGTATTGTATTTAGTAGGAAAAGCAGAATTATCAATACATTATCTTTTCTAAAATATTTCTGTTTGGTAGCACTGTATGATTGAAAAGATTTAACCAAATCCACCACTGTAAGAGAGGGTTATGCTCACCCATGCTCCTCTTCTCACGCTCATTTTCCTCTTTGTTCTTTCATTAGCTCTCCTATTTGGCCATTTGGCAAACAAAGAATGTAGGGGGTTTTGCTTCCATAATTAACTGGTGAAAGGGAGTTTGCACTCCCATAAAACTATTTGATTATACAATTCATCAAAGTTACTCTTACATGCTTCACTGGGGCTATATACTATATGAAAGGTGAGAAATATAGGATGAAAGGATAGGATTGCCACATAAAATGCAGTATGCATAGTTATATTCTGATTTCAGATAAACAGATAATTTTTTAGTGTAAGTCCCAAATGCTGAGTAAGACATACCTACTTGAAAAAATAATTTGTCATTTATCGGAGTATCAAATTTAACTTGGTGCCCGTATATTTTTCTTTGTTAAATCTGGCAACTCCAGGAGGGGGGAGGGCTGTTAAAAGGCTCATATTACTATTTTGGTTTCTGGAACAGACAAAAATCTCTTAACCTAAAAATTAGTATAGTGCGGTTAGCCAGTTATTGTTTTTCTTCCTTTTCTTCTTTCTCTGTCTTCTTTTCTCTCTTCCTCCTCTTCCCTCCATTCTCCATCTCTCAGAAATAGTAGTAATTGTGATGGTAGTAGTAATATAGCAGTAGTAATAGCAGTAGTTGTAATGGTAGTAGTAGTAAGAATAGTAATAACAACAAGAAAATAACTGTCTCCCTTTGTATAACGCTTTCGTGAACATCATGTTCTTTGATTTTTAGTGATTTCTGGATATATTTTCCATATAGATCCTGGGAATGACATTGAGGAAAAATAATCACAGAGATATATTTAACTTTCTTTGTTTAGACATATTCTCACTGTAAAACTAGCCTTCTATATAAGTAGGACTGATAAAATGAACTTGAGACATAATCCAGATTAATTCAGAGCCCAAACCTTCCTTCTAATGATTGAATTCCTTCTAATGATCTAAAGTTGTACTGGTGTTACTTTTTTCAGATGAGTTGCTATATTGATTTTATTCATTGAATAAAAGGATTTTAATTAAATGAATTCACCCTGGCAAAGTACGGGGGGCATTAAGCAGACCATACTAGGAAAATTTGATATTAATGAACTGAAGTGGAAAATTGAGACAAATGTTATGATAAGTTTAACCATTTTTTATTTTTTGGTCTCTACAACTAGTAATATAGGTCAAAGTACATTTTGACCTGGTATAGCCATGTAATCAATCTTATTCACAGTGTCCTAGTAATAGAGTAGTAGTTTTAAGCATTTGATTTTAAATGATATTTAGAACATGACAATTTTAATAGATAATTTGGAATCATCATGTGAAACACACTTTGGTGCATACTGTATGGTACCAGGAGGCTCATTATTAAAAAGGGGTTATAACAGGTTGCTTCTGACATGACTCATATTGTTTGGATTTATCATTCTACAATTAATATTCATTGTAAAAAGTTTAAATGTGTGCCTGGCACTGTAACAAACATTTCACTAAGTTTATTGCATTTTTTTCTTCACTCTACCTGTAAGGTATATGTCACCCATAGCTCAGGAGGGAATGTTGACCTTAGAATATATTAGCAAGTGACTCAAAGTCTTTCAACTGTACAGTAGTAAAGCTAGTATGATGGTGACAAACATGTCTTCTGAAGCTAAAAAATAAAACAAAAAAGAAAAAAAGAAAGCCAATATTTAAATATACTTACATTTAACTCTGAGGCCAATTTTTTAAGCTGTACTGAAACATAATAGACATATAATAATTTCCTCATGGTTAAAAGGTAAAATTTCATAAATTTTGACATTTAGATGCACCCATGAAAAAACCATCACCATAATCAAAATAATGCACATATCAATCACTCAAACATTTCCTCATACCCCTTTATAATCTTTTCAACCTCTTGTCCCCAGACAATTTCTGATGACTTTGTTACTTAATATTAATTTGAATTTATGAGAACTTTATATATAATAAAAGGAATAATACAGTATGCAATTTCTTTCTGGCATTTTTTACTTTGCATAATTATTTTAAGGTATATCCATATAGTTGTGTATATCAAGTGTTCTCTGCTTTACATTGCTAAACAGTATTCTCTCATATGGATATATGGCAGATGTTTATCCAGAATTTATTGCTGAACATTTATGTTGTTTTCAGTTTGGGCCATTACAAATAAAGCTGGTATGAACATTTCAAGGTAAGTCTTTCAATGGATATTGCTTTCAATTCTTTTGGGTGAATACATAGGAGTGGAATATCTGGGCCATAGATTAGGTGTGTTTTCAATTTTTAAAGGGACTGCCAAACTGTTTTACAAGGTTCTTATACTGCTTTCCTTTGCATCCACACCAACACTTGGGAAGGTCAGGCTTGCCAATTTCAGATATTCAAGTGGGTAAATAGTTGAATCACACAGGTTTTAATTTGAAAACCCTTAGTGGCTAACAACGTGGAGTGAGCAGCCTTTCATGTGCTTATACGCCATTCATATATCTTCTTTGGTGAAGTAAAATGTTTGTTTGAATCTCGCTTATTTTTATTCTTTTTTTTTTGTATTATTGAGTTTTAAGGATTCTCTATATATTCTACCTAGAAATATTTTATCAGACATGTGATTCTCAAATATTTTCTCAAAGTCTGCAGTTTGTCTTTCATTTTCTTACAAGAACTTTTGGAGGGTAGAATTTTCTAGTTTTGATGAAGCCCAGTTTATTCTTTTCTTGTCTTTTATGCCTTGTTCATGCTTATGGTACTGTATCTAAGAAATCTTTACCTAAACAAAGGTCAGAAAGATTTTCTCCTATGTTTTTATTCAGAATTTTTATAGTTTTAGGCTTTACATTTAGATCTGTGATGTATTTTGGGTTACAATTTTGTTTATGGTGTGAGACACGGATCAACATTCTATTTTTCTTCCACAGGGATTTCTACTTGTTCCAGCATCATTTGCTGAAAATACTATCTATCCTTTATCCACTGAATGTCCTTTGTTGAAGGTCAATTGACCGTGTGTTTGGCTGGGGGCAGGGGTGTTTGTGTGTGAGTGAATTTCTCGATGCTGTTCTAATGCATTGATCTATTTGCCTATCTTCATGTGATTAACACACTTTTAATTACTGTAGTTTTATTTGTCCTTTTTCAAAATTATTTTGCTATTCTATGTTCTTCACATTTCCGTATGAATTTTAGAATCAGCTCCTCAATTTCTACAACAAAAGAAAAGCTGACAAATTTTGATTAGGATTGTGTGAAACTTATGAACCAATTTTAGGAGACTGGCAACCAGTAATATTTTGGCTTCTAACCTATGAACATGTAATATTTTATCATTTATATCTGATTGTTAGGACATAGATATTATTGATTTGTATATTGATTTTTATTTCTACATCCTTGCTAAATTAGTAGCTTTTTGCTACACTCTATAGGATTTTCTATATAGATGATCATTCCATTTGCAAATAAAACTGTTTTGTTTCTTCCTTTCCAGTTTGAATGTTTTTATTTATTTATTTATTTTGCCTTAATATGTGGTCTAGAACCTTGAATACAATGTTGAATAGAAGTAGTGAAAATGGATATATTTGTCTTGTTTTTGATCTTGGAGAGAAAAAAGGGAACATTCAGTATTCTACCACTAAGCATGATGTTACCAATAGGCTTTTCACATATTTCCTTTATCAGGTTAAAGAACTTTTAAAGGTTTTGAGAATTTTTTTCCTTATAGCAAATTGATGCTGCAATTTTTCCCATGTTTTTCCTTCATCTACTTATATAAACATATGATTTTTTTTTAGTCTGTGTGTTGAAATACATTGATTGTTTTTTTAAAATTAACCCAATTCTACATTCTTGGGATAAACACCACTAGTTCATGGTGTTATATCTTTTTTATATTGTTGAATTTATTTTGCTAACATTTTTTTTACAATGGTTGCATCTATTTTCATGGAGAATACTGGTCTGTAGTTTTCTTTTAATATTTTTTTCTGGTTTTGATATCAGAAAAATGATTGCTGTATTTCCCTAGCAGTAAGATGGGGCAATGATAGGGCTCACTTCATTAGTTTCCCATATTAGTGATCACTATCTTTCATTGTATGATGTTGAATATCTGGAGAGCCATTGTTTCCTATATATTTGCGCCAATTTTTAGTTGTTTTATGCAAAGGGGGCAAATGTGGTCTCTGTTACTCCATCTTGGGTAGAAGTGGAAGTCTTTCTGAGATGATTTTAAATATTTATATTAAAGCAATTTGAGCAATCCATTTGAGAAGGTGTAGCATTGCCATATGACAAGCAAATAATTTGAGGCAAAGCATATATATTTATTATGTGAATATAGTGGTTTTTGTTTTAACTTTAATAAAAGATCTTGGAATTTCTTTCTATATTAAAAAAAGTTTTCTGTTTCCGAACTTGTCATTCTTAAGGAAAGAAAAAACAAAATAAATCTTTCCCCTTATTATACTGACCATATATCATATATTTGTGGTAACTCTGTACCTTCAAAAATGATTAATTATTTTATTATACCTTACCAAATTTTTATCAATGGTATTACCACAAAAATATCTTAATGAAAGTAAAATATAGTCACCATGTTTATTAAAATATTTTAGAAAATTTAGATTTGTGTTCATTTTAATATTAGCAGTTATAATTTATGACTTACTTTCAGAGTCTGAGACTTTAGTTTCCACAGTAAACAGATACTTAATAAATGATTAATTATAATAAAATCTCCTGTGCTTTTTCAATAAGTAGGGAGAAAAATTGAAACAAGTGTTTGCATAATTCAAGTTAAAAATAAATAAGCAAAGACAATAAGACTATTATTTTAAATCCTTCTAAATAGAATAGAGCTTAAATTGTTGAGTCAATTCCCTATACAAATCAATTCACAAATAAATTATGGTTTCAAATATTTGGTATAATGTCCATGGTCTACTTTGCTTGCATCTCCACATGTTCGGGGGGAATCAGGGGATTAAGACAAGTATCTGGGTAATTCAGGAAAGAATTATAAGCCATGTTAACAATTGTTAGTCAAGCTTTACACACAGCATTTATCAAGCAAGGGGCCCACTACAGAGTAAGGTGGGAGTACAGAGCAATTATCTGATTTTTCATAATTAAGGAATGTTTTTATTATAAGCTTCTCCTTATAGAAAAACTGATGCATTTAAAGCCAACAAAGGGAAATTTCTTTATTAAGCTGGTAATGGACATATGCTACCTTATTGACTTAAGTATAGTATATACTTAAAATATTATGTTAAGTGCTTTTGATTATAATATTTCCACTTGTTTTTCTTGAATATCTATGTTAATCACCAGTATCATATGATTTTGATTGACATAAAGGATGTTACCCAGAACAGACATCTGGATCTTGTGGACCCATTTGCAGAGAGTGTGTTCAGCAAACAGTTTATAGCTATCACCCTCTTCAGGGATTGGTTCAACTATAGGAAAGTTGACTGTCCCAGGGTCACACCTTTCCAGGAAAACCCACATCCAATGACTGATCATTGCATAGGTATTGAGATCTAGACATTTGGGCCTGATATAAAACAATTCTGATGGGTGATTTCAGCCCAATAGCTTTCTGTGTGGTTAGCTGAGGCTGATCTCTATCCTGCATGATAGCTCTACTTATTCCTCTGCCCAATCTTTCTTCCTTCCTATTCCTTCCATAGGTGTTCACTCCTTAATAAGCACTGCCCACCAACCTCTGTGTTGGAGTATAGTAGCCAGAAAAAGTACTCTTGTATGTGGCCCAAGCAAATCAGTCTTAAGATAGAATTTCACAGCTGGATCAATCCCCAACCAGCTTTCAATGAGAGCACCATTGCTAGTGGGAATTGCAATCAAATTGTTAAAACTTTCACTGATGGTGAGTTGGTATCATATACTGCCGGAAGATTGCAATAGTAGGTTTGATATATCTGGTTTGAAAAGTATGAGGAAAATAGTAACTATAAAGATAATAGTATTATACAGCTATTGCTGAACTTCATTGACATTCTAGATAGAAAAAGATAACAAAAACCTAATAGCTTCTAGAAGACCACTGAAAACCTAGTATGAAATCCAGAAGCCCTCCATGCTAGCATAACTTTCACAAGGATAGCCAAGAAAACTGATTACCAGGACCAGAGCTTAAATGCAAGAATAACCAAATTCTAAGGAATTTTAAACTTCCAACCGAGGCAACTCAGATATGCCAAAGCCATGGCCCTGCTTGAGAAAGAATGAAAAGCTGACACTTGGGATGGAGTCGACTAGATTAATAACCCCCTGAAATTTGAATTCTAAGATTTCTCTGAACTCTCTGAGACTATGGAATTGACCCACCTGTCTCCTCCTTATTATGAGCTGGCTCAGCACATTTATTGAACGTTAATGTAGATCCACCCCACCCCCACTGCTATCCCCACTGCAACCACCACAGGAAAACATAATCACCCTTCAAAATCTGCCCACCACCCCTTCTGTTTACTAGGAATAGAGCTAATTAATTAAAATTAAGTTAGAGTATGAACCCAAGATGTGTTCAGCCTGGTAAGATAGGAAAAGGACTACCTCAAAGGAGCTTCAGGACCAAGCCAAGGTGTTCTAGCAGGCCATAATGGTATACAAGGGTGATTGGATTCAGACTGATTAATGAGGCAAAACAAAAGATTGGACAGGGAAGACTATTGGGAACATTCTCCTGATTTACGAGATGTAACTTCCTACAAGAATCCAAGTGTTTTATTTTTATTAGGATGGCTCCTAGAAGCAGGAGAAAAGAAAAGGCCCACGTGAAGTGTATTAGAACCACTATAGGGAGATTTATCACAGGAATTGGTTCACTTGATTATGGAGGCTGAGAAGTCCCATAATCTGCCATTTGCAAGCTGAAGAACCAGGGAAACTTGTGGAATAATTCAGTCCACGTCCACAGGTTCAAGAACCAGGAGCACTGATATCTGGAGGCAGGAGAAGATGAATGTTCCAGCTCAAAGAGAAGCAAATTTTTCCTTCCTCTACCATTTTGTTCTATTCACACCTTCAATGGATAGGATAATGTCTGCCCACATTGGTGAGAGTGGATCTTTACCTAACCTACTGATTCGAAGGATAATTTCTTCCTTCATAGACACACACTCACAGATATAGCCAGAAATAATATTTTACCAGCTACTGGGAAATTTCTTAGCCTAGTCAAATAAAATTAAATCACATAAAAATAACCATCATATGAAGTAAAGTAGAAATTTCAAAATTATCAAGGCAAACAGTGGATGAAGAGATCTAAACGCATACAGAAACTGTCTTTTCTATGTAGTCACTGAGGGTTCACAATGCAGGGTGTGAAAACCCAGTAAATAATTGTGCATCACAAGAAGGATGATAGGCTACACCATTTACCATAAAAAAGAAAGTCTTGTAAGGAGCACATTATGAAGAAGCTCAATATTGACTGTCTTTGATAGGCCAGGGCCAATGGTAAGAAGAGGCTGTTAGAAAACAGTTTTCCTGGATAGTAATGGGAATGATAGGATATTGAAATTGAGCAAGCCCAACAAAAAAATGTTTTATAAGATGAAAATGGTACACATACAAATGACCTTGAGTAGGACAGAGGGTACGAGCCAGTTACATATAGCTCAGGAACACATGTCTTCTATCCTTGCTGCAACTGTGCTCCTACCTCAGTTCAGCCTGTGGCCATCATATGGGTGATCCTTCACTACCCAGTAATGGAAGAGAAAAAAGCCCAAGTTTGGCTGACAAATACGTTGGCTTCTTATGTTAGTTCAAGTGAAAAGTGGACAGTAGTTATACTACAACTTCACACATGGGTGGACTTAAATTAAAGTAAAGAAGAAAATTCTCCCAAACAACAGAGCTTTACGAAATGTACCAGTTATCCATTTTGTATGGACAGAGAAGTGGCCTCTGAGGGCAGTGGGGAACTGGCTGGTCAGAAGTGTGAAGAAAGACAAATTAGAAGATTAAATACAAGAAGTCTGGGGTAGAAGTACATGAGGGGACATGTAGGAATGGGCACATGGTATGAAAGTCATTATACCACTGTTAATGCCCACCAGAAATCATTTGTCATGGAAGAAGCACTAAACAACTACATAGAAAAAAATGACTGTCATTTCCCAATAGCCAGCCTTTGCCATTGGCTACACTATTGCTGGAACAATGAACACATGAACAAAGTGGCCATGGTAGCAGAGATGGAGATTATGCATGGACCCATTGGCAAAGCTGATACAGCTACTGTGGCTGCCAAGATCCAACTTGCCACAACAGAGATGAATGCTGAGCCCTGATAAGGCAGATGAATTAATTGCTGGGAGGTAAGTTGCCTGTATTGGACTCCTTTTCATACTAGGTAGGCCAGTGATTCATTCTAAATGAGTAGACACATACTTCAGGCATAAATTTCCCTTTCCTGCTTGCAAAGCCTCAGAGAGCACCATTATTCAAGGGCCTGCAGAAATTTTAGTCCTTCTACATGGAATCGTCCATAACAGGATGGCAGACCATGGTCCCATTTTACAGTGAAAGAGAGTGGGAATGAGCTCATGACCATAGCATGCAATGTCATTCTACACACTATGCTACCTTGAATCTACTGGCCTGCCAGAACATTGCAACAGTGGCTAAACAAATAATAGAAACTCTAGTTCCAAGGTGATACTTATGATGACATCATTCAGAATATAGTATAGACCTTCAATTAAAGAGATTTGAACTCTTCTGTGTCTTCCACAGGAAGAATACATGGGTCACCAAGAGATGAAAGCAGGAACAGCAACACTTATCTTCATCCCTAGTGATATCCCTGGGGTTTGCTTGCCAACCTCATAACTCTGGATTAGAGACACTACTATCCCAAAGGGGAACAAATTCCAGAAGACCTGGTATGAGTCCTATAAGCTGTGGCTGCTGCCTGGGTACTTCAGGCTTCTTGTATTCATGGACCAAGGCAAGAGGAATAGTCACTATCTTAGGAGGGATAATGAACCCCAATAATCAGGCTGCTTTTACACAATGGGGGCAGGAAAGAATCTATATGGAAGCCTGTGATCCACTTGAGGTACCTCTTGGTACTTTCTTATTTAATTTTGATGGTTAAATAATGGACAACTACCTGAGAACAGCAAGGAGACCAGAGGCTCCGATTCCTCAGAAATGAGAGTCTAAGTCATGCCACTAAGTAAGGCATCAAGACAAGTAGAACAGCTGCTGTCCCCTACCTTTATGGCACAAGGGACTGGTTTCAAGGAAGACAATTTTCTCACGGATGGGGGTGGGAGTCTGGGTGGGGCCCGGGGGACAGAGTGGGAGGCAGAGCTCAGGCTGTAAGGCTGTGATGCAAGCGATGGGGAGCTGTGAAGTTTCACTGGCTTACCCGCTGCTCACTTCCTGCTGTGCGCCCCTCCCCTCACCCCACCTGTCCCTGGTTCCTAAGTTTCATGGAAGAGGTGGGGAGGAGAGGGCTGGCGGAGCTCTGTGGCCAGTCCCTGATAGGCCCTAGACCAGAAGGGGACCACAGAAGTAGAGTATCTACATTCTTACCATACATAAAGAAGTGGTGCTCCATAGCACAAGGGGTGGATTTTAGTGGACACAGATTTTTCATCCTGATTATCTTTCAAGGAAGTAGTTGTTTCCCCAGATGTGGCGAGTGCTGACAGAGTTACTCTTTAGCTGTCAACAAGTTCAGGGATCATCTCACTTGCAGAGACAACTTTCTCCATCTCCCCTCTCCCTGCCACTGCATGCACCAAATCCTTCTTCTGTCAGATCGCACTCTTTTCAAGTGACTCAGATCTA
Source organism: Eulemur rufifrons (assembly GCF_041146395.1). Lineage (NCBI taxonomy): Eukaryota > Metazoa > Chordata > Mammalia > Primates > Lemuridae > Eulemur > Eulemur rufifrons. The sequence goes on along the minus strand of NC_090987.1, from coordinate 34,563,709 downwards.
ATGAACGTGGCTATAAAGGACCATCCATTTGTCCTAACTTGGGTTAACTCTGTCAGTTCATTTTAGCTCCAGACTTCCCTATGTGCTCAGTGAAAATTATTGTTGGGCTTGCAATACAGGGTGACTTCTCTATCTGTCCAATCCTGTTTCCATGTCATTCCTTCCACAAATGTTAATCCCAAAGACACTCCTTAACAAACATTTTGTTAACTAAACTTGATCTCAGAATCTGCTTTTGAGAAAACCCAACATGCTACCAGGGTGTCATGGAGACAGTATACAAGTTGTAGTCTTACCAATGGGTTTTTAATCTACTATCATAACCGTGGACAAGTTACTTAGCCTTTGCAGACTTTGGTTTCCACATACATCCTTCTCCTGCACATGGTTTTTCTTAACGCAAAGCAAAAGCTCTATTCTGTTCATTGTGGTTAGGAGGAACTGTCTGGATTATCTCAAATTTTGCATTAAATCTCAAGCACTCCACTAATATTCAAATATATAAAAGCACTATCTTGTTTAAATATGTTTGCACATATACAACTATGTAAGAGATTAATTTCTCACAATCTTTAGGAGATATTAATGTTACAACATTTTTAAAGCATTCATATGAAACGGCTATGCCTTGAGACTTCTTCTGTCATGGCTGTGTGGTGATATTCTAGTGCAGAGGAAACTCTTCTTTATCTTGACAGTAAATTGATATAAATAAGCTAAAATAGAAATTTTAAAAAATGAGTGAAAGTATTTAAAATTTAAATGCTGTCACCCAAATGCATATTAAAATAAATGACTTTTAGATAGTGCTAATATAAAAAAAGTAATTCAGTTAACACAACTTGGAAGACTGGAATATTTATACATCAATTATCGATGAGTTATACTTTTCAAACTAAGTTGTTTTTATTACCAGTTGCCAGGCAAAGGTTAGCATTATTTTTTAGCTAGAATAAATGTCCTTTCATTATTCTCAAAGTATCTAGACATGCAAACAACTTTTAGTTTCAGGGCATAGTCGTTCTTTAAAGAATTTTATTTTTAAGGCGTTCCTTCCTGTGAACTAATGCCAGTTTGTGTTTATATCACTCCCTTGTTGACTAATCAAATGACATTAACTGCTGTTGACTGGTATATTTTTAATCTATGTTGTTTAACTTTTCATGTATTTAGGTTTCATCTTCCCAAGAAAATTGTAAACTGAATGAAAACAAAAGCATTGTTTTATATTTCCTTGATTTTATCATAAACATTTAATGCTGTATACAATAACATATTTTTAAAACTTTTTTTTATCTTGCTTTTACTCGTAATTGATCATAATTGATTGAAAAATCAGTCTACAACTTTTGAAGTAAAACAGCCCTATAAGGTTCATCAGGTTTTATATCATAGAGGCAATAAATGAGCTCATAAATTCCCCATTAGGAATAATAAAATCAATTGGCCCTCTTCTGAGTAAGGATATATTTCAATTGTTCAAGCTAATTTAGGACAGTTCTTATTAGTGGGATTCTTCAATAATACAATTGAGACTCCATATACACTTGAGAAATTAATATGGAAATTGGGTGCTGAGGTAGGGCAATGAACCAAAAACAGCATATTGACACCCCCACAACAATGGAGGACACGTAAAACCCCACAAATACTGAAAAACAGTTATGATTTAAAAGCCCCAATTAAAGAGGTAATTTGCCTAATTTCAGATTTCCAAGCCACTGAGTAAAAACGAGGTGATCCTTAAAAGCAAAAATAAATAAAATGGATCCCCAAGTAAATTATAGTAATAAATTAATGCATCTGTTTTAAAAATACTAATTTAGCCTTTGAATTACCTTTAAAGTGAAAAATTCAATTCTGATTTTTCTTGAAAAAAGAATGTTTCCATGTGAAAAATATTATCTCTTTATTAAGCAAAACAAAAGATTGCAAAACAAACCTGATTCCTCAAAAATAAATGTGATTCTGAATACATCATTGATGAAATGATTATTTTACAGCATTAGTTTCAAAACTCGTATGTTAACCTTCCATTATAGCTCTTAGTATAGCATATTTATAGGTTAATGAGAACATACTTTCAGACACACTTCATTTACATTTTGATTATTAAAAACATAGGTTTCTGCTTATAGGTTTTCATTTCCATTTTCCCCCAAAATGGCTTATGTTGAATACATTTTAGTGTTAAAATGTCATAGCAATCACATCACTATATGGATCATAATTCAGTAGATTATAGAAAATAAATCAGTCAAATGAAGGCATTATGGCTACTACCTGGAAGGTAATTTTAGCATCAGGACATAAAGAATTTATTTCTACTTTTTTATGCTTTATTACTAATTATAGGCAGCAATGCCTCAAAGTGGAAAATTTTTGAAGGAAACTTCTATTGCCTTGGAAGCTATTATGTTATCTCAGGAACTATAAAAGATCTGATGGAAGAGAAAAAGAAGGTGCATTCTTGTGTAAAATATGCACTAGTGCAGTGATATGAGGCACGTGTACATTATACTCTACAGCAGATAAAGGCACAGTGAATTATTTTCAAAAGCTGGTTATATAACAAAGAACAGCCAGGTCATTAATGTGACTATTTTATATTCAGGTTTACACAGGTGGGATCTCATAAAGTATTCATCAAAAATTAAATGGGAATAGAGTTGGTTTATATAACCATGAAGAGGAGAGTTCTTCTCAGCCAATGATACATACATCCCTTTTGGGAAGTAGCTCTCCCATTAGCATTTAAAATGTGGGGAGTGGGTGGTCAGATTCAAAGTGATCTGAGGAAGGTAGAAATTTTGATTAACTTTATTTTTTAAAGCTTGCAACAAAAAAGAATAAGCATTAAGTATATAACTTCCAAAACGATAAGGCAAAAACATTGACCAGTTTTTTAAAAATGAAATAAAAGTAAGTTAAAAGAGGCAGAGAAAATATCAGGATAAACAGAAAGCAGAAAGTAAGCTATCATAATACCAAAGATATGGAATCAATCTAAGTGTCATCAGTGGATAAAGGGGTAAAGAAAATGTGCTATATGTACCCAACAGAATACTACTTGGCTATAAAAAAAGAATGAAATCCTGTCACTTGCAGCAATGCGGATGGAACTGGAGGTCATTGTGTTAAGTGACATAAGCCAAGCACAGAGAGACAAATACCATGTGTTCTCACTCATATGTGAGAGCTAAAAAAGTTGATCTCATGAATGTAGAAAGTAAAACAATGGATACCAGAGGCTGGGAAGGATGGGAAGAGTGTTGGAGAGTGTGAGGGGTAGGAGGAGAGGTTGAGTAACAGGTACGAATGTAAGTTAGAAGAAATAAATTATAATGTTCCATAGCAGAGTAGTTTGAACATAGTTAACAATGTACGGTACATTTCAAAGTAGCTAGAAGAGAGGACTTGAAATGTTCTCAACACACAGAAATGATAAATACTTGAGGCTGTCTAATTGCATTTTTGTATCTTTTTCCCCTATTTTTGTTGTGAGGTCAATAAAAGTGATATGAGATAATTTGCACAGCTTGATTTGTTTTTCTATACCCTAAAAAAAAAAATATTGACAGTGTTTGCCTTTAAAGATTAGTAAATCTGCAGAAACCAAATGATACAATTAAACTTTGTGTCTCTTGAGACTTGGTTTTGGAAGTGAAAGAGATAATAACTTATTTTTTGTTGTTTGAGGAAGGTCTCGCATGGGTCTAGAAGAAGTAACTTTTATGAATTTAATGGTTTGTGCTTAGTCTTGTGCTTTAGCCGGATTAATCAGATACTTTCTGATGGTCATTAGGTCAACCAGAATTTAAAACTCAGTTTTAGCCAGATCTTCCAAGTGACATATTAACATTATATCACCAATATAATTTTTAAAGCATATTTTTCAATCAAACAAAATCTAAGTCTCTTTTCTTCAAGTTATGACAATAAGGAGAATTTAAATACAGTTTTCCCATAGGAGCATAGTAAATGTCTGTTGGCGTTGGTTCTCCAGAAATAAAAATTTAAAAGAAAGCATTAGCCAAATCAATCACAGATTACTGATCTGTAACTTGCTGTACAACTTGAATTTTTAACACCCTATTGGGCATCAAGTGTTGGGCTATTACTTTATTAAGCCCTCTATAATCCCCAATCAATCTCCAGGATTCATTAGCTTTTCTCACAGGTCATACTAGATTGCTTAACAAATAATTTGTAGGTACTAACACATCTATGTCTAAAATATTCTTAATTAAACTTAAAATTTCTTGATGGCCCTTATGTATTTCACATTGCTTTAAATTCATTCTAATTAATCTTTAATTCTAATAGGATGAAGAGTGAGTTTGTATGAGTTTCTTTTGCTCAATATTTTGGATAAAGGTAGTCCCCTACTCTTGCATAATATCATCTCAGTAATGCACATTGGTAGCCTGAAGCAGCATCTATTGATCACTTTTCTTATTAAATTCTTATTGTGCAAAATACTTCACATGTAAGCCTTCTACAGTTGTGCAATCATAACTCCCTAATTTCGTTTTATTGCCCTTTAACTTTTCATCAGTACAATTAAGTTACTATAATATATTGTGCACAAGCATCCAGCAATCTTGATAAAGGTGTCTTCGCTACCCCAGGTCATTTTACCTATACCAGTGCAAACAGTCTTGATTTCCCCATTGGAGTGTGCATAAGAAACCACAGCCATTCTATTTCTCCAAATCATAATCCTTCCCTTTACTTCATATCTTTTTATCAGCACTGTCTCCATGGAGACTGCAAGTGTCTCTTTGGTTCAAGATCAGGTTTTTAATATTTATCAAACCCAAAATAATTTGAAAGACTCTGATATAGTCCTTATACAGCTTGAGGGGTTAATGGAGTAATCGGATCATCTATATACATTTATAATGATCCATTAAAATGTTAGTAGCTATTCCACCTATTGCCTCTTTTCTCAAACCAGTTTTAATTAAACACCTGAACATTTTAGCATTCTAATCATTTTCCCTTCTTTCAACTTCATGTGTAGGAGCTGAGTTAGTAGAGTCCCAACAGCCCCTCTCACATTATTGTGCTTGCAGTACCAACTACTGCAGTGACAGAGGGGGATAATAGAAACAACTTGCAAGACTCCACAGAGTATACTCTCGCAAGGCTTTTAATAAAAGTAACGGTACAACAGGAGGAAGAAAGCCCAGGTAAACACACAGAAGGCCAAGAACTTACAGGTGCAGCTCCAGGGTCTTTTCTCAGGTACACAGAATGCTTTATCTTCAGACTGTTAACCAACAAGACACATACAAAGATAATGTGGTCTCAAGGAAGCAAAGGCACAAATTTACTGTTGAGGTCTTCTGTACCCCGCTGGTCATAAAACCAGGCCAGGTAACCAGTTAAACCAAATGCAAACAATCAGTCTACGTATTTTCAGCAAATAATATAGACAAGCTGGTACAGAGTGAGAGTGATTCTAGGGAAGGTTTGGACTTTATACAACTCATTGAAAATCACTAGCTAGTACATTTTATTCTTGTCTTGGCCAAGGGTCATTGGCAGACTTCTAGTAATCCCTGGCTATAAGCCTTGTGGTGCCAGAGACCAGCCACAAGTTATTCTTATTCTTATGTACATTGTTTACAATTTCAGTTATCTTTCTGTTATTTCATTTAAGAAATAATTACAGCAGAATAACAGAATATGGGCCATATAATTGATTTTTTAATTTTTTTTTTTTAATTTTCAGAATCAATGTTTTGAAAAATTTTCTTCCATAACTATTACTTGGTCTTCTTTGCAAAAAAAAGAAAAAGGAAAAAGAAAGAATAAATGACAAACAAGAAAGAAAGAAATAAAGATTTTTCAGACTCACTTTAAGATATAGAGATTGTTTTACTTTCTCGTAAATGTTTCTTTTATGCTTGAGAAGGATATGAATTCTATAATTACTAGATATGGGTAATATATAGATATATCTTTTAAATCAGTTTTTCAATTAAGTTTAGCAAAACTTTCAAAGCCTTATTAATTATTTTGTTTACTTCACCAATTGATTAATATGATAGGCTTGTTAAAGGGATTTTATTTTGCTAGTTTTGACTACCTACACTTGTTATTCTGTCTTATATATTTAAGGATAAATTATTATGTTCATATAGATTTTAGATTTTTATGTCATCCTGGTAAATTTAAGTATTTGTCACTATACTGTTTTCATTTAAACCCTATTTTATATGATATTTCTCTCAGTACATTTTAAAGTTGTTTTTGTCCTTGTGCATTTCTCTAATTGTTTATCTACAATCTGTGTTTTTATATTTAAGTTTAAAGGAATACAAAATCATAGTTATTTGCAGACTTTGATTGTGTTTAAGAAAACCTAAGATAATCTGTAAATCATTAGAATTAATAAAAATGCTCAACAAATTTGTGGTATGCAAGACCAACAATTAGCAATAGCTTAAAAATATAGTAGGAAAAAAGACCTCATACACAATATCAACACCAACTAAAATATGTAGGAGCAAAACAACTGGCTTATCCATGCAAGTTCTTTATGAAATAAAAACATTACAAATTTGAAATACATAAAAGAATCCCCAAGCAAATGAAAGTATGTAGCAAGTTCTTAAATGGAAGAGTTGGTATCATAAAGAAGTCAATTTTTCCCAAATGTATTTATCAATGTAATCCAATTTCAATAAAAATTTCAAAAGAATTTCTCATGGATCTTGCACAAATTTAGTCTAAACTTCTTGAGTATAAGACAAAAATAGCCAAGAAAACTCTGGGAGAAAAATAAAAAATAATGATGAAATGTATGAAGAAAAAGATTATTTGCTTCATGATTCTTATGCTGGAAAGTTCAAGATTGTACATCTGCCTTTGATGGTCTCAGGCTGCTTCCACTCATGGCAGAAGGCTAAGTGGAGTCAGCATGTGCAGAGAACACATGGAAAGAGAGGAAGCAAGAGAGAGATGAGAGAGGTGCCAGACACTTTTTAATAGCCAGCTCTCTTGGGAACTAATAGGGTGAGGACCCATATATCCCAGAGGAAAGTTATTAATCCATTCATGAGGTATCAACCTTCATGGCCCAAACAACTCCCATTTAGCCCCACCTCCAACATTGGGGATCAAATTTCAACATGAAATTTGTGGGGGACAAACATTCAAACCATAGCACCTTCTTATATGCAACTTGTTTGCATTGACCAACAAAGTTTTACAGGTTAGAGCATATTGATTTCTGATATGCTGTGTGATTCCACTTCTTTTTCTTTCTACCATTGATCCAAACATATCAGTATTTATCATGACATAGCTGAGGAAATTCTGCCTTAGATATTTTTAAAATTTATGTTTGTGGAAAGAGAAATAGAATTTTTACCTTCTTTGCTCAGAGCGTTTGTTTAATGTAGTTTAAGTCTCACTGTTTTAATGATGAGTTGATATCTTTTGTGTTTGTTGAACACTTTGTTTCTAACCATCCATGTATTGACTAATTCAACCATGCGGTAGTGAATGAGATCTAATTGTAACCTGCTGACAGAAAATAAATTGTATGATTGATTATCTTCTTTTTTTGAGAAGAGAATAAACCATTTTAAGCTTTTGAATCTACAAATCCACAGTTATGAGAAAACAGCAGGCATTATATGGCTCCAAGCAGAGTTCGTGAACGATGAATCAGGAAAGTCTGTTCCATTTTCACACTCAGAAATGAGCCTTACTATTACACCCTATATAAAGGAAAAAAGATCAATTTGCTTTGATGGCACATAATAGTTTTAATTTGCCATATAAAAAACATAATTTTTCAAGGCTGAGTTAATGTGCATGCAATATCCCCTTTTCTTGTGCTTTTGGATATTTTTCTGGTATAAGTCATAAGGAAGAACTTGGTGAAGAAAATCCTTTCTATAATGGCCCTAATATTTTTTTTAAAAATTAGAGAATAATCTAAAAGTGAGTGCATTTCAGCTGCTTGAGATCATCTTGACAATTTTTTTTGTCATCTTTGTTGCTGTTTTCTGAAACACAACCATATTCTTGCTTCTTGGAAGTCATCTTAACAATTTTTCTACTTTGAGGAATTTTGATCTTTGAAGATCAAAGAATTTTCAGTGGGAATTTCTAATGGTCATAACTGGGCAATATTTACTTTTTCAGTTAGTTAATTTAAGATTAGAAGCCAGATTGCCAGATATTTCAATGTCTATGCAATAGTGATAAGTAAAAATATAGAGCAAAATATAAGCTTGAACATAGTAGCTGAAAATAAAACACTTTACCATTTTCATATCACTGCATTTAGGGTCTACATTAAAGACTTAGGAAAGGAAATCTGTAGAGAATAGTTTGTAGAGTTTATCATGCTAGCATTTACCTAAGAACTTATTAGAAGTGCAAATAATACAAAATAATTTATATGCAAAAATTACATAAATTGATCATTCACCAAATATTTGAAAATCTATAATATTGTCATATTTGTTGTGTTTTGCCATATTAAAAAATATAAAAGATATAATTTCTGGCCTTGAGGTCCAGGTGAGTTTTTGAAAACAAAGTTTTTCACTAAAAGAACAATGAGAGGGAATAAAATATTAATATAATTTTTAAAAGGTGCATGGTATAAGTAAATACAATAGAAATTTCATGAGGCTCAGGATTGTTGAAGAAACATCATGGAGAATTGCATTTTAAGCTTTTTTTTTTTGTAGTAAAGATAAGTTAGCCACAAGTAAAGGTAAGTTAGTCAAGAGGAGGTGTTTAGAAAGTTTAAAATGTGAAAATGCTACTGATAAACATTCACTGTCCACCCCCATCCCCAAAAGCCTTGAATTAGAAAAACATTGGAAAAATTGAAACACAGATTAAAGAGGTTGACAAAACAAAATAACAAAACACACACACACACACACACACACACACACATAGAAAAAACAGAAAAAAGTTATAGAGGTGTTAGTTATAGAAAAATTGTGTGTGTGCATGTGAGTGCGTGTGTGTGTGTGTGTGTGTGTGTGTGTGTTGGGTGATGATTATGAAGAATTCTAAAAAGCTTGTTACAGTGGTTTAACTTAGCTTATGTGTGGAGAGTGAGGAGTGATTGGCAGACAGAAAGGGAAAGAAGTAGAGACGGTAATGTTTAAATATCTGAAATGTGTTACTGTAAGGCAATAAAGAGAAGGTTGCCTCTGGGAACTGGCAAGACAAATGCTTTCAATTAAAGAAAGAAATTAATTCTGACCAATCCAGGGAAAATATAGGTGTGGGCTTAGGATTTTATCTGGTTATAACCTCTGATCTAGATAATTTAAGGAAGGTTGAATGCATTTAATTTCATTAATAAGGATGTATTCCTTGGCATGTTAGTCTGTAAGTGTCATAAAAGATGGATTTAAAAGAAAAGAAACATCATTTAAGGAAAATTTTATGCAGCAATCTAGATATGAGGCATCCTTACATATACCAAGACAATGGCAAAGTCCAAATAAACTCAGACTTTGTCATTTCTTATATAATCAAATTTATCAGCCCAAATTTCCTACAAGTATATTTAAGAACGATATCTGGAAATAGTCTGTCAGTACTATAAACTGGTGATCAGTTAAGACCATTAATAAATCCAGTTTTTCTCTATTTTGCATTTTTTTACCTTCCCCCTTTTTTCCTCATTGTGATTATTCAAAGTTTGTGTTGTTTTGAGGTCATTCAGTCCTGCAGGCAAACATTCAGTTCAATTATTTTGCTTTCTGTTGAAATTACCTTTTTCAGTAATGATGCTTTTCTAAGATGCTGCAATGATGAACATAATTTGAATACCTGAATAAACAAACTTGTCCGAGGGCTATCAATTTTTCTTTTTAAAGCTCCTTGAAACATTTCTTTATGTATCCCCCTTTGTTAGCAATTTCATCATGTTTCTAATTAATGTGTCCCCTTCTAGGCCAAGAAGTGTGCTAAGCATTTTCTTTTCTTTTCTTTTTTTTTTTTTTTTTTGTGGTTAAAGAAGGAAAAATAGAGAATTCTTCTGCATCTTTCTCTATTTTCTTGAGAACAGGAATAAAGAGCTGGAATACCCATCATGTCCCACCTGTTTCTTGTGTTTGGCACTGTGTTCTCCATCATTTGTGAAGGTTCCTTCTCGGCATTCAGCTCAATGCCTGGCATATAGCAGGTCTTCAATGACATTGTTTTTTATTAGTCTGTTTCTTTGATTTGTGAATCTTTTTGAACATTAATAGTCCTCTCTAGAAACTAGCCCCCCTCTCCTTCATGGCTAGATTCCTTGTTTTAACCAAGTTTCTAACTTCCTTAAACTTGACGTTTTAACATCTGCCATGTATGTATCTGCAGGACACCCCTTGTTCTGGATAACCTGAAAATATGCCTGAGTCACCTTACCTTGACCTCCTGCCCATTTGGCCATCTCCCTCCCTCTGGAGCAGTCCTCCTTCTGGGAGTGTGCTTTCAGCTTTTCCCTCTCCTTCTGCCTGGTGACCGACACAAGTGATTCCCTGTGTGCCCGCTCCCACATACACACAGCTGGACTATCCCCTCCTGTTGTTAGCTGTGAATAAGAAACCACCTTTTCAGTGGCAATAATCTCATGATCTGATGGCCTTATTATATCTCGAATTTTCTATTAATATACTACATTTTAAATTAGTCCTATATTTTACTCCTTTCCTTTTTTTTTTACTTTACTCCTTTATGTCTACTCAGTGTCATTTAAGCCTTCCCATAGTTGTGTATGCTTCTGTTGGCACCTTGGCTCTTGATCAAGTTTCCAAATTTATCCTGAGTTCATGCATTTGGCATATTGGTAAGTTGGCCCACCCAGTCCTGATGTCTTCACCATCAGACCTAATGTCTAACTGCCTATTGAATATATCCCTTGGATGGTCTATAGGAAACTCAATCGGTGTGTCCTTGAATGAATTTAAAATTTCACTTGAAGTCTTCTATCAGTAATTCCTATTTCAGGTAATGATACTTCCATAGCAGCCACAAGAGTGAAAGCCACTTGGATATGTGCATTCTACCAATATGCCATTACTCTAGTTCAAGTCCATCATATTTTATTTAGACTATGAAAATGAACTTTCAACATAGTTTTTTTTTTTTTTTGCCCTTATCATCAAATTATTTTTCACGTTGTCTGCTAATTGTTGGAACATAAATGCAGCCATGACCTTCAGGATAAAGTTCCCAGTCTATAACTTGACATTTCAGGCCCTTTATAACCTATCTGATCATTGCTTACTTCTCAGCTTTACCTGCCATTATTCCCTGTTTTTATTTTTTTTTCCACTAGCAACACTTAATTGTTTGTGACTTCCTATCAAAGATCCAGAATTTTGTGCTTCATGCCTTTGTGATTTTTTTTCCATCTATCTGCTACCTTCTAAAATCTAATTGTTGGATATATCCAATTCATTCTTTAAGACTCCATTCAGCTATCTTCTCTTCTTGGAAGACCCTCTCTGAATCCCCATGATCTTACGCTATTCTTTTGTGCTCTTATAATAGCTGTACCTTTAAAATCCTCTGCACAGTTTACACATTGTCTTGAAAATATAAATCTTCTCACCTTTATAGAACATATATTACTGAAGAATAGATCTTAACTTTGCATTTATAGTGCCTGTCAAAAGGCTTGGAATAGTGTATTTGTATAATACATATTGCTTCAATCTGCTAGATAAACACACCTGGTAGACAGCAGGTGGACTCTACCCCTCAATTCCCTGGTCCTTGGTACAAAATGATTAATCAGCATAGTAAGATTTAGTAGAAAATCTCCAATGAAGGACTCATTGTGAATGTCCTATCAGATTCACAAAAGCAGAAGCTAATCAAACCTATATTCATGATGAGGTAATACAATTGACAAAGGTAAAGTATTGATGAAAAATACTTGCAGCATGGAATAGCTTCCAGGTTTCCTTTTACATTTACACTCATCCTAACAATTTCACTCACTCAGCAACTTTTAAAAGTATGTTCTTGTTCTTGTCTCTTCACCCTTTGTCTTTAGAATTTGCTTGTCTTTATAACTGCCTTAGAAACTAATGACTGATGTCTGGCAAACAGCTATAACATTTGGAATGAATCTTAAATTCCAGGCTTATATCTTCTGATTTGTATGTTTTTTAGCTGTTGGAACTCCTCATTTTCCTCCCTAACCCAGCAAACATCAAGACCTGAGCCTTCCTCCAGATTCAGAGATAGGATTCAGATCCAGATTCAGAGTGATAAGATTTGGAAGACAGCCTTTTGACAGTGTAGCTGACAGCTCTTGTTAATGTATTAGAGTGGGATGTGAGAGAAAAAGAAGTATCAAAGGATGACTCCAAAATGTTCTGCAAAGCTTTAGTACTGAAGATCTGGGTGAATGGTATCACCTTTACAGAGGTGTGAGAGATTATGAGATCTGTAATTTGTGGAAGGAAATCCAGAGTTTTATATTGGACACATTGTTTGAGATGCACGCTATTGTCTCATGAGGAGATGTCAAGGAGCCAATTGGGTAAGTGAGTTTGGGGTCAGAGAAGACGCTCAGACAGATGAAATCCATCCAGGAGTCATCAGCATACTCTTAATTTCTTAAGAGATTAAACTTAAATTAATACATTTAGAAAATAAAATTAATCTTAATCCTGAACCCTAGTTTAATTCAATATTTAGAAATAGGAAAAAAAGAATAAGATCACGGAAAAGAGAATAAGCAATGGCCGGTGAGGTAGAAGAAAAACCAGAAGAACAAAGTACACAAGAAGCTGGGAAGAGAAGTTTCCATGACAAAGAGTGAGGCAATGTACTAAAATTGATACTAAATGTAGGAGAGACTTGGGAGTGACTAATGAACTTAAAACATGGGATCACTGGATCCCTTGATGAGAGAAATTATGGGTTGAATAAGAGTGAAGAGGATGAACTCTAATTAGTGAGTTCAGTAAAAATAGTTGAAGAATAGAGAACAATGCTTTCAGGTAGTTTTGCTACAAAGGAGTAGAGTAGCTGGAGGGCTTATGGTCATAGGAGTTGTAGTTAATTTGCTTCTTTCATGGTATAGATTACAGTACATTTATGTCCAGATGGGATTGATCTAATAGAGAGGAAAGTATCAATGACGCAAGAGAAAGAAGGTATAATTGTGGTAGCCAAGTCTAAGAATAGGAAAAAGAGAGATAGAATCCAGGGATAGAATTCAGTACAAAAGTGGAAAAAATAACCTTATCTAGAAACAAGAATACTTTGTCTATTGTGACAAAGGGAAAGCAGTCCATATAGGTATAAATAGAGCCATATTGGTACATTTTTAGTGAGAAAATACATAAATTCCCTTTTCATTGCTTCTATTTTTATTTATTCAATAAAATGAGAAGTAAATTAATTTCATCAGTTGATATTGGGCAGAGTCAGGGGTTATGGAGATTTGAGAAGTGCAATAACAAGGGAAATATAGTAGCATTGCCAGGCATGGCTGAAGGACCCACTAGAGGTTAGTGATCCAAAATCTAAAATGAGACCAATCCGAACCTTGTGTATCTTGCTCTACCATATATCAGAATATAACCACTCCATTCAAGAAGAGAATAGGAAGCACAGAAGATTCAAAGACAATAAAAATGTATTAGACTCAATAGGTTTAATTGTCAAACATTTTTATATTTCTTCAATTCCCATAGTCATATTTTCATCCTTTAATGCCAATTAACCAGACTGGTGAATGCTAAAGCAAAGAAGAAATAATGTCTTGTTTTGTTTTAGTACCTGTGATACCAGGTCTGGTGCTTCTAAGCAGAATATGCATCAAGATCTTTAATATTGGAGTAAAAGGTTAGTATTTTAAAGATAGGCACCCCTTTGAAAAAATGCAATGTTTTTGTTTAAAGAGATGAGAGACTACATCCCCTACACATTTTCCCAACTATATAGATGAAGTATTTAAAATGGCAATATATCACTTTGTTGTCAGCAGTAGTAAAGTAGAGCCATGAAAAAGATTGAAATTAAAACATGGTCAATATAGTTAATGTCTCTGTCTCTCTTTCTGCGTGTGTACATACATATACATATGTATATGTATATATAATCATGCATAAATATATATGCATACATATGCATACATACAAACATGCACACTTTTTCTAACATAAATTTTACATAATTAAATATAAAATTCATGGAGAGTATTGTCAAAGATGAGTGAGCTTTGGAACAGCTTTTTTAGTGAAAAAATTGACATTTTGAAAGTACGTGACTAGTATTTTTCACTATAGCAACATTTGTCTATTACTAAAGTAAACTCACCAACTGCAAGTCCCTGAGATTCTTCCTAAAAGAGTTAAATTTGCGAACAAGTAGTCTTCTCTCACTTTCTTTCTTTGAAATGATTGCTTGCACATGGCCAAATGTTTCTCAGTTTCACTGTACAGTTTCTTCAAACCCTTGGGTAGATACCATCTGGTCCTGGTGATTAATCTACATTTCCTTTGTCAATTTTGTGAAAACATCTGAGTATTGACCACTATTTGATCTTGTATATCCAACCTGCTCATTTCCTGAAACAATCTGGATTTGAGAATCTCCCTAATATCTTCCTAATTAACATGTAAGGCAAAGAATTAATTGAGTCTACCAGATCTCACATCTTTATCCTTGAGTATATCATTGACCCCAAAGTCACCAAAAGATCCCAGTGATGACACTCTAGCTGGATTTCTACATTAGCTAACACCTAAACACTTCTTATTGTTTTTTTTTTTTTATTATCTCATGAGGTATCTTTTGTCCAATTTACCTGTAGTTTACACTAGTGAACTCCTTTCTCCTCATTCTGTCCATTTTTGCATCTGTAACATATTTTCCAGGCAGTCTATTTTTTTGCAAGTACTTGGTATTCTTGATAATTGGCACATATTTTTGGACTTTACAATAAGCTGTGTATCAATAGTCTCCAAGAATTTTGGACATATGGATTCTGAGAAAGACTCCCTACATTATTTTTTTTTTTTGCATGTGGACATATTTTTACCCTTTCCCACTCAGGTGTTGACTTGAATTTTTATAACTATTACTTAAGAGGTTAGGAACTATTACAACTAATGAAGATTTTTTTTATTTCTTTATCTAAGTGCCTGAAATTCTGGACATTGTCATTTGTTTTGCTTAAATATACACTCTGTCTATAGAATATATTAGGGACAATTTGGGCTTCTTTGTATAATATTATAAGAATGACTAAAGAAACTTATATAGAAAGGAGACCTCATCTTTTTCCTGAAATTCCACTGATAAATGAAATATTATATTAAAGGTGACTATATATCTCTATTAATTTGCAAACTATAGGACTAATAACAATAAATTATACTTATCTTTCTCTGAAGAACTCAAAAGCACTTAACAACTTTATCATTTTAATTTCAAAGCAAAATCTGTGAGCTGGGGATGAGTAGAGAGAAAGAATGGTTGGAGCAGGACGACTGCCCCAGGATTGCTATTTTCTGTTGCTGTCTTTATTCTGCTTGAAAATAGATGTGCAAATACTTTCCACGTGATACCACAAAATACTTCAGTGCAGCCATAACCCACTAAAGCTCTTCACTTGTGCAAAATCCCAAAGTCATTTTAGTTGCAGTCATAGCCAAACATTTATAAGTATAGCAAACATAAAACTTTAGTAATTGAGCAATTTCAACTCAGTATTAATGTGTCTAGAAATTATTGCTTGCAGAGAGCCAACAACCAAATCTAATAAGTAATTGAAATTAGGAAACATTAATGAACACAAAGGGAAGTATTAGTTGTAGAGAAAATAGTGAAAAGTAAGATTTGCCATGGTATTCATTTCAGCTTTGTGAATAAGTGTTTATCATACTCTCCCTAAGGGATCAATTAAAAATGAGTCTCAGGTGATGAAATGTATTTTCAGCAATGAATACTGGCTCATTTTATCATTAATTCTATCTTGTTTGCACATATTCACCATTAATTAGCATAGTCATATTTTCAATATTATCTATATTAAGTACAATATAGAAAATCAAATGCATAAACACACACACATATAAATTATGCAAACGTGCACTTGTATACATTGTAACTTTGCAGAGTAGAACCACAGATGAATTTTCACCTTGGCTCTGTTGCTGACACAATGTGTAGCTTTAGGCAAATTGTTTTAATGCAAGAATTTTAGAATTTTTTGGAAGCAGTGAAGATAACTTACCTGAGATCATTGTTATTGAGCCAGTTACCAGATTGCACTTGCACATTGAGGCTTACAATGTGTAAAAATTGATTTGGGTTTCCAAAGTACATAGTTAATGACACTTGGCTATCTAGGAGGATAGACAGGACCATCTTTCTTTCTGCAGAATTGATAGCTGACTCCACCTCATTGCACCATTTCTATTCATCCTAGTCTCCTGATTTTATTTTGTTATTTTTTTTTATTTCAGCTTATTATGGGGGTACAAAAGTTCAGGTTATATATATTGCCCATGTCCCGCCCAAGCCTGTCCATTCCCCAGACAGTGCGCATTGCACTCATCATGTAGTTATACCCCCATCTCCTCCCCCCACCCCCCCATCTCCCCGAGTCAGCACATTCAAGCGTGACCTTTCCCCAGACGGTGCGCAACGCACTCATCATGTAGGTATACACCCATCCCCTCCCCCCACCCGCCACCTCAGTCTGATACCCAATTGGTGTCATTCCCAAATGTGCATTTAGGTGATGATCAGGGAAACCAATTTGCTGGTGAGTACATGTGGTGCTTGTTTTTCCATTCTTGGGATACTTCACTTAATAGAATGGGTTCCAACTCTCTCCAGGAGAACCAAAGAGATGCCATATCACCGTTATTTCTTATAGCTGAGTAATACTCCATGGTATACATATACCACAATTTACTAATCCATTCATGAATTGATAGGCATTTGGGCTGTTTCCACATCTTTGCAATTGTGAATTGTGCTGCTCTCTTGCTGATCAATTGCTACTTACTATGGCCCACTGACACCCCAAATCCTCCTCTATTTCCTAATTAAAACATTTGTTGTCACCTCCCTCCTTCCATTCTTCTCCATGACATCTGCATTTACACAGATAATTTTACACCCACAAAATAATTATAAGCATTTGACTTTGAGCCCAAAGGCATCCATTTTCCCAGGAATTATTTATTTTATTTATCATTTGCTCTACTGTTTCACAACTAATAAATAAGCTTTGCACTTCTTCTAGAGTTGCGGTACCCAAATCTCAGGCGGTGGACCAGTATTGGTCCGTGGCCTGTTAGGAACTGGGCGGCACAGCAGGTGAGCAGCTGGGGAAGCTTCATCAGTATTTACAGCTGCTCCTCATCGCTGGCATCACTCCCTGAGCTCCACCTCCTGTCAGATCAGCAGCTCTTAGTTGCAGGGAAACAAGCTCAGGGCTCCCACTGATTCTGCATTGTGGTGCATTTAAAAGGATTAGTAGATGACAACCCTGGAAAATGAGAAAGAGTTCTTTCAGCTTATTAGGAATTTGTGGGACTTTCTAGGGAGAAAAAAGTGGTTTTAAAAATGATGCTGGAAACACATCAGAGAAACCACAATTCAAAAACAAGTATAGGAGAGAACTGCTACATGTGTGAATGCTCTTCCTCCCTGCAGAAACTATAAACTCAGTGCCATCAGACACAAATAGTAGTAGTGGCCATGGAGACAATCAAAAAGTCAAAGAACAAAATATATATATGTACAAAATATTATTACATTTGCAATATATATGCAATTATGCTGTGTAAAAGAAAACATTTATGTGTTATACAAAATTAAGGAAAACATAAAGTTTAATTCTGGATTTGAATTGAAAGAGACAAAAATTTCAGTCTTAATGTATGCTATTTATTTGTCTTGCTTTTTTTTTCCCACAATGAGTATGTATTTGGCTAATACAGTTAGTTTTCGAATACCTTTTGGGATTTCTTTCCTGCTGATAAAATCCAGTGATCATCCATGTTGGTCTTAACCAATCAAATCTCTTCTGTTCTCCAATTTTCAACCCTCTCTGACAGCTAGAAGTCGGCCTATGGTTCCGTTCTAGCCAATGGAGAACACGCAGACCTTTACTATACAGGGACAGATGTGCTGGCTTAGCCCTGCTTGACCTTTGTCCTGCATTGAATGTGGACATATTGTCTGGAGATACAGCAACAATTCTCATACACAAAGAAACAAGCACGAGTACAAAAGATTACAACCATTAGTGAAGTGGAAATTTTGAGAGAACCAGGCTTCCTGATAACATCATTGTGCAGCACTATGGCTGGTTGTAAAATCCCTTATCTCGAGTCAGTCTTCTGGTTAGGTAAGAGAACTCAATCACCATTTGTTGAAATGAATGCTTTTTGGTTATCTGCTGGGTTTATTCCTAGTTAATAACTTAATTGTTTTTGAGAACTATAACACATTTGTAGTTCCTTAGTTTTTAAAGGCTAATTGGAAATATAAGACAATAATATGTGAAAGTGCCTATAGAAATACACAAATGTATATATTAGTATAAAAAAATATGACATCACATGGAGCTACCTTAAAAACCAAAGGGATCAAATAATTTTTCTGCTAATTTACTATGAATATTTTATTATTCAGAACTGCAAAATTAACATTACTTTAATGAAAAAATTTTGTCAACTATGACCTCATCCTGTCAAGGCCACTCAACTGAAGTCATGTTCACAGCCCTTCATTATCAAGTCACTAAAATCTCAAGTTTAAAAGAATGTGAAATTTTTATCCAGTCAGCCCCAGAAGAAGATTCTGTGATATTGAAATGTTGGCCCCTCCTAACCAACAGAAGTGCTTAAGTCAATTGGCACTGTTAGAACACAAAACACACCAGGTCCACGTGACTCAGGGTCTGCTCCTCTTTTTCTGACAAATGCTGGCACTATCAAAAAAAAGCTGTCAATTCTCTTAGATGTGTAATTTTATAAAGAGCTAATTTTTTCACACTGCCTAATGAGATTTTGCTAGCAAATAAGTGCCTAAAACATATGGATATAATGCTCATTAAATCCAAGGAAACTGTTATCTTTAGAACTGCCAGAGTTGAAATTTTAAGGGGATAAAACTGAGGGTTTTTTCCAAAATTAATTGCTTTTGTCTACTGTTAAACACATATGTTAAAGATAAAGACAGAATTTGTGCTAACATCTACAAGTGTTTGACAATTCATTAAACAGAATCATGTTTATGCTTTTACAGAAAACTAAAATTTTGCTTGCTTTATCCAAACCACCTGAATTTATGATTGGCAATGTTTTATATTAGGAAAATGCAATCAATCCTAAATTCCTATCATTCTTTGTGTCTGTGACACGTATTAGGCTCACAAATACTATTTGTAGAGTATTTACATATATATAGATATATATATATACACACTTTATCTCCCCAAATTGAGATTTTTGTCCCCCAAAACAGAGATCACAATAGCGTCAAAGAAAATTAAATATTTAGGAATATATTTAGCAAATTAATTTTATTTTTAAGTAAGAATATGTAATTGTTATACCATACTCAGAGAGAGAGTTCAATGTATATTTATGGTTGATGTTGATAATTATGGTCATGAAAATGATAGTTATAGTAAAAATAATAGGAACTTCGAATTAAAAGTATTCATGAATTGTACATATCATTCACATTTTGGTTGGGAGTTTGATTCAATCAATATATGCTATTCATAAATGTCATAACAGAATAGGAAATCTCAGGTAGGCATTGGTTCATGCCTAAACAAATAAATTATTATCATTTGCATACCCCGACAGAAACATGCCCACATAAAAAAGTAGCCTACGAGGGAAGAATGTTGGCATTGGTATTTTAGCAGTTGTCACAAGGGAAACTGATTGATTGGTTTATCATCAAGTAAAGGAAATAACTTCTTTGGATGAAAGTAAAGACTGCATACCTGACTTTTGTTTTCTTTCTCTTTCCTTCTTTCTTTCTTTCCTTTCTTTTTCTTTTTCTTTTTCTTTCTTTCTTTCTTTCTTTTTCCTTCTTTCTTTCTTTTCTTTTCTTTCTCCTTCCCTCCTTCCCTCCTTCCTTCCTTCCTCCTTTCTCTCTTTCCTTCTTTCTTTCTTTTTCTTTCTTTTGCCTTTGCAAGGACCAGATCTTGTCAGGTCCTTAGAGAAGCTCAACCTGGAGACCCTTCTCAAGAGTCTTTAATAGCCCGGTGGTCCCATCTAACCATTCCTAAAAGTATATGGCAATTCTGACATGTGCCAGTGGGCTAATCCAGAGCCAAAGGTGAGCTATATACAACACTAGACAGTATGATTACAGGCATAAGGGTTTCTAACCCCTGGAATATTCACTCCCATAATGCCTATCATCTATATAAATAAATCCTTCCAGTTTCAGCTGGTTTAATGTGATATAAATCTTAAGTGTCCCTGGGATGTAAGCTCAGCAGGTCTAGACTTCAGCCTCAGCCTTCAGGGCTGGATTTGTGCTTATATTTCCTGGTTCCTCTCCTTATTTACTATGTGATCTTGCACAGATCATTTCAAGTACATAATTGGGCCTTGCACCTATAAATAATGAGTGGGAAAATTCACCTGATCTGGTTACATATCAAATCTGTGATTACTTTCTAACAAACCCGGTAACCAAATTCAATATTGGCCAAGCTACAATTCATTTGTTTTCTTTAATGAAAGATGTGGAATTCATTTTTAACCCGAGTTTTTTATGTGTGTGAGACAAATATGAATCTAGTTTACAGCTTCACATTGTGTCTGATCTTTTAAAATCATCCAAACATATCTACATGGAAATAAAGCCAAAATTGATGGCATATTGATGAAAGTGATGTCAAGAAAACCTGACAAGAATATGAGAGAAATAGAGGACATAATAGAGAATAGTGAATTTTAAAAAAATTTCCTAAAAACATTAAGTAGTAAAAAAATTAAAAAAAAAAAAAGCACAGTAGCCAGAAGCAAGAGCATAGGAGGAAAAATATCACTTTAAACCCTTGCTAATTCTCACAGATCTGAGCTCTCTGTGGAAACTGAGATATGACGCTCCCTAGTCTTAGGCATATAAAAAACATCAGAAGTGAAAAAGGTCACACCAAGTTTCCAGAAAGCTTGATCTTTATGTTAAAAAAAAAAAAAAAAAAAAAAAGGAAAGCCTAATCTTTTGCTAGCTCAATATAAGATGAGAGATTTCCAGACAAATCACAGATGTCAAGAAATTACTTCTGAAAACAGGAATAATATTTTTGAAAGCATGAAACTAAATGTAACAAAATAAAATTTGGGGGGAACCAAGGATTACATAAAACCACACTACTAAAATAGTTACAATTTTTAACAATAGCATATTAATATTGACTGAAAAATAAAACAAATTTAAAGACAGTATTTGAAAATTTAGGTTTTAAAAATAGGTAAATGAATGAAATATAATTAGGTAAAAGTTTAATCATTTAGAATTTTACTTAGAAGTTTATTTAATATATAAATATGAATCACTTACAATAAAATATTTAAATATAAATTTAAACCAAGGCCATAAAACAAATTTATCATCAAAAAACATGATTTATGACAAAAATCAGAGTTTCCCCTTAATAGTAGCCAACTTATTATCACAGGCCTTAACCATAATTTACTACTTATTATATTCTTTTTATTTACAATATTACAATTCTAGGTTGAGATAGACATAGCTGGTAAGATATCAAATGACAGAATCCGTACTAAAATTGATTCATCATTGTTTTCCAATCACCTGGAAAACAGCAAAGTCATTTAGAAAATAGAAGCATCATGGAGATAGAACCACCATGAGTTTTGTTTTTTGATTATTATTTAAATTATTTTATTCCTACCATGTTAAAGAACAAATAGTAGCAGTCCTTGAAGAACTGAAGTTGATAGTCATCTATGACTTTAACAGGAAGTGCCACCTTAGATTTTATGGCAATATTTCTCAAATTGAATGCATTTAGAAATCACCTACTTTATGATAGAAGTTAAATCCTCAGATCATCTCTGAAGATACTGATTCAGTGGATCAGCTAGAGGCCTCGATCTATAATTATCACAAAGTTCTTCTTAGGAGGTTGGGTTACAGTGGGACAACAGCCTTCTATTTAAGAAAAAGTATTCTAGAGACTCAATTAAAAATTCAGTTCTCATATTTTCACTCCCTGGTGACAGAGAGAATCCTTGTACGTTTTTGAAATATGGAGAAAAGATTATTTCATTGGTAACTTCAGGAAAGTTATGTTAGGGAGGTTATTTGTCCACCAAAATCTATTCTTCTCTTTGCCTAGAGTAACTGTGGCTGCGACGGAATTGCCCAGTCAGCCTCATTTGCAGATGGGTGAGCCATGTGATTACACTCTCACCCATAGAACAAGACTGCATGTGATACACGCTATTTCTGCTCAGTGCATTGAGCAGAAAATAATGACAATCTCATGACGTGACACCTATTTTCCTCATTTTACCAGTAAGGCAACTGAAGCATAAAGAGATCACATAATTAGCTATAGGTTATTCATCTACCAAGTATTAATTAAAATTAGAATGTGCCAGAGACAGGATTCCAACCGAGGTGTATTTGATGATATTTTCGTTCTAAACCATTAAGAATTCAGGAAATTTTTAATATTTGCATTTTATTTCCATAGAAACTAAGTAATTTGTTGTATTCTTAATATTTGCCAGCATCGTATTTAAATTGATAAACCAAAGAAGAATGCCTCTTTCAGTGACAAGGAAACTAGTATTTCAGTGACAGGGAAAGAACTCTAACAGCAAAAAAGACCTGAAGTAGGATATCTTCAAGGAAACTGGTCAACAGTAAAGTTAAAATGGATAATACATTAGTAAAGCTTCCTAGAGCCATCCCAAATGGAAAACCTAATCCTTGCAAGAAGATCAAGTGATAACTGGAAATATCAGTGTTTTCTGGTCAGGGCAAGAAATAAAATGAAATCTGGTCTCTGGGAAAAATAATGTACTTGAAAAAAATATCTTTATTTCCTCTGGTTTCTTATTTTTTATGTGATTTTCATGATTCCATTTGTACTTGTCTATAATTTGTTCTTAGAAATAAATTGTGAAAATTATGACAAGGAAATAATTTTTCACTCTGTACCAGGCAATGTTGTAAAACACAAGAAATCCATTGGCCAATCTTATTGTTCCCAGCGGAATCCTATAGGGAAACCTGAAAAGCTTGCTGGAGCTAAGAGACCAAATAAGGTCAATACCACAAGAATTCAGAGTAGATTTCACCAATTAAAAAAAAAGAAGAAGAATTCAGAGTAGCAAAAGTTATGCTTTCTTTCTCACAAGGTCCTGGGCATGTACTGAGCCCTTCCCTTCACTTTTATTTTGGGCAATACAGAGGACAGACGCGACCCAAAACAGTTTCAGTTTTCTGATAGGACAATGAATTGGTGTCCCTTTAAACAGATATGTTTAAAATCATGATTCATGGATATTTTAAAAGAACAGCTGAGTGGTCTGGGATTGTATGGAGGAGGAAATGCTGTGGCAGTTTCTCAGTCCACACACTCTCTCTAATGCAGAAAAAGTTCTGTAGTTCACAGGACTCTTACCTCAGAGGGCAGTTTCCCGAGGCATTTTGGAAATAGGTGAGGATCTTTTTGGCTCATCAAAATGACTGAGGGGCATTGCTGGAACTGGTAAAGGAGCCAGCAATGGTTGGCATTTTGATGTAAGGGAGAGTTTTTCAATACAATGAGGAACTACCTCTTATCCTACTCACTTTTCTTTGGTATGTATTTAAGGTATACAACATGATATTTTGACATACTTATTCTGCTATACATACACACATACACACACACACACACACACAGTGAAGTGATTACTACAGTCAAGCAAATTAACATACCATCATCTCATGTAGTTACCTTTCTTTTTCTCTTCTTTTTTTTTTGAGACAGGTCTTGCTATACTGTCCAGGCTGGTCTCGCACTTCTGGGATCAAGTGATCCTCACTCGCTTTTTTAATTTTTTGTGGTAAGAATACCAATGATCTACTCTCTTGGCAAATTACCATTATTCAATACAATGTTATTAATTACAGTCTTCATAGTGTACATTAGAGCTTTAGACTTAGCATCCTGTATAACTCCAACTTTGTAACCTTTGACTGACATCTTTTCATTTCCCTCCTCCACTCCTCTATCTTTCCCCTGATAACCACCATTCTATTCTGCATTTATGTATTCAATTTTCTAAGATATTATTGGGATAACGCAGTACTTTACTTTCTACGTCTGGCTTATTTCACTGGGCATGATGTCTTTTAGGTTAAATGCATGTTGTAACAAATGGCAGGATCTCCTTCTTTATTAAGGCTGAATAATATTTCATAGCATGTATATACCACAAATCTTTTATCCATTCATTCAATGACACTTTGGTTATTTTCATATCTTAGCTATTGTGAATAATATTGCAATGAATGTGGAAGTATATTTTTGTAAGGTGGTGATTTCATTTTCTTTAGGTATATATACCCAGAAAAGGGATTGCTGGGTGATATGGTAGTTCTATTTTTAATTTCTTTAAGAATATCCATACTATGTTCCACAGTGGCTGCACCAATCTGCATGTACACCAAGAGTGTACAAGAGTCCCCTTTTCTCTGCTCCTGGTCAGAAATAACACTTGTTATATCTTGCCTTTTTGACAAATACCATCCTAACAAGTGTAAGATGATATCTCATTGTGGTTTGGATTTGCATTTCCCTGATCCTTAATGATATTGAGCATCTTTTCATATATTTGTTGGCCATTTTTATGTCTTCTTTAGAAAAATGTCTTTTCAGGCCCTTTGCCAATTTTTTATTGGGTTATTTATTTATTTTGCTATTGAGTTGTGGAATTTCCTTACATATTTTTAACACTAACCCTTTATCAGATATGTGGTTTACAAATATTTCCTCCCAGTCTGTAGGCTGTGTTTTCATTTTGTTGATTGTTCCCTTTGCTGTGCAGAAGCTTTTTAATTTAATGTAGTTCCATTTGTTTATATTTTCTTTTATTGCCTGTGTTTTTGGTGTGTTATTCAAAAAAATCATTGTCAAGACTAACAGAGAGGAGCTTTTATTCTATGTTTTCATCTAAAAGTTTTCTGGTCTCAGATTTTAAACCATTTTGAGTTGATTTTTGTGTATGGTTTAAGATAAGGGTTCAATTTCATTCTTTTGTGTGTGAATATCTAGTTTTCCCAACACCATTTATCAAAGACCCTGTCCTTTCCACATGGTGTCTTCTTAGTTCCCTTGTCAAAAATCGGTTGATCATGTATGCTCCACTGACTTTTATTTATTTATTTATTTATTTTGAGACAGAGTCTTGCTTTATTGTCTGGGCTAGAGTGAGTGCCATGGCTTCAGCCTACCTCATAGCAACCTCAAACTTCTGGGCTCAAGGGATCCTCCTGCCTCAACCTCCCAAGTAGTTGGGACTACATTTGTGAGCCACCATGCCTGGCTAATTTTTTGTTTCTATTTTTGGTTGACTGGCTAATTTTTTCTATTTTTAGTAGAGATGGGGTCTTGCTCTTGCTCAGGCTGGTCTCGAACTCCTGAGCTCAAGCAATCCTCCTGCCTCGGCCTTCCAGAGTGCTAGGATTATAGGCGTGAGCCACCACGCCCGGCCCATCCACTGACTTTTAAATGTCTTTTGGACCATTATGGGTCAAAAATGCATTTATAATTTTCTGAACATATTTTTGTGTGGTTTTAAAAAGCACTAAATTCTTTAGTTATCTGATGAGAAATTTAGGGAAGATTTAACACTTTTATTCAGAACATTACCAAAATTTGTTTAATATTTAGAAAAATTACATCACCAGAGGTGGTGCTTGAGTCACCATATAAACATATCTATGAATGTGAATTTGTGGCTGTTGTATTCATGATGATATATACATTTATATACACAAGACAATCATATACACACATATGTATGTGTGCATGTGTTTAATTAACTCTCAAATGTCAAATAAAGAAAAAGTGTTGACAATAACTCTTCCCACACTTTTTCATTTTCTAATTAAGCTATGGAATGGACAAGATTACATTTTACAAAGAAACACATCATTATATTTGACAAAATTGTACTTTACTTCCAGGATTTAAAGTAATGTTGAAAGCTATAATACTGTCCCTAGAATGCTTATAAATGTCCTAATCAGAATGATAAAACACTCACTTTTCAAAGAATGGAAAAATGATAACAAAATATAAAAGGCTACTAGATATTATAGAAAAAATAAATTATCAGTGCCACAAGTCATTAGTTCAAGGAAGGAAAATATTGAAACCAAGTAACTTTTTCAACTGAATTATACAGTAAACCTGATTGAAGAAGAATCCATGATATAGTGCAAGCTTAAAAAAAAACAGTTATTAATGAATAGCAGAGAAGCAGCTTTTCTTTAGAAGTGATTGAAATCACTCTGCATAAAGATAAAGTTCTGCTTGGAGATGTATGGTTTACCTTTAATTAAAAAGTCATAGAGGAAATCTGATTTTCAGAATTACTAATGTGGTAGTCATGGAAATGAGCTGCTCAAATCTCCTGCTGCAGGGGGCTTTGTTCACTGAAGTCCTCAGGTGTAACCACCTGCTATTTGATCTACCATTGTGTTCATAACAAGGTCATGCTTCATGCAGGCTGTTCTAGTCAGTAACTGAGCACAGTGGAGGTACTATTGTGGGTCCATTCCAACAGTTTGCAGGATTCTTCTAACGGATGACTTTAGCTTGAGGATCTCCTATTGGCCTGTTCAAATCTTTCTTAAAATGTCTCTATGGTCGAAGACTCTTCTTTCTCAGTGAACCTTCTTTCCCCCTCTCTTTGAACAGGTGTTAAATTTGATTGCATTTTGAAGACACTTCCTGTCTTCTGTTTCCTACCTTTTATTCTTTACAGATACTTCCTCCAATTAATATTTTGAATGTCTAATCCTGCTTTGGTTTCTGCTTCTCAAAGGATCCAAACTAATACACCAACAAGTAGGAAGGAAATGACAACTTTTATAAACTTTATATATTAGTTCATATGAAAAATGTCCTTTCTCTAATATCATTGTATATGTAACAGATGGAGCAATAGGTATAGTCAGTCAGTAACATGGGTTTAAAACTACATTTTAAAAATGGCATCAAATATTTTAGCATTTATTTCAATATTTATCAATCATGCTTAACCACCAAGAATTTTACTTCAAGACTTCACAAACCAAAAAATAATATCAGTGATATTTATATAATTAATCCAATCCACTGAATGATAAATTTTGTAAACTGAAAAGATAATAAAGAAGAAATGAAAAACTGATCCTAAAATGAACCTAATAGCATTTTTCTCACTAATTGATTCTATTGTAGAATTGTTTTAGTTGATCAAATAAAAATTGCATACCAAATTAAAATGCTATGAAATGATGTGACATATCTTTAATGTGTATTTGAAAAGATTAATGAGGTCCTTCTTGTGAGATAAAGAAAGTAAAGGGAGTGTCAGAAAATTTATCAACAATCTTATACTATTTAAAAATCCTTGCTTGCCAAGAATGTTCAGTTTCCATATTTGTAGCAGTTAAATAAGGATAAGCTCAGGCACACAGAAATGGAACTATATTGCTCTCATTTGTGAGCTATTTAAAAAGATATAATACTTAAATTTAAAAATCTGTATGAACATGCAATACTAGATTGGATGATTAATCCATTTGAAATGGATGTGAAACATGTAAGCCAATAATTCAGAAGAGTTAATTAAAAAATGATTTTGAAGCCAAAGTATGATTTAATATATCTAATTATAATAGGTTTTGGACCCAATTAAAACTTACATACCCTCTCCTTGGAAAGAAACTAAATTTATTATGACAGCATTTTCACCTACATATTTCAATTAAAACAGGTGTCTTTGTGCAGTAATACAGTTACTGAAAGGCAACAAAACCAACTGCAAATATATAGGAAAGAAATTTGAAGGGTTTTGTTTTTTAACAGTAGAAGAACCAAATTCTATTACATTAACAGAGACATGAAATGCAGGGATATCATTAAACTATTTTAGTAAAGGTGATTTAAACAGTGTATCATATCCACTTATTAATATTGGAATATTATACATCAAAATTATTTGTTAGAGGTATTCTGTTGTTTTTCAGTCCTATACTGACACTTTTTCAGGTCTACCCTATTCATTCTAAACCATTTTGTAGTATTGTTTTTTCTCCCAGCCTTCCTTTTAGTTTTATATGATCTTTAAGGTTTTTAAGCTACAGAAACTTCATTTTTGACTCAATGGGGAAGGTGAAATTTTGTATCAGAGATTGCTGCTTCTTCTTTTGAGTAATAGATCCCTAGATATTTTATCTGGTCACATAGTCACATTCCCACTCTCTTTTATATTTAGGTATGATTATGATCAAATTTGGATCAATGTCATAAGGGTAGGTAGGTAATGTCTGCAACTTCTGCATCAGCTCCTTAATGGTGGAATCCTTTACCCTGCACTTCCCTTCCCCACTTGCTGAGGGTGGGAAATGGTGACACAACTGCCACCTTGGAAGCCACATACTGGCATTGGCCAAGCCATCTGATTTTCCCTGGGCTGCTCATCTCTAGACTGTATCATGAGAATTAAAATCTGTTGTGCTTAAGCCACTAAATTTAAATCTCCTCGTTGTAGCAACTTAATCTGTTTCTTAACAAATACAGATTTTTCAGATGTGATTTGTTTTCTGTGATACTTTGTTACTACCCCATTCTATGTCACAACAAAGAAGTATTTTGACATTAACTTACATCTAAGGGCCAGTTTATTTGAGAGAATACCTTCTTCCTCATTTCCTCCACTTCAGCAATCTAATTTGTCTTGGCATAGTATTTCTATGCCAATTAAAGGCATTTCTCTTATCAAACACATAAACAAAGGAAAGCCAAAACTTGGCTTATTTTTATTTATTCTACCACTAAGTTTTATTCTGTATTTTTCTGTACTTTTTGTACAGATGGATTTTGATTTTTTTTTTCTTTTCTTACACCAACACTTGGTATTTATAAGTCAGTTCTACTATCAGGCTATTTCATTATGTCTTCTTGTTTATTCATGCCTGAGCAATCTACATTAAAATACAATATATTATTTTCAATTACTTTTTATTTGCCTTTGTATTACAGATAAGAATATATAAAATTGGGGGGAAATTTTGTCTTTAGTTAGGTTATGTTATCTTTGAATTTTATTTCAGGATAGTCAATGGGATGTGTCTTATAACTAACATTTTATAACAGTATGTGTTATTTAAAAAAAAAAAAAGAGTATTGGATCTGAAAGTTTTGGAACCCTAGCTCTGGCATCCCCAAGTGGCTTATGTAAGCGTATCTTACAAATGCATATATTACTTTTCCTGAGAGGAGATATGGTAAGTACAATACTCTGGGCCAACATATTGGTGCCTGATGGATTAGGACCCACCACTGGGGTGGCTAACCTACACCTTTAATTATTCAGCTTTGGCATCAGTGAAAAATGTTTTCAGGAATGTGCTTCCTGGACATAGTTAGATTTCAATCAAGTTAAAGTAGTGGAAAGAGTATTAGATGACATAGTGGATAATGTTTAAGAATCTGTTCTAAAAGAGAAGAGGTACTACAAGGGCAATGGGCATAGCCTTCAGTAGGTATAGGATGAGATTCTGGAGTCTCATACTTATAAGCATGAAAAAACTGGGAAAATGAAGAAAGGTAAAAATTTTCAGCTGGAGCATAGGAACATAGGAGAGATTTTTGCACACATAACTATTTAACACTTTTTGTGTTGGCTACATCTCTTCCACGGATTGGCATTAACATTAGAAAGAGAATGTGAAGCAAAAATGATTCATGATTCTTATATATCTTATAGACTACTGGTTGAAAATATGAACTGGATCGACATTGAGATAATAAGCAGCTAATATTAATAGAAAGAATATTATATGATTAGCAATAGGCTAGGCATCACCTATGTATGATCTCATTTAGACCTCATGAGTAAGGTATTAATAATCTCTTTTTACCTGAGAAAACTAAAGCCTAGTGATATGAAGTATCTTGTTCCAAATCACAGAGCTCATAAGTTAAACCTTGTTGCTCTGACTCTACAATCCATGCAACTCTCAAAACCCAGGATGCTACACAGTTGAGCTGATTTTAGTTACTAAAAAAAAAAAACTATGGGCCATCAAGAGCTGGGATCTTGTCAATTCTACTGGGAAAAAAGACAGGAAAAGAAATAAATCAAATTTTGAATTTGTGACTGATAACTCCGAACTCTCATGTTTGGTCTTCTGGAGCCTCACAAAAAGAACCTTATCACTTTTCTTTTCTCACAAGGAGGAGAAATCAAAATTTTTGAGTCCATACTATATGTTAGATGTTCAGAAATGTTGTAAAGGCTATGAAACATGCTTAAGATTGCAAAAATAGTAAGAGACTAGTTCAGTACCCATCTTCTTTTTTATTTTAAGATACTGTCTTTCAGCATCACTTCAAATGTGTGTGATAGTGACTTCACAGCCCGGAGATAAAGGGACTCTTTAGGAAGTCAGTTGCCAACTTGCAAAATAATTTAGGAAGCTGCAGGGCATTGGGTAGAAGAACACTAAAATTTCAAAATATATATTTAATATAATGGTAAAAGAGATGTTAGAGTCCGTGTGTTTGAAACCCCATGACCAAGTAACATAGAAGAGGGCACTGCAGGGGCAGGCTGTTGGCAGCCTTTCTAGAACATCAAGCAAGCCGCTTCACAATCCCTTCCAGGCTCTGCCTTGGATGTGACTTCTCCATGCTGGATGACAAATCTGAAGCACAGTCTGCTAAGTCCCAGTGGATTTTTATAGCATATATTATATTAGTCTCCTGTGACCACTTTGCAGGAAATATTTGCCTGTTCTAATCAATCTATTCTTTTGATGAATTTAAAGGTGTGGAGCAGCACAGGAAAACTGGTTTCCTCAGGAGCTCAAGAGCAGTGTGTTAAAAAGTTACTTACAAACAGTTAACTTAAAGTCCTTCAAAGTCTCAACTGATCCATGCAGCTTACTACTTTCTTCTTGGCTTATGTGCTCCCGCAAAAATGTTAGTAAAGGACGGGACATAGAAAGGCGTGTATTGATGCATTAATTCCCACAAAGAGCAATTAAAACTGCAGGGGGTGATTCAGCTTTGGCAGATAATGAGCAACAAACACTGAATTTACTTACTCTCCTGCTTCCTTTTCCATCCCATAGAAAAATAGACAAACTATATTAAAAGGCAGCTTTTAGACATTAAATGACAGGCAGCACAAATCCATGAACACGGAGAAGAAGGAAATAGCAAGGCAAGACTTAAAATTGAACCAACTTACTGCCTGGAGCCAGTTTCTAGCTTATGCCTCAGGAAGGGAAAACACAAACAGCCCAGAAGAGAGACAGAGATTGGAGTTCTTGGAGGAAGGGTGGGGCGTGGGGGGTAGTATATACTTGGCTAATACTGTGAGAGGGCCGATATACAAAGAGAGAACTCCAGAGAGCTGCAGAGTGCTCCCCTGGAGTCTTTGTCTCAATAATGATCTGGGCACATGTAAGAGAAAACTGCCTGAAGCTGAGAACAGAGCTCCCATAAAGGAATAAGTAGAATAGAATAATTCTATTTACACAAACCTGATATAACAAAGAGAGAAGCAAGCCTCAAATGGGTCAACTGATTCAAAAGAATCATAATTGCCTATCAGTATGAAATGCAACACCATTTCAAGGAATAAAACAAAATCCAACACTCAACAATGTCAATTCACAATATGAGTCTACCAATAAAACATGCATCAGACATGCAAAGGTGTAAGTAATTGTGATCCATGATCAGGAAGAAAACTAATACTAGAAACAGATGCAAAAAGAATAGGGATTTTAGAACTAGCACATACAAATATCAAAACAACAATTACAAATATAATGAATAGATTCAAGAAGGTAGAGAAAAGTATGAGCAAGATAATGTTTGGACTGGCAATTGGCCGTGGGTCCTGAATTTTCTGTCATGTTCTTTGCTGGATATGCCAAAGGAACCAATGTTACATATGCAGCAAGCAACACCGAGGGATGAGGTAACATCCCCCTTCAGACAACAAGCAGAGTTGTATATAGGCTTCTGTCAAGTGGTAAATTCTCCAAACTCAGTGCTTCTCTCCGACAAGGCACCCACTGCATATGGAGGTGGTTACCTAGGCCCAGGTTCATTGTCCTTGTTGTACTCAGAAGGTGTGGAAAGCCAGCATGAACATAAAGCCTATGCTGCCCACCATGCCATGAGTAATAAAGCCTTTTGTCTCTAACCCAAAAGTGTAGTGTCTCCTGCCAGCATCCAAGAAAACAGTAATTGTCTAGCTTGTTAGTTTACCATGGGATAAATGTGCAGACCCTACACTGTTTTTTAACGGTTATAGCAATTAAGATACTTTCACTTTCTGGAAACAGGCCAGGTTAGGGGATGGAAGCATATTCGTTGGCATCTGGTAGAAAAAATTCTCCCTCAAGCTGAGGGTAAGGCAAGAAGGATTAAGGATTCCCCCTGCCCTACCTGTTTGTGACTACCTAGAGACTCAACAGCATGAGATAAAATTGAACAAGCTGTCCAAATGGTGTTTAGATTTTTGTTCATTTTCCTCTGGGTACAAGTAGGAAGGGATGTTATCATGATATTTGTGCAGAAGTCTTGGGGCCCCAGGCCAAAGTCAGTATGGCTGTGGCCACTAAGTCAAGGGATCTTAGTGGCCACAGACACTTATATATGTATCTCATATATGTATCAAGGGACACATATATATTCATTTGATTTTCAA
The DNA here is from genome assembly GCF_041146395.1 of Eulemur rufifrons. Classification (NCBI taxonomy): domain Eukaryota; kingdom Metazoa; phylum Chordata; class Mammalia; order Primates; family Lemuridae; genus Eulemur; species Eulemur rufifrons. Next base: position 34,530,743 of record NC_090987.1, on the reverse strand, counting down.
TAAAAATGCCAAGGTATTCAATAGGAAAGGGATAGTCTTTGCAGCTATCAATGTCCTTAAACATCTATAATTGAACAACTTGGGTTTATTACTCACAGTCTTGAGAGAGAACATACACCTTGTGACATCTTAGTAAGTGAGTTTTAGAAAGATTTAATTGTAGGATTTGGGCCTGTGTTAGGTGATTTGGGGAAGGGTTTCAGGAAGTTGGGCTTTGCTCTGCTTTGGATGCTGTCAAGAATTAGGGGAGAATTCTATGAGTGGATATTGTAATAAATCATACTTAGAACACTATGACTAGACTGAGGATAAAGATGTAATTTGTCAAGAAGTAACAGTCATGAATATTAACCAGGATAGCAGGATATTTGGTCATTTTTTGCAGTTTGTATAATGTTTCTGCTTTGTGTTCAGACCACTCAGCATCATTGGTTGTTAGGTAATGCAAATTAAAACCAGAGTGAGATGTCACTACACAGCTACAGAATAGGTAAAATTAAACAGATTGACAATATGAAGTGGTGATAAGATTATGGAGCAACTCAATCTCTCATTCATGGCTGTTGGAAATGAATAATGGTGAACAATTTGGCAATTTCTCATAAAGTTAGACTTACATCTGCTTAAAGCCCCCCAAATCTTACTCTTATGTATTTATCCAAGAGAAATGAAACATATTTACACACAAAGACTTTAAATGTTTAAAGTTTAAGTTAATATTTAAGTTAAATGCTCAAATGTTCATAGCAGCTTTATTCATAATACCCCAAACCTTGAAGCAACCTGTTTATTGAGCAGTTAACAGATAAAAAAATTTTGGTATATCCATACAATGGAAGACTACTCAATAAAAAGGGAGAAACTACTCATACATACAACATGTATGTATCTCAAAAGCCTCATGCTAAAAGAATGAAGTCAGAAACCAAAATTATATACTGAATCATTTTAATTTATACAATTCTATTATTCCATGTACGCTATATCCACTATTCTAGAAAAGTGAAATCTATGGTGATAGAAAGCAGACCAATGGTTGTCAGGCACTGGGGACCATAGAAATAATTCTGACTGTAAAAGGGCATGAGGGAACTTTGTGAGGGTCATGGAAATGTTCTATATCATGACTGTTGTGGTGATTACACAACTTTATGCATTTGTCAACACTCATTCAACTGTATATTTCAGACTGTAAATTTTATTAATGTAAATTAGATCTCAATACAGTTGATTATGTATTTAAAAAATTCCCTGTGTACTAATTTAAGAGGACCTATCTTACCAGAATCAACTAGAACATATTCATTTTTCTGTTTCACTAATTCTTGTGCTGAGAAAGACACATGAGTTCATTCATTTGAAGGCAGAGTTGCAAAAGCCACGAGCCTTGATCTGGCTGCAAAGGATGGTGAAAGAAAAAAATTTATATGACACCTTTGGGTAGAAGAAAGGGTACCAAAAAGAGTAGGATATAGGTTAATTCCTTATACAATTTGCCTGAAGCTCTTCCTGAAAAGGCCATTCTGAATTATGAACATTAATTTTAATTCTATTGCCTGTAGACTGTATTTGCATATGTTTGTTATCTTACAGTGCATTTAAGTAAATCAGACTAATTACTATAAACAGACATACATGAGAAGCAATATTTGGACAGTGATGATCATCGTAAAATATGACTACATAAGGTGATTGGAATTTCATTAGAATTAAAAATAGAAGTCCCTGAGGAAGAAAACTTAAATATGAATAAAGTTGATTCTTCATCATATGAACAAACTGAGCATGTTATTATCATAGCACAGGAGGGATATGATTCTGCTACACAATCTTTCTGTCCATTAAATGTTCTTTCAGAGGAATAAAAAGACTAATACTAGATGCAATATGGTTTGAAAAGAATTTAGTAGTTGTACATTGTCTTGGCATTAAAAAATTATTCTTAAAATAGCATTATCACAATCCAGAAGACAGTATTACAAAAGTAAATAATTTTTCTCAACATATAATGTTAAAATTTCTTATTTTAAGCAAAGTGATATTAATAAATTTCAGGAATGCACATTATATGGAATGATGAAGTCATTAAATAAACATTTATTGAATTCCTTTTATGTTTTGAGTATTATATTACTGAATATTTCACATTTACCAATTAAAGGTAGTCATCTATGTATTAACCAAATATTACTGAGTACCTACTCTGTGCTATGCCTTGTTGCACCTTCTAGGAATTCAGCAGTAAACAAAACAGAAAAATGTCCTGGATTTAAAGAGCTTATATTCATGTGTGAGGTATTATAGAAGATAATAAAAATGGAAGCAAATAAATATTTATGCGTCAGGCAATGGTAAGTGCTATAAAGAAACAATACGACAGAACAAGAGCTAGATCCTGGCAGAATGAGGAATGTTGTATGAACGTGCTAATATATAGGGTGGTCAGAGAGGTGACCTGAGTGACTGGAGAGAATGACATCATGTGGCCGGTTGGGAAAATCACATTCTAGACAGAAGCAAAGGGAAGTACAAAGACGGGAGTGTGATTGGCATGTAAACAAAGGAGGACAGTGTGATGAACTGCAGAGGAAAGAGGGGATGGTAAGAAATGAGTTTTAAAAAATGGGACTTCAGTTATTTGTGCTATTATTCCATTCTCTTCTAGAATAATGAATAAATTCTTATAACTTTAATTCTTATAACACTGGAATAGTAAATCCATGTTAAGGTAGACTGTAAGATGAGAGAGTGTGTGTGTATGTGTGTGTGTGTGTGTGTGTGTGTAAAAAGCCATGGAGAAGATAGAAAAGTGGGTAAATTTGTAGATTCATGAAATGATGACTGATAAAAAGTAAAGACATAGTGAATCACATTGTTTTGAGGTGAAAGCCAAAGAAATTTACGGTCACATTACCCAGTGTCAGGAAAATGTTAAGCCCATCTCAGCTAGTGCTGGCTGGCTCTCACATTTCAAAAGGAGATATGGCATGAAAATGTTAAACTTGAAAGCGAGGCAAATTCTGAAGATCAGGAGGCCATGGAAGAATTTTTAAAATACCTGCTAAGTGTTATAAAGGCAAAAGATTATGTAGAAGAGCAGGTTTTCAACACTGATGAGACTGGCTTGCTTTACAAGGACATTGGCTAATGAACCTATATAATGCAAACGGCCTCTAATCTTCTGGTTTTAAATCATTCAAAACCATGTAATTAATCATTTGTAAAAAAGTAAATATTAAATATGAGGTCTTTAAACCAAAATACACATAAGACAAAACACTGTGACCTGAGGCTCTCAGGAATCTAACCTTGTATTTCTCCCAGGAGCAATGGTTGCATCCTTGCTATTACAGGGTTCCCAGTGAATTTATAAAACATAATGAGCACTAATAATGAGAAGAGTATATTACTATATCCTGTTTATGTTCCCCCAAAATTCGTATTTAAAAAATAAATCCCCAGTGTAATAATATTTGGAAGGGAGCATTTGGGAGATGATTAGGTCATGAGGGTAGAACCCTCATGTATGGTATCAGTGTCCTTACAAAAGAGACTCCACAGAGCTCTCTTACCAATTCTGTCTTGTATGTATTTTTACCTCAAGATATGTTTCAGAGGTTGGGAATGTTTTCTTCCATGATCCTACACTGTCGCCTGGGATTAGGAAACAGAGAAGGCCTAGATTGACAGAGTTAAGGAGGGGACAGGGAAATCCAGTCATGGGGAGCACCAGACAGCAGGTAGCAAAAAGGTCAAAGATTCCTATCAGGGGCTTAATTATTTGACAGTGTGCTTTTAGGTGCTGAGTGATTTATTTAGAGCTCTATTACTGACACCTTTGGATAATATATATATAATGTATGAATACTATAGTAATTACTATTTAGTGAGTGTCCACTTTCTACCAGGTATGCATATTACCTGATTTTGTCAATCTTTATGCTAATTCTCTAGGGTAATATTCTCAGTGACCAAGTGGCTCATCCAAAGATAGAAAGGTGGTACAGGGCAAAGGCAAAGCATGACGTAAGTCTGTGTAGCTCCTAGGCTCAAGCTTGAAGTCACTCCACAGCACAGCAAAGCAGAGAGACAGTGAGCAAGGTGTCTTCATTTCCTCCCATCGCCAGCTGTTGTAATCCAAAACCAAAGTCTCAGTTGTGACCCAAGTACAGCTAAACGCTGTACTTGATGAGGTTTTCAATGGATTTGAAATCCTTTTCTTTCCCTTTTTATTAGAATTTCACATTTTGATTTGTCTCAGGGAAAATGGGCTAGGTGAGTCCATTTTTGTGTATGATCAAAAGCCTTATATGATGGGGAGTGGGTGTAGGTGCAAACTGTATGTGAGATAAGTATGGCTGAAAAAGCCAGGTGCATTTTGGGGGCATAGATCGGACCTACAGAAAGCATGAAATGCTATATAAAATGTACCTGACAGTAGTTTAACACTCTCAAAAGTACCAAACGAAAGCACAGTTGCAGTTTGTTTTATAGTCTCTAAAAATAAACCTATTGTTCACCTTAAAAGAAAAATCTTCTTTGGTTTCTTTTCAGAGAGGGAATACTGAGATTCTTTCCCTCTATTGTATCAGTGTTCAGATGTTCATATCTTCCAAATCCCTTTTTAATGCTTCCTAATCAAAATTTCCCTTCTCCTGGAAGATTGGCCAGATATCTCTAGTTTTAAAGGTTCCTTTAGCTCAGGAGATTCTAAAGAACCAGGAATATTTGCAAATCTATCATTTATGGCATGACTGCCCAATGTGTTTTTATAGTTTGCTTTTTTGTGTTTTAAAAACTGCAGTCTAATCCTGTCTTTAGGTTCAAGTCCCTTGAACCTGCTTTTGCACATGCCACCATCTCTAAGTATCTGATGTATAGATAATCAGTGCAAAAAGACAATGGGAAAAGTTAGAATCACTTTTTCAGCTTTACATTAAACATTCTCTTGAGCTGTATCACCGCAAGTGATGAGTTCCATCTGTGTGTCACCATCTTTACCTGCAGAGAAATAGCATTCAAATGTTCTGAGTCTTGAACTCCCTTCAGAGAATTATAAAAATATGTAGCTAAAAAAATAAATAAATAAGGGGCTTATTTTTAAAGCCCAGCAGCATTCTCCATATTCTGTCAACTTACCTCATTCTCCACTAAACAAAGCCCTTCAGAGGGGCCAGTAGAGAAAGCCATTCAATGAAATACAGCGTCTCCCTTTAGCCAAGACTCCCAGTGCACTCCTGAAACCTTGGATAGTCTGGAACCCTATTTATACTAAGTTTCTTCCTATGCCTACATACCTATGATAAAGTTTAATTTATAAATTAGGTATGGTAAAATGTTAAAAATAATAACTAATAACAAAATAGAACAATTATAACGGTATACTGTAATAAATATTATGTGAATGTAACCTCTCTCTTTCTCTCAAAATATCTTACTGTACTGTACTCACCTTTCTTCTTCCTGAGACCTGTAGATCTGAAAATGGAGAGAACTACTAAGTGACTCATGGGCAGGTAGCATAGAAAGTGTGGCTATGACGCATGAAGGGATGATTCATGTCCCGGCTAGACGGAGTGGGAGGCTGTGAGATTTCATCATGCTACCCAGAATGGCATGCAACTTAAAACTTCTGAATTATTTCTGGAATTTTCTATTTAATATTTTCGTACCACAGTTGACCACGGATAACTAAAACTGTAGAAAGTGAAACCACGTATAATGGGTGAGTATTGCAGCTCATAATCAATACCCCAAATAAAGGTTCTTAATATGATTTTATTCAATTTACCTTTATTTAGTGTGCGACTGGATCAGAGAGCTTAATAATGAGGAAATTAAAGCCATTTAGAATTTTCACATGTACCCTTAGAATCATGGAATTTCAGAGCTGGAAGAGCAAAAGCTGATAAAATGGTTAAGATTAAGTCACTCTTTTAACGTGTAAATCCGGAGTAGTGGGCTTTGTTTGCCCTTCATAAATACCCCAGGTTCACTTAGTGGCTCACAACTTGAGGTAAAATTCAGGGAAAGTTACAGGATAAGATCACACAGACAAAAGATGGCTGTCATTAGAAAGCAAAACATTTGACCAAAACAGTGGGAAGGACCTTATGGCAGATAATCTGTGGCAAATAATTCTCCAGACCACAGTGCAGGAGGAAATTTGCTTAAATTACAAAAGATATTTGGATTAAATAGAAGAGCAACAAGAACTTGGCATTGTGATACGGTGTAAGAGGCTTCTACACTGTGAGTTTGAAGTTACTTTCGTATAGATTGCCTCATGTGTCCATTCAGTATTTTAATGAAGAAGCAGCAATTAATGTTGTTTTACAGATGGAGAAACTAAAGCACACGGAAGTGTTATGACTTCTCTGATATCAAAAAGAATTTCACAGAATCTCAGAACTAGCATCCGAGTATCCAGGTTTTTAGTTTAATACTTTTAGTCGTTAGATTACAATATTTCCTGACCTTAGCCCTTATGCAATACCTGAATATATTATTAAAGTGCTCTGAAAAATGTTCCCCAAGGAGCTTCAAGAACAATATACACTGCTGTTTTGCTTTTGGTACAATCCCCCTTAGAAAGTGGAGAAATAATTTTTTTCCTGTTTTTTTTTTTTTTTTTGGAGCTAAATCTTGCTATCTCAAAGTAGGTACACAAAGAGTATGCAATTCCCCAATATGGGAAGCATTTCAAATCCCTCACAAAGGATTTGAACTCTAAATTCTGGAATAACAGTTTTACATTGGCCAAGTTCAATTTTATTTTCTCAAAATGCTATAAGACCCATTGTCTAAAATTGGGTTTATATAGTGCCAAGATAAAAGGGTCTATAGCAAACAAAGCAATCTCTCTTTAATATGATTTTTTGGGCTCCAGGCAACTTTTAGAGCTGTGGTGATTTTGCATGTGTTGCATATTACTGGGAACGAAGCACAGTCAAGTTTTATAAGTGGAATTCAGAGATTCATGGAATCTCAATACCAAAAGAATGTTAGAGGTCATATATAGCAATGCTATCCCCAACTCTGGCTCTATAATAAAATCACCTAGGGAGTTTTTCAAAAACATAATTCCAGGGTCTCATCCTATACAAAGTGAATTTTGTCTGGGATAGAGGAGTCATATTAGTACTTTTAAAAAAAAATTCCCCAGGTGATTTGATATGCAGGCAGATTTGAAAGCCATATATCTTTAAGAATTCTACAAAGTTAAGAGAAAAAAAATGGAATGATCTAATTTCTAGAAGAAAACACCAGCATCCTATGGTCCAGGAAAGCACAAACTGGTTTTCTAACAACCCACCACTCCTAGAGGAAGAGACCTTGGAGGTCTCAGATCATTAGAGTCTAGAGATTATTTCCTCAATCCATGGATCCTACCTAGTATACACAAACTGAACAGTTTGCTTAAAATGAAAGTAGCTATAGTTCTGGTAGAAAACATTTTTATTGTTGTTTTTAACAACATTAGAGACCAGTGAAGCATTATATAAAATAGATTTATCAAAGAGTGCCAGAAAGGGCATAGAGAACATGCAGTTTTTGGACATCATCATATAGTCCTGGATGCCAGAAAAAAATTCTTATGTCAGTACAAACTGTTGTTTAACTTAATGCAAATGGTTACATATAGAAATATTTATAGGTAAATGCATATATACACACATATATCTTCTTGCTCTGTGAGCCAAGAGAGCCTAGAAGCAGTCACACCCCAGTTGTGATGAGCATACCTACCACCAAGATCTTGGTTCCTAATACCATTCTCCGATAAAAGGAACCATGACACCTTGGAGAAATGGCTGGTTCTAAGATTAAGGGGGCAAAATATACATGATGAGCCTAGATCATCTCGCAGTACCAGGAAATAAGTGCTAAAAACCAATAAACAAAAACCAAAATAAAACAATGCTGGAATATGTCAAAGCCAACTGAAAGGGCTCCCAATGGTCAAAGCTGGAATAATTTAAGGAACAAAATAAGTAAGATAGTGTTGGATTATAACCTAACGTACAAAATAGATGTCCATGAGTTCATCCATTACAAATAAATGATGGAGTAAATAAGTAGATAGAGGAGAAGACACTCTCCAATGCAGAAGAGTTTTAAATAATTGATGTAGACACGCCACCTTTAAGGAGATAGAGCATAAAAATCTCCATTCTTTAAGTGTGGGCTGCATATAGTGACTTTCTTTCAAAGAGTACAATATAGAATGGGAGGGAAAATAGTAACTTTATAGTGGAGAAAACTAACAAACACTACCTCAAGTAAAGTTATGGGCATGCATCAACAGTAATAAGTCATATTGACAGTATATACCCTTGCTACGATGTGAGGAGAAAGGCACTTTACCTCTGTAGTCTTCCCCCCAAAAAATATAACCTCGGTCTAATGAAGAGAAAAATACCAGAAAAATCCCAACTGAATGAGATTCTGCAAAATAACCGACCAGTGCTCCATAAAATTGTCAAGGTCATCAAAAATAAGGAAAGTCTGAGAAACTGTGACAACCAAGAGAAACCTAAGGAAACATGACAAACAAATGGCCTGTTGTACCCTGGATGGAATCCTGGGACAGAAAAAGAAAATTAGATAATAACTAAGCAAATATGAACAAATTATGAACACTAGCTAATAATAATGTATCAACTAATGGTTCTTTAATTGTGCCAAATATAATAATGTAAGATAGTCTTAATAGTAAAAACTGGGTGTGGGGTACATGGAAATTCTTTTTACTGTTTTCCCAATAATTCTGTAAATCTAAAACTGTTCTAAATTTAAAAGTTTGTTAAAAAAAAATAACAGTTCCTCCTCTTATAAGAAAGGATAGAGTAAATAACCTGTCCCTTGTTCTCACATACAGTATACACAATTCTTATCAATCGTAGAAAGGAAAGGACATCATCGTCTCTATTTGAAGTTACCTAGATATTCATAATTTCAAAACTCAATCATGGAGAAATTTTTCTACATGAAATCTGGAGCCAGCCATTATAAACATTATCAAGGCCATAATACTTTCCACATTACTGAGGACTAGTCTCATATTCCATGGAGCATAATTTAAGTTTTCGGGATAGAAGCTTCCATGTGTAAATCTCCTAATATTTTTCTCCCACTAGTAATGAAGCCTATATTTTGTCATGATCACTATGCCCTGCGAATCTATTTTTCTCTTGGATATTCTCATGGATTTTTTTTCCAACAGTGGCTGCTGTTCAAACTTACATAATAGAATTGTCACACTTTATAAACTGTGTTGAATATTCTGATGCCTTTCATTTGAAGAGGTCCTCTATTTCATGCCCAACTAGCTTTGAGGTCCTTCCGAGATAATCAAGTAGTCATTGGCACCTTTCATGTAATAGCCACTGCTGCGTGAAGAGTTCATAAATTCAATTCTTTGTGCAAAAGCCATGAAAAACAGAACCCTCCAGCTTAAATCACTTGCAAGCTACTCTATTAGATTGCTGAGGCTGACCCTGATAAACAAAATTTGGGAGGAAATCTTCTATTATTGATTATATAATATCAAGTGGCATAGATGTAAATTTCAACAACTGCATTCTCTACAGAGTAATATTATACACTAGTTTTTCAGGCTACTTTTTGTTATAGTGATGCTATTTTAGTGGTTCAGCTACCTCAATGATTTGTGATCCACAGTCCCTGCAGCCTTAGATAGACCATTGTCCTGATTCAGTGTGATAATATGATCTATCCTGAGAATTCAGTCCACACTGTTATTCTTGCTACACATCAGATGGTAAGTTGCTGTTGCACATCCTAAACTAGTTACAAGTTAAAACTCCATCCAACTAGTATAGATCACCGTTTATTTATGGCTGACCTGAGGCTGTTTCAGACACAGGTGATTCTCTTTAACTTGATCTAACTGAAGTCTTCCCATGTTCTCCTAGAAAGAAGTATTACAGACTCAAGTTTTCCATTACCATGAACATTTTATCTATAAATCTCACCCTGAAGCCTGTGGTGTTCCTCTAAAATGGTTCAGTTAGAAATATCTTTTTAAAATATATATTTCTACTTTATCAGAGCCACATATCTTCCTTTATCAGTATCAAAGCACAACAACAAGAAATAAAAGATGTAATCATTCTCATCTTCTCTATTTTAGAATGGAAAAAGATGTGGTATCACCAAACTAGCCTAAGTAGACAACAAACAAAAACAAAACAAGACAAAAACCTCAAAATGTCTGAGGAATAAATGAAAACAGAGTAGTTAATATCCATGTATGTGTGCATGTATATGTATACACACAACATATATACACACAGAGAAAGATATATATGTTTATAGCTAATACAGACACACACGTATATAAATCCCTGATCCACAGAGAACCCATATAATAAAGCAAGAACTTAATTTTTTACTTTCTATTTTCAACAGTCTCATTTAATCATAAAGATGAGGATGCATTTTAAATTAAAGGATGAATAGAAGAACGATTCCAAATGACAAAAAAAAAGTATTTATAAATCGATTCATTGCTTGTTATCAATGTTGGTTTTTCTCTAATAGCAGCAGAATTCCTAATCAATATTTTCTATTCTTTTATCAACCTCAAAGTTAGCCATTATTCCCCACATTCCCCATTATTACCACAAATAGAATAATGTAAATAAAAAGCAACTCTCCTTTAGACTTAATCAAGACCATTTTTATAGATTATTTCTGTTAGTTCAAATAACTTACAGTACATCTAATCTACATAAAGCATAGTAACTCATCTCAAATCACTCTAAACTTTCAATAAATTGTACTAATTATTTTCTTCCCATGGATAACCTCACTAAAACATCAATAAGAGCTACAACATTCAGATTTGTCAATGACCTAAATGGCAGTGATCAGTTTACAGTTCATCTGAATAAAGACCAATTATCTTTATGCCTCTCAAAATCTATTTTGCATTAAGTAAAAACCTCTAAGGTTTATTTTAAAACATCCTCCAGCTCCATTTTATATATATACATATATATATATGGATATAGTAAAAATAGCTCAGGTTTTGATATAAGGAAGGATAATTTCAGCATCAGGCTTTACCCATACTGACTACGGGGCTAAAACAAGTTATTGATCTTGCTGAACTCAGCTTTTTAAATTGGTGATATAAAGGCAAAAAGACTTATCCTTCAAATAAAGAGCTTACTTAAAGGATTAAATGAGAAGATAAATATAAAACACACCATGGTAGCTGCTCTCTAAGAAAAAAATGTATATTAAGTATTAAATATGTCTCTTCCTCATCACTTTGTAAAGAAAAAGCTTTGGACTTTTTAAACTTTCATTCAATCCTTGATTTGACAAAGACACATCAATCACCTTGACCATGTCAAGCACCGTGCTAGGCACTACTACAGTGGACAACAAAAAACAGACATAGACTTTACCTTCACGGAGCTTCCATTAGAATGAAGAACATTTCTCATCTGTGTGACCTTGAGCAAGTGTCTCGATGTTCTTTTGCTTCTATTTCTTCATCTGTTAATAAGGGATAATGACTTTAATATCATGAGGTTTACATTAAATGAGACACCAAATATAAAAATGACTTGGAAACTGTTAAATTATTTTTATTTATTATATGTTATTAATATTAAATATTATATGTGTTGGAAAGGAAGAAATATTTACAGATACTGTGCAATCATGATGAGAGGAAAAGGGAGAATATTTGGTATTTTCCAAAGAAGTTAAGGTTAGAAAAGAAATAAGTGACCAAAATTATACAATACTTTCCATCTAGTTAAATTATGTGCTGGAAACTTTATTTATGATGAGACTCAATAACCTGTTAGCATCCTAAATGTCAGGGTTGGTCTATTCTTTTCTTGACAGCTTCAGTTCCTGTCCCCATGCCTGGCACCTTGTGATCACTCTGTAAATCTTTCCTGCACGAAGGTCAGGAATTTAAGGTCATATATTTAAGGTCAAGGCACAAAGACACACAAAAACAGACAAACAAAAATACCATTTTAAGAACAAATTTTAAAACTCAGAAATGGCAAAATTTAAAAAAAAAAAAAAATCTACGTCCATCCCTTTAAAGTTTTGTAGGTTAAGAATAGAGATTTCCAGCCGTTATACTTTAGATCCACAGTTATCCAGTTAGCCTTGGTTGTTCATCTACTCAGAAAAAAATCCTGTAGATGATACTGTAGCACAAGAATCCTCAGATTGATCCAAGATTATAAAAAAGTGTCTACTTGTCAAGAGCATTTTAACCTCTTGTAGGTACATCGATATATAGGTTTAGGAAAATGGTAGTAATTAAACTCAAGGGTAAAGAGGCTTAAAAATACCAGAAAGAGTAAATATAGAATTAGGTAGTGAGAATTTTAAAATGCAGTCGTTTTTAATAAAATTAAGTAAACATTTGAAAAGTAATATTTAAATACAATTCTGGAAATGTGCCAGGGTGAAAAGCATCTATTATATTCTCTATAACTGTGGTCCCCAACCCCTGGGCCACGGACCAGTTAGGGACAGGGCTGCAGAGCTCCACCGCCACACCCCCTCCAGCTCCACCCCTCAACCCCTGCGTGAAAAAATTGTCTTCCATGAAACTTAGGAACCGGGAGGGGCAGACAAAGCAGAAAGAGAGTGGCGGGCAACCGAGCTAGCTAGCGAAGCGTCATCTATACAGCCACAGCCGCTCCCCATTGCTCGCATCACCATCACGCCTGAGCTCAGCCTTCCCGCCACACTCCCCAAGGAAAAATTGTTTTCCATGAAAACGGTCCCTGGTGCCAAAAAGGTTGGGGACCACTGCATCTATAACACATGATGCATGTCTGTTCCTTGTATTAGTAGTTTACTATGCATTATTATTAGCTTTTTTAGGTAGGCTACAAAATAAAAGAAAATTCTTTCTGTTCATAGACAACATGAAGAGTTATTTCTCATGTTCCATGAAGCTTGAGTAACTTACATTTTACAAGCTGTACATTTTTAATATCAGTTTATAATCTTAATAAATCCAATTTTTTTCAAGAGCTAGTTGCTAATTTATAAATTGCAGAAATTCCTCTTCAATCATAGTTAGAAAAAAAATTATGGAAGTAATTTCATCTCTATGAATACATGTTTCCAAAACAAATTATTTCTAGTATGTAAAGCTATCACCAAAGTGTTCTCTTTTATCCTTACTTCAAATAGTATTAAATTTTAAAGAGAATATCAATTAATTTCTAAGCTCTGTGCAACATCTCTTTAACCAAATCTGAATTTTCCAACCTGGTGGGACATCTTTACTAATGATAATAATATTAATAATAATCGTAGTGGTAGCAAAAGTGGTGGGGGTCGAGCAGGGGGTAGTTGCAATAGTACAAGTACATAGCACATATATGGATTTCACCATATGTCAGTCAAGTGCAAATGCTAATTCATTTATTTCTCCTAATAATCCTCTAAGTAAGTATTCTGATCCTAATTTCACAAAGAAATTGAGCTTATGGATATATCCACTATCACAAAGTTAGCAAGGGATGAATCAGCATTCAAACACGGTCTGACTACAAATCGGGTTTTTTAAACATTGCAGTAATGACTCTCTATGGGAAACAACAGTAGCCAAATAGTTGTTGTAAAGGATAGGCTGTGGATCCATCAACTTGAAGAATCAGTTGCTTCTGATTCCACGCTTCACAGAGCCCTGATTAGAATATACCTCCATTAGAGTTGAATAAAATAAAGCTGTGATTGGCTATTTCATTACAATAACATTATTAAGCCTATAGTGTTTATAGTATTTTATTACTTATTATAAATATAAGAATTATTAGACATTATGGACATTTTGCATGTGGTTAAAAACATCAACAATCCAATGCAGTTTACTTTCATTTTCCAAAGTAGAGCATAAAAAACATTTTTCTCAAGGACATACTGCCCAGATTAGATTATTGTCATACTTTTAAAACAAATTAAATTTATCTACATTCATTTACTATTAACGCAACAGAATGAGAATATGTCTCCTTATGTTACGGCAAGTGTTACAGTGAGTGGTCCCGAGGACAAACCGAGTGGCACACGGAGAGTCGGAGAATCAACGTTTATTCGCTGGTGGGCTCAGAGGGGTCTGGCCACCAAATTCTTAGCCCCCTATACCCAATTCTTCCCACTTTTACTAAGTTGGGGTGATCTAAGGGGAGGGGGGTCTCAGGTGACAATGCCCGCCAGGTAATGTTTAGTGTCTGCACTAGGCAATAGGATTATTGTTATGCTGATGTGCCAAATGTTAGGTCAGTGATATGTTAATGTACCATGTGTTAGGTTAGTGACATGCTAATGTGAGTCCTCTGTGAGGGGTGGGGGTCTCAGCGGCTGCTGTGCCAAGCAATAGATGGGAGTTTTCCTTATCACTTAAAACAATTCACATTTAATAAGGGCTGTCTGACCAAGTAGAACATCTTAATATCTAGAACTTGAGAGACCTCTGAGTTGTTTGGATGTAATTTAGGAAATCAAGGATGGAATTAACAGACCATAGGCACATTTAGTTTACACGATATCAAATATCCTGCTGATTGAAAGTTTTCATTTTTTTCATATTTCTTAGAAGTTCTTGATATCATCAAGACACTTAAAATAGAAAGATAGAATTTAAACAGACAAGGATTAACTGACAAGGAAGAAAAGCAATCAGTTCAATTATGTAAAAATTTTCTTCAGTCAACACTTAACTGCTTGGGTGCAAGCTTGATGCTGGATTTGGGGAGGTTGCAGTTGACAAGAGAGCAGATCAAACATGTAGCAGCGCTTCACCCTGTTGCTTTCACCCCTATCTCCAAATCAGCTAGGATAGCTCAGTCTGGAGTCTCTGCTTGTATTCTCTCCCCCAAAAGATAATTAATAGGTAATATGGACTTTACTGCAAGCAAATAAACAATTAATTTGTAAAGGAAAATCTTGAAACATCTGAGAACGAGCAGCTCTATAAAAGAAAAACAATAAACACAATCATCTATACCAGAGGAAAGAAGCAGAATCAATAGAGTGGCCAAAACAAGTCCTTAAAATATGGATATAAATATCTTTTAAAATATAAATTATATAGTAGAAACATGAACCGAGAACAAGCTACTATAAAAAAATAGAGAGAGAATAAAAATATAGTTAGTTAAGTTATAGTTAGAAAAGATTCAATAGCTGGTTAAATATTAGGAAAGTTATTGCTGAAGAAGCAATTAGTGATATAGAATAGTGATATAGTGATACAGAGGTTAAGAAAGTCTTCCACAAAGGAAGAAGATGGAATACGTATATGAAAAAATAAAATAGAAGTGAAGATATATGAAAGAAAGAGGCAAACAATAGAAAGGAGAAATGAAATATGAAATATTAGAAGATATAATGACTGAGTTTAATAAAAATTAAAAATACATAAGACTTGGATTGAAAAATATTATCAATAAAAATAAAATAAATACATTATGTTGAACTTTTCAGTCATTAAAGACAAGGAGAGAAGAAACAGATCACCTACCAAGAAATAATCAGATTATCACCAGAAATGTAAATCATAATATTGGATTTATGAGTACAGTGGAGTAATAAGACATTCACAATGACAAAGGAAAATGATCTTTATCCTAAAGGTTCATATTTATTTAAAATATTACTTGAGTTTGAAGGTGAAGTAAAAATATTCACAGACCATGGAAGAGCTCTTTAAAGAACACTTGGAGCATGCTATCAAGTAAGATGGAAAAGAAATACAGGAAAAAACAATGAGATGTAAATAATTTCATTATGTAAAAAATTTAGTAACATGTATTTTTATTTAAATAAATAACTTTTTAAAAGCATGCAATAGTCCCTGCTTATCTGTTGTTTTGCTTTCGTTGGTTTCAAATACCCATAGTCAACAGTAGCCCAAAATTATTAAATGGAAAATTCCAGAAATAAACAATTCTCAAGTTTTAAATTGCAAGCCATTCTGAGGAGCATGGTGAAATCTCACATCATCTTTCTCATCCCGCCTGTGGCATGAATCATCCCTTTGTCCAGCGAATACATGCTGGAATCCACTCTGTGGCACTAAGCAGCCATCTCGGTCACCATGTCAACAGCTGTCGTGGCACTGCAGTGCTTGTGTTCAAGCAAGGCATATTTTACTTACTAATGGCCCCAAAACAAGAAAGAGGAGTGTTGCAGGCAATTAGAGTATACCAAAGGGAAGCTGTAAAGTGCTTCCTTTAAGTGAAAATGTGAAAGTTTTTGACATAATAAGGAAAGAAAAAAATCATGTGCTGTGATTGCTAAAACTGATGGTAAGAATAAATCTTCTATTCAAAAATTGTGAAGAAGGAAAAAAGAAATTTCAAGCATAGAAAATACAGAGTTTGGTACTATTCAAGGTTTCAGCCATCCACCGGAGGCCTTAGAACGTATCCCCCATGGATAACGGGGTATTACTGTATTCATAAGAACTGGAAACGGCCGGGCGCGGTGGCTCACGCCTGTAATCCTAGCTCTCTGGGAGGCCGAGGCGGGTGGATCGCTCAAGCTCAGGAGTTCGAGACCAGCCTGAGCAAGAGCGAGACCCTGTCTCTACTAAAAATAGAAAGAAATTATATGGACAACTAAAAATCTATATAGAAAAAATTAGCCGGGCATAGTGGCGCATGCTTGTAGTCCCAGCTACTCGGGAGGCTGAGGCAGTAGGATCGCTTAAGCTGAGGAGTCTGAGGTTGCTGTGAGCTAAGCTGACACCACGGCACTCACTCTAGCCTGGGCAACAAAGTGAGACTCTGTCTCAACAACAACAAAAAAAAGAACTGGAAACGGATACTTCATTATATGCCAACAATGTGGAAGTAGAGTCAGGGAAGGATGAGGAACTGAAGAGACATGGTAGCATGTTAAATTTCTTACGTTGTTGGGGAAAGAGGCCAAAAAGTATGGAGAAGCCATATGTTTCATTTCTGGTTAGAATGGAGTAAATTGCACTGGACTAGTCCTGCCTATTACAAATTTTAACTCTGACAGGATATTAAAAAAACAAACTTTTTAAAGCATAGAAGAGTAATCAGAGCAGGCAGAAACTGAAGGGACTATGACTGTTGAGAGAAGAGAAGAACACTTGGTACGACCAGTTTTCAACCTCAGAGAACGCTCCAGTTGGCTGTCGGAAGACTGAATGGAAATTAACAGAGCAAACCCTGAAAAGAATGGAAACCCAAAACCTCCACTTCAATCCTTGATTGACTCCTAAATTGCACATGCCAGGGTAAGTCTCCCAGGCCCTAAGTGGAAAAGCTGCAAGAGTGTCTTTCCTAGTTCCAGAAAGCAAAAGTTATAATTCAATATTTAACTAGTTAGAGAAATCTCAGAGGGTCGCACCTTATCAGAAAGACAGTATCCCAGGAAAAGCAGCTCTGCTCCAAGGTAAAGGACATAACTAAAATGGACCTGCCCTGAAAAGCCTAAAACAAGTTTTTAAGGGAAGAGAAGATCTGAAGAAATGTAACAGCCTGAGCATCAGAGGAAAAGGAGAGAATTCAGAGTACTTAAAATGTATCCTCCACAACGACCAGTATATAATTTGAAAAATTGCTATTAATTTTTAAAATTACCACACACAAAACAAAGCAAGAAAATTTTACCATAAAAAGAGAAAAAAACAAAACAAAAAGTAGTGATTAGGAACACAGTAAATAAAATGGACTAAAATGGCTATGATAATTATTTTAAAGAATTTACCAAAAATGATATGGGTAGAAATGGTGCAGACAGCCAGTGCACACAACAGCTAGTACTATGGCACTGATTTTTGAGAAAAGAAAGGCTTTATTGCAAGATCAGCCAGCAAGGGAACAAGAGACAGGCTCAAATCTGTCTCCTTGGTTTGGGATCTAGGGCAAGTTTATAGGCTCAGAGGACAAGGAAAAGGATTTAGGAATGTTGATTTGGCAGTGTCTGATTAGAGGGCTTTAAATTTGACCATTTACAGTAAGATATGTTGAGACAGATTTTAGCCCCTGCTCTTCCAGGCCAATGGACCCTTTGCTTCTGAAAAAGTTCCCACATTCAGGTTTTGGTCATGTCCTGGTCTTCTTGGTTCTGAGGGGAGGAATCATTGGTTCTGGGTATTGTTAGAGGTCAAAGTTTTTTCTATTGTGCATGCCC
This sequence comes from Eulemur rufifrons, assembly GCF_041146395.1. Taxonomy (NCBI): domain Eukaryota; kingdom Metazoa; phylum Chordata; class Mammalia; order Primates; family Lemuridae; genus Eulemur; species Eulemur rufifrons. The sequence goes on along the minus strand of NC_090987.1, from coordinate 34,512,554 downwards.
AGGTTACCTGACTTGCAGCCTTTGGCTCTACGATATCTATTAGGTAACTCAACATTTTGTTATCAACAGAGTAGACCTAGTTTGGTCTGGTCCCATGGTTAAAGTAATTTGAAGGCACATACAGAAATTCAGAAAAACAGTGAGATAATATTCTGAAACTAACAAATAAATATCTGAAACAGAAGAGTCATTGAATAAAACTTCCACTTCTGACTATAAAGAAATAGCTGGTGCTACACTTACATTCCTACCAAACACACACACACACACACACACACACACACGTGCACATACACAAATTTTTTCAGACAGCACAGAAATGTGTCACAGAAAAGCATGGAAACAAATGAAGTGAGCCCTTAAATTTCCCCATCTTTTTGACCAGAGATAGTTTCTAGACCACACCTCAGCCACCGAATTCTCATGAGTTGAGTGAGGTATTTAAGAGTTGACTTTGGGACTTTTTGATAAAAGGAGATTTTCTTGCACCTGAATAGTTCTATTACAGGCTTCTCCATGCATGACATGACTCATTAGCATGTTAAATCTCCATCCCAGGGGTGATTTCTATGATTAAAATGAGATTTTAATGAGGGAAAAAGTCAGGGTAAGGTCAGTATGGGGGTCTTTTCTGGCTTGAGGTGGTTGGATCCAGATAGGTCGGGTTCTTTTGTAGCCAGGTGCCTTATCAACCTGTGTCAGAATCTTGCTCCAGTGTCTCTGAAAAACATTACTCATGAGGTTATGCCGTCCCACGTAGTCTCTCTTGATCAGAAGTGAGGCCTGAGTCCTGCCCCTATACTGTCTCATATGTACGACAGCTTAGGACTACGTTATACAACACAAAATAAAGTACAGAATCAAAGAAAAAATGCAACCGGTTTTAAAATGTTTTAGTAACCAAAGAAAGTAAAATGGTTACAATACTAATTATTACTTATTGAATTTCTACTATATGCCAGGTTACCAATCTATCTATCTATCTTCATTTAATTCCCACAATAGTCCTGTATTAGTTTCCTATGGCTGCTATTAAAAATTACCATAAAATTAGTGACTTAAACAACATAAGTTATTATCTATAGTTCTGTATAAGTATGATCTGAGTATCCTGGGACTACAATCAAGATGTTTTCAGGGCTACATTTCTTCTGGAAGCTCTAAGAAAAAATGTGTTTTCTAGCCCTTGCCCAGCTTCTAGAAGATACCCACAGTTCTTGGCCTGTGATTCCCTTCTTCCATCTTCAAAGCCTGCAACTTTATAGCTCTTAGACTATATTCATTGGATACTTTCAGTGTGCACAAATCTGAATCCTAAGAGCACTGAGAAACTAAATAGTTTGCCTATCATCCTGATGCAAAATACTAAAATATGGTCTCATTGCAAATTAGAATAATTGTATGCATCCTGTAATTCTCAAAGATGTACAAAGGTTCTTGGGCATATGTTAAAATAGCAAAAACAAAATATATATATATCATTTCACACTTTAGCTGCCAACAAAAGCCTATTTTACTGTCATATAAGAATAGTATTTGTTGTAATTCACCTGCCAAGTTTTGTAAAATTCAAAAAGATCAAACCATTAATTGCATTAGCCTTGACAGGCATCACATTCTTACTAGGTAAATCTGAAGTCCACTTTAATTGTCACACTAATTTTTCACAATGGAAAGAGCATGAAAGTTGGAGTTGACTAAACCTAGGCTTCATCTACCCCTTACCAGAAGAGCAACTTTGGGCATGTTATGCATAGTAACCTCATTAATGCAATGGAGGTAATAACTCCCTCCTGTAGCAATTTTGTGATGAATAAGATAGTATGTATATAAAGCATCCACAGCAATGATTGACACATAGTAATTACCTAGCCACACTCTGAACTTCACTCATTAGGTGCAACTTGACCAGTACCTTTAACTTGTGAATTTGCTGTTCATTAACCATGTATCCTGGAATAAGCCATTTTACCTCTTTGACTTTCATTTTCTTTATCTATAAAAAAAGGACTTTAAAAAATTTGATTCGTCCTGAGAATTAAATGAAATCCTGAATATGAAAGCATTTGTAAACTGTTAAAAACCTGAATTAATAAGTTATTCTTGGACCATTTACTGGTTTGAAGCTCAGGAATGCTTAAATCTTAACTTTTTATCAGCATTCCACATATCAGAATACCAAGGGTCAATAAGCTGTCTCATTTTCCATTCCAACATTGCAGAACTATTAAAGCAAAACCCAAGAAACATTTCTGAGCCAAAATTCAGAAGTTTTTCCCTAGGCTTCTAACACCAATTGTCCTCGTATGTAATACACTCTAACAAAAAAAATTCTAGGAACTGTTCTCCAAGAACATGTCTGCAATTTCAACCAGACTCACGCTGCCATCTGTTCCTTCTGATAAGAGACTCATCTGTCTGCTGAGGAGGTAGGGAAAAGGCTTGCTAAGAAAGAATAATGCAATTCTGCAACCCAAACAGCCTCTCTGGGTGGCTTATGGACATGCACCAACTAATTAGGGGTCAAACCAACATTTTTAGGATGTATTTGGATAGGATTTGAATTCATTGTGACTGCACTCTAAACCGCACTACATACAGCTACTGGTGTAATTTGGACAATGAGCCCAGCGTCTGCTACCTTTCAGCAGCAAGGCATAACGAGGGAAGTGTGATTAAGGGAATTCACCTATCTCAATGGTATTTATGATTTTAAAAAGCTGAAATAAGAATTGTTCCAACATAGACAAGGTAATATAAGTATGTGTGTTTGTGTGTATGATGTAAGAATAACAATGTAGCTTTCTCATAGTAAGGAAAATTCTAAAATTAGACTTAGTTGAAACAGTCCAAACAAAAAGTCTTTGCCAATTAAAAATATTTAGCAGGACTTTAATCATTAATAGGACTATTAAACTGCATACGTATGCAGTTCATATTATGTCAACACTGTGTTTATTGTTAGAAACTAAATTGAAGATATTAACACACATATATATGCCTACATATGCACAGAAAATTCCTGGAGGTATACATAAAAAAAATAATTGAAAACAGAACATAACTATGGGGGTTGGAACAAAATTTGGGTTGATAGGAAAAGTTGGACGGGAGAAATTTCAACTTTCACTTTTTACAAATTCCCTTCATGTACTCTGATTGTTTTAAAATCCTGAATCTATATTACTTTATATAATTAAAGAGCACTCACCTAATTAACAGAAGAGAATTGGAGATTAAATTCTAATTTAATTTAATCAATCTAATTTTAAAGTAATTTCAAACTTGTAATCAGGAAACCAAGTCAGTTCTCTCTCTTCTACTGATAGTACTACAATTGATATTGAGTCAGTTTATCTAAATGATCTTCCCTTCTCATCAATGAAATTGGAACAATATAATCATATCTAGTCCACCTTTCAGTGATGTGTTATGGGTAAAATTAAATTAACTATGTTATAAATTAACTGTATTATTACTGTCATTATGCTAATAAACCGGGGTCATAAATCTAGCTTCCAAGTGATGGAGGCAATTTTGTATATATTCAGATGAAAATTCCCATTTGCTTGGATAATTCAGACAATGCTACCAACAAAATCAGCTATTCATTCAAAATACAAAAATAATATTTTTAAATGAATGCTATATGCTGACAATGCCATATAATATTTATACTTTATAATAGCTATTTAATAAGTTTTTAGGACAAAAATTCCGTGATGTTTGATATTATTATTCACAATTCCATACTTGATATTTCTTCTACTTAGCACTTATTTTAAACTCATTAGAAAAGACTAACAAAGAGAGAGGACAAGAATATGCACTAGGTATTTGACTTTTACCTCTATTATTTTCTAGCTTTTTTTTCCCAAAATATTACATTCAAAATATTTTTGATTACATGTATTGATTTTGTTATGCTCGAGTCAGGGTTATAAGTGTGCTGATCACCCAGACAGTGTTCATTGTATCCATTAGGTAGGTTTTCCCCCATCCCCTTCTTCCCCTCCCCCCTACTTGATTTCCATTGAGTTTTACTTCCCTCTGTGCACATGTGTGCTCATTGGTTAGTTCCAGCTTAATAGCAAGTACAGGTGGTGTTTATTTTCCCATTCTTTAGGTACTTCACTTAGGATAATGGTCTCCAGTTTCATCAAAATTGTTGCAAAAGGTCTTAATTCATCCCTCTTAATGGCTGAGTAGTATTCCATAGTATAGATATACCACATTTTGTTAATCCACTCACAAATTGATGAGTACTTTGATTGATTACACATCTTTGCAATTATGATTTGTGCCACAATAAACATTTGAGTGCAGGTATCTTTTTGACAAAAGGACTTCCCTTCCTTTGGGTAAATATCCATGATAAAACCCTCAACAAATTAGGCATACAAGGAACATATCTGAAGATTACAAAAGCTATATATGACAAACCCACAGCCAACATCCTGCTGAATGGGGAAAGTTGAAAGCATTCCCACTAAGAACTTGAACAAGACAAGGGTGTCCACTGTCACCACTTCTATTCAACATGGTGCTGGAAGTCCTAGCCAGAGCAATCAGGCAAGAGAAAGAAATAAATGATATCCAAATTGAGAAAGAGGGGGTCAAACCATCACTTTTTGCTGATGATATGATCTTATATCTAGAAAACCTCAAAGGCTCCACCAAAAAATTCCTGGAATTAATTGCTAAATAAATTCAACAAAGTCTCAGTTTACAAAATCAATGTACAAATATCAGTAGCATTCCTATGCACCAATAACAGTCAAGCTGAGAGTCAAATCAAAGACTCAATACCATTCACAATAGCTACAAAGAAAATAAAATACCTACGAATATAGGAGGTGAAAGATGTCTACAAAGAGAATTACAAAATACTGAGGAAAGAAATTGCGGACAACACATACAAATGAAAAAACATATCATGCTCATGGATTGGTAGAATTAACATTGTTAAAATGTCCATACTACCTAAAGTGATTTACAGATTAAACATAACCAAAATACCAATGTCATCCTTCACATATCTAGAAAAAATAATTCTATGCTTCATTTGGAACCAGAAAAGAACCCAAATAGCCAAAGCAATCTTAAAGAAAAAGAAAAAATCTGGACTTCAAGACTTCAAAGTATACTACAAGGCTAAAGTAACCAAAACAGCATGATATTAGCATAATAATAGAGATATAGACCAATGGAACAGGACAGAGAATTCAGATGTAAAACCATCCACATACAGCCAACTGATCTTTGACAGAGCAGACAACAATATACACTTGGGAAAAGAAGCCCTATTCAACAAATGGTGTTGGGACAATTGGATAGCCACATGCAGCAGATTTATCCATTCAAGATGGATAAAAGACTTAAATGTAGGGCATGAAACCATAAGAATTCTAGAGGAAAATGTTGGAAAAACTCTTCTATTAATAGATATCAGTGTAGGCAAAGAATTTATGAAGAAGATCTCAATGGCAATCATAGAAACAACAAAAATAAATAAATGGGACTTGATTAAATTAGAAAGCTTCTGTACAGCTACGGAAATAGTCAACAGAGCAAATAAGCAACCTAAAGGGCTAGTAATCACAATCTACAAAGAACTCAAGCAAATTGACAAGGAAAAAACAAACAACCCCATTAAAAAGTAGGCAAAAGACATGAACAGAAGCTTTTCAAAAGAAGATAGACAAATGGCCAATAAACATATGAAAAAATGCTCAAGGTCATTAATTAACAGGGAAATACAAATTAAAACCACAATGAACTATTGCCTTACCCAGTCAGAATGGCTTTTTTATAAAGTCCAAAAACAATAGATGTGGCCTGGATACAGAGAGAAAGGAATGCTTATACACTGTTGGTGGGACTGCAAATTAGACTTTTACCTATATTTTAATCTGTTTTTCTTCTTAGTAGAAAAAAAATCCCAGTTCTTGATTTGTATTTATGAAAGTGCTCCAATATGCCCTCCCAGATTAAATGGGAAAGTAGTTGGTAAACCGCAGAGTTAAAGAAGGCTATACTTACCCATTTTGTCCTTTTCTTTCCCCTTAATTCTTTTCTCCAGCTAATTTTGAATTTATCATGAAAGTAAAAATCAGTACAAATGAATCAATAAAGAAATCAAAGACTCAACCAATCCTGACAGCCTTGGCTTCATAGCTTCAGTTACAGATAAAAAATGAAAGAGATATCTATTTGTTTCAAGGTAGAGAAAGACAAAGTAAATGTAGCCAACAGAGAAAATCCTCACAAAGTTTACAGATCTATGATCATCTGAGGTTCTATGAATGCTTAAATCATATTGATCCCACAATAACCGTGTTTTTGTTTCAGCAAGTGACATATATACATGTGTGTGTACCTATCCGCATACACACACTTTTTTTAGGTTCTTAAGTTCTACACTATAGTAGGTGTGTTGTGAACATAAAAGAGAGTCATCACATTTCTAGCTGATTGTATGTTTACTATAATTGGATTGTTGTATGCTTTGGTAAAAAATGTCAAAATGGAGTAATGGAAATAGTAATAGCAAAAATGCCTCATGCAGGGGCTCTTTTGCACAGGTTTCTAGAGACTTAAAGAGAACACTCAATACTTCCTTCCCAATAGTACGTTCTTTCCTTACAGCCAATGACAATCTAATAACAATATGATACCTAATATATTTCTAGTGTCTCTCTCTAAATGAGTTCATAGCATTTTGTAGCCATTTTCTCATAAATCTCCTGATTTCTGTGAGCTTTGGAGGAACTATGTATTATTACATTCATTTTCTTAGCAGAATAAAGGCACAAAGAGGGAGTGTACACTCCAAGAACAACAGCAAGATGGCTAGAGGGCTTAAACTTCACATCATGAAATCAGTGATTTTTGTTTGCTAGTTTGGGACTTTCACATAATGAGTAGATTGACTACTGTTTTGTGCTTGAGATCTGTGGCCCAACAACATCAGCATCACCTAGGAATGTACTAGAAATCAGATCCTGACCCAGACTTACTGAATCATAACGTGCATTTTAGCAAGATAGCTAAATGATTTGTATGCTCACTGAAGTCTGAGATATAAGAGACTATTATATTTAAAAGGCCTACCAACTTAAAAAAAAATTATTCTTACACATACGTGTGGCAGACACTGGGTAGCTATTTACCAAACTCACTTCTCTTTGTTTCTGAGCACATTGAGAGATTGCAGTTAGTTATGGCCATGTGATTGAGTTTGGTCAAGTACCCAGGGTACAAGTGATAAACGCTCCTTTTAATCTTAGCCCACATGACTCCGTGCTCTTTTCTCTCCCTTATTTTTAACTCAAGGTACAGAATAACTGGGAAAGGAAAACACTGAAGTTAGAGAGACTTCAAAGATTGGATCCGTAAATGACCATGTGGAGCGGAGGCCCTCACCATCCCAACATCCAGCAGCCTTAAGACTACGTATGAAGGAGAGTGAAAATTCTCTTGCATTAAGCCATCAAGTTTCACAGCTAATCTATTAGAGGAGCTAGTACTATTGTAACATTTTAGACATTTTGACAGACAATTATTAAATTTTAAATATAGTGGGTTGAGGTATTATATGGTTAAAGAATGCTAGATAAATATTACTAGGCTAGCTTTGGTCCAAAATTTTAGCTCAATGAGTGAGTATAGACTTCTTAATTCCTCTGGACTCATTTTCTGTCATGTTTCTCTTTCTTCATAGCTTCCTTACTCATCTCTCCTTAAAATCTATTATTCATATCCTCTTAGATTCTAAAATTCTTTATATTACTTAATTATTTTCATTTTAAAATCATGGAAAATTGAGAGGGGGAAAAAATCACTCATTATTGTTCTGGTTTTGTAGAGGCACAATGACCCCTGGTCTGTGTTATTACTTATGAATGGCGCTGGGAAAACTATGGCAATTTATAAGCCTATTAGTATCCCTTCCTCATTTTTCTTTCTCAAACTATGTTTAATAATTCATGTATCTATTCGGAATGTTTGTTTATTTAGTATTTATTATAAGTAAGCTTTTTCTCCTCGTGGAAAAAGGAGAAATCCCCACTGGTAGAAAAACTACCTCTTCTGATTGACAGCATTTTAATAAATTATTTATAATTAGCTCTCTGATTTCTTGTTATGACTGGTCTCTTCAAACACACCACACTTACAGACATAGATACAAAATATACAGTTTCTATGTCTGATAGAACTCTGCATTCACATGGAGAAAATGATCTAAAATGGAGGATCATGATTCACCTTTTTACAAATATTTCTCTGTAGAATAAAGCCATCAAGCCAGCAATGTCTGATTATGCACTAGACAGCTCAAGCCATTTATTTGCCAGCCATTGTCTAGCAGTGACATTGCATTTGCAGATTTAGGGACTTAATACAAAGAAAGGAAATTAGACATTAATAGAAAAAAAAATTAAGAGTTTTCAAAGAATTAGGGTTTTTTGAAGAAAAGAAGAAAATTGAATGCTAGATTCTTTCTCTTATCATTTTTGCTTATTAAATATTCACAAATTAAAACCTAAAACAACCAGTACAGTACCAGTTATAATTAGTGCAAAGTGATTAGCTTATTCTATTTAAGCTAAATTAATTTGGGACTAATAAGAAAATAAAAGCATGGTGAAAGTTTTGAGGTGATTTTTTTTAATGCTATGGAAGATGCCCATGTTTTCCCTCTTTGAATTATTAATGTAATTTTAATCCCTGTTCCAAGCTTTTAATCCCATGCTTACTTTGACTTTCCTCATTACACAATTACATAAAAATTTATAATAATAAATGAGATCTTTCTATCATCTCACACTGAGGTTACTAGAAATATTGCAAATGTTGGTCAGTCATTATGGAATATTTCTCAAAAAGCTTCATTTGTTGATGAATAAAGGGCTAGGTACTCCACAGCTCAGGTCTTTCCTGTAAAAAGTAAAATCCTAGTTGTGATCACTCATTTTAGACTTTTGCTGTAAAAATAAATTCACTGAATATATTGTGCCTTGGTGTTCCAGGGTATGAGTTATTTTGGATTAAGTTTGAAATTTTAGGGCTTTTTGTGTTTTTTGGTTACTTACAGGGTTAACTCCACCTGAAACTGTGGCAGAAAATATACTAGGATTTATCTTTTAAATAATTGTCCAAGAATAGTAAGGGCATTATTTTCATAATATTTAAGTTCTTCATTTGCATCTTTTAATTTATATTCATCTAATTTATTGCTTCCTCTTATATCTTAGGATATCTAAACAAATTATATAGCATTTAGCTTCTTTCTTTTTTTCCTTTCTGCATACCTTTCAAAGTTTTAAAAAACTCAGACATAATTCAAGCCATCACTTTCAGATACCAACCCCAGAATCATCTTCTTCAGAACCATTACTAGTTCTTCCTGGAAATCCACTGCTGTGGGTCAGCTCTTTGTGATTTCAAGACCCTCCTGCTCAGGGTCATTTTGGATGATGTGCTCTGCACCAGGATTTTTTTTGTAACATCTCACATTCCCCTTTTTCCCCATACCCTCCCCACTCCCCCTACCCAAACATATTACTCCTACCCCATTCAGAAGTCATTCTTAAAGTTTTGATTCATGAGAACTTTATGATCTCTATGAATGCTCCCACTAGGGAACTGAAAATTTTGTCCAAACATACAATTCTACTTATAATTTTATTAAGTCCACAGACTATGTAAGGTATTTTTATTGGGCTCTAGCTAAAAAAAACCCTCTATTTTAAATGATTTGACATGATTGCTTAGTTAAGTCTTGGTTTTTAGCTTCCTCCCTAGGTTGGAATGAACACTCACTGTTCTGCCTGCCCTTCTCCAACATCTCTACTCAGATGATCAGGCAGGGCCTGGAGCATGCCACCTGACAATGAAACAGGATTGAGAATTGCTTCTCCCTCTAAACCTCATGAGAAATAGCCACATTGTCTACTCAGAGCCTGTCACTACACAAATCTGATGAGACTTACCCAGTCTTCTACTGGAACATTTTTCCTTTCCTAACATTGAGCTAACCAAAACTATTGGAAGCTATTCAGGGTGCTTTCCTCCTTCCTATATGTTTTTATTCTCTGGTAAATTATAAGATAAAAGAAAACAGGGAAAAAGAAGTAAACACCTTTAAGAAGAGTAATGCAACTCTGCCTAGGTTGTGTTTATCCTTCAATGGTCCTGGAACAAAATAGTCTGCTTGAAAAGAAATGTAAGAAAATCTAATCAGGGTTTTGGAATTTAAACTCAATGCTGCCACAGTTATTGATGGTATGCCATTGAAGACTTGAATTTGTTGTTGTTTTTCTTCTTTAGCAACATATTACAAGTAAATCCCTTTGCTCATTCTTAAAATGTAGAGACATATCAGTGAAAAATTAAAGAGGAAAGTATCATTTCTCTCTTCTCAGGGAAACTAAATAGACATTTGTGGTTGTAGTGTCTGGGATTTGGCAACGCTATACCCTACAAAGAAAAATAAGTATTTGTGAGCTTGCAAGGGAGAACCATTTTATAGCGGGCAATCAAACTCATTTGTCTGAGATAAAGCTATTAATCAATGGAATACATTTTTTTTGTGTGTGAATGAGAGCCAAAAAAGAAGGGGATTGGGGTCCTGGAAAGAGAATTTTGGAATAAGATGGAATAAATCTGAATCTAGATACAGCCAGATTTCTGAGACCTATCCCAATATAGCTTACAGGTGTAGTTTGTAACCCAGAAGGGATCAGAGGCAGTAGACCACTTTGAGGAGCACCATTTGGTTGTCCACACTAGAGGACCCATCCAAGATGGCCCCACCATGTAAGGAAGCTTATCAATATTTCTTCATTTTATGGTTACCACTCAGTCATTTTATCACCATGTTAGAATAATTCCAGAAAATTGTTTTATTATGATTTGAAGACCTAGAGAACTCTCAGCCATATAATGGTTTAGAAGAGATGACTGATTAAGTATCATAAATTTGTGGGCATAATTTAATAAACTAATACATCTTAGTTTGGCAATCAAGAGGAATAGGTACACTTATTTTATATATATATACACACACACAGTATATTTTAAGCAATATCCTAGTGTAATTTCTACTAGTATTTCCAATTCAAACAATTGTATGGAATAAGTACTATGTGTTAGGCATGTTTTATGTGATGGACATGTCCTATTTCTAATTCTGACAACAACTCAGAGATGGATACTATTAGCCTCCTTCAATAATTGAGGAACTTGTGATTCCTAGGGTTAATGAATTTGTCTGAGGTCAAACAGCTATTAAGCTGAAGAACTGTGATTTAAATCAAGGTGCATGTTAAATGCATATTTTTACAGAGAGATGCTTATATGTTGTCTTAATTTTTCATCTCCAGGTGAAGTATCTACTCAAGTTGCTTAAGATAAGATTATCAATTTTGATGGCTTACACACTTTAAACCTCAGCAGGTATTCATCCTTAATACCAACTAATTTGAGTAACCTGCTCATTATCTGGCTATGCTTTTCTTGCTCACCCCAGCAGACTGGATACATAAATATAATCCAGCTTTATTTCATGTTTAGGAATCAGACTCTTTGCCTTCACTATTCCTTGTGAGGACTTTTAGAAAAGACCATCAGGGTATTCTCAGAAAGGTACCATCATATAACTGGAGTTGAGGCAGTCTCATTAAGCAGAATTATACAATAGGTGGCTTATGGCCATCTTCTATGAAGCAGCATCTTCCAAACATCATATGTCTAAATTCCAAAGTCTTGATCTTTTTAACTTAATGTTAAACTTCCAGTCCTTAGCCACCCACCCGTCCCCCCAGTACTCATGACCATGCCTTTTATCTTGTCAATGCCCAGAACTCATGCATTTCAGAAATCTTAAACTCTAATATCCTATTCTCTCACTATACCGCCAGCTGCACAACTATATCATTCTCAATAAACTAGCTCATCAAACTCATAAATTTCCAGCTTCTAAATTGCCAGGTTTTCATTCAAGTCTAATATACTCACTTAGCTCTTCTTTCTCTTTTCTCTATATTGGAATCTGTGACTTAGCATCTGAAGGAATCTGTCAACAATATTTTGCATTTTCTTGCAGCTTTATTTTTTATTAGCACCTCTTCTGCAAAACTCCAGCCATGGGTCCTTTGGATCAACAATACAATCCCATCTTTTTCACTAACTGTCCCCAAGTTGCTAAATGCTACTATATAGATTAGAACTAAACTAACATTTAGATTAGCACCAGTAAAATTACAATGTGTTTCAATTACAATCTTAGCTGGATCCATCAGTCATTTTACTTATTCTTATTTATCTCACTCTTTCATTCCTTTTAATTATTCCAGAATTTCACCTCTCCTCTCAAGACATTTTAATGTCCAGTCTTATTTTAAGCAGACAACCTTAAAATCATAATCTCTGTAATTTTCTTTCATGTTTAACAAAAAATAAATCTACAGTTGACCCTTGAACAATGCAGGGGTACCAACTCCCCCAGTCCCCCATGCAGCTGAAAATCCCCAAAAACTTAACTACTAATTAACTATTATTAACTTAACTACTATTAACTACTAATAGTCTACTGTTGACCAGAAACCTTAGATATGTTAAAATGTTACAAATAACATAAACAGTTGGTTAAGATGTTTATAATTAGTTGAAGGGGCTTCAAGATGGTTGACTAGATGCATCTGGTAATCATGTCTTTCACAGAGAGGACCCCGAAAAAGCAAGGATATAAACACACTTTGAGTAGATCATCTAATAGAGAACACTAGAATTTAATAGAGAAGTGATAGGAAGCACAGAAAGCAAGGAAGAAGAGGAGAGGGAAGCAAGGCAGCCTGCTTGTCTGGAATCTACTGGGAGACCGGAGAGGTTCCCTAATGTGGGAAAAAGCTAAGTGAGAGATCCCCTAATGGTCTACATCCTGCCAGAGACTCCTAGAATCCTGGCCATGGAAGAGCCCCTTGATACTTGCAGGCCCTGAAACGAACATAGGGAGCTGCCTGGAGCCCACGTGATGGCATTGGTCCGGAGAGGAGTCTTAAGCAGCTGCAGCACAGTGCCATTTTGAGATCCCAGCCCCCACCAGGCTGCATCCTGCCCTGGAGCCCAGCAGCCCCTGCATCTCTGCATCCCTGGACCCCCATTGACATTCTCCACCTGCAGCCACTACCACTGGGGCTGAGGCAGGAGCCACTAGTAGTAACCCCATCCCCCTCCAGCAGAGAGGCAGCCATGCATTTTCATGTACCCCAAGGACAAATTCCACCCAGCAACAGGGCCACAAAGCACAGCCACTCCTTTCCCCACCTGAGCAGTCTGCTGGTGGCCTAGGAATCATCCTGCCCCTGCCTATCATGGCCAGGACCTGCATGCACCACCAGGAACTCTGAGGCAGGTCTAACCAGCTTGGCTCCACCCCACCCCAGTAGCCAAGCATGCCATCTAGGGACTCTATTAAATTAAAAAGCTTCTTTACAGTGAAGGAAACAATCAACAAAGTAAAAAGACAACCTATTGAATGGAAAAAAATTGCAAACTATTCATCCAGCTTGGGAATAATATCCAGAATATACAAGGAACTTGACAACTCAACAGTAAACATAATAATAGTAATAATCCCCTTCCAAATCGGGCAAAGGACAAGAATGGATATTTTCCCAAAGAAGACATACAAATGGCCAAGTATATGAAAAAATGCTCAACCTTACTAATCATCAGGGAAATGCAATCAAACCACAATGAGATATCATCTTACCCCAGTTAAAGTGGCTATTCTTAAAATTTTTTAAATTAACAGTTGTTGGTGAGGATTCAGAGAAAAGGGAACTCTTATACACTGTTGATGGGAATGTAAATTAGTACAGCTAACACATAAAACAGTATGGAGATTTCTCTTCTCAACCCAATTTTTGTCTGTCTCCTTTTATTTATTTTACAAACTTATCCTTCTCTATATCTGGTTATCAATATCATTATATCTCAAAAATTTTCCTGGACCTTCTGTTCTCATTCTATACTCTCTTTTCAGTAAATTCCATCCCAAGGCACAACTTTAATCACTTAATGCAGACATTTTCCAAATTTCCCTTTTCAACCCATTCTATTCTTCTCAACACCAGATTTATATGTCCACCTTCCTCATTGACATAGTGATTTAGATATCTTGAATGTATCTTAGGCTTCTATATTAATATGGTTCTTCCTATAGTCTCCTTGTCACTGACTGGTACCAACATTTATCAATTTCCCCAAGATGGATACTTGTGCACCATTCTTGACCACTACAACTTCCCTAAAATCTAATCTATTATGAACTGTCATATTTTTTCCTATTAAATACTAAATATTTCTTGAATCTGTCTATTTCTCTCCATTTTCATCACTGTCATTATAGACCAAGGTGCCATCTTTCCTCAACCAGACCACTGGATAGCTTTCTAAAAGATTCCCTGTGTTCACTCTTTCTCTTTTCCAATCCATTCTTCATAGTGAGATGCCTAAAGTCAGGGTTACCTGAAGCTAGAAATATTTAAACCTAATGATGACTCTAAAAACCCAACTATTGTCAGTTTTTTTCTCTTATTTATAATTCTTCAATGGCTTGATATTAGTATTAGGATAAAGAACAAAATTTTCAATATGTTGTCTATTATCTTCGTCACTCTTAAGCCTCATTTTGCCTCTAGCCACATTTGATTCTGCTGACCACCTCACTTTCTGTATTATAGCCTTACTAATCCTTTTTGCCAGACCTTAGTTGTATCATGTTCTCTCGACCATAGATACTTCACATTGGACACGTCATGTCGGCACCATTTGTGCCCCACTTCACTCCTCATAGCATCCACTGCAGTGGCCAGGTCAATACACACCTTGATGAACTTCCCACAGGTGTGCCTGACAGAACCTAGCTCTTACTCCTTGTCTAGGGCCTTGTCTGATGCCAGTGTTTGAATACTCATAGGGAAAATGCTAAGATCATTTTAGAAGGTCATGGCAATGTCGCATACTTGTGCCTCCAATGGAATCAACAGGATAATGTAACTTTTTATTGAACTTTTCTCCTTCTTTGTCTCACGCCCCTAGTCCCTCACTTCTGCTTCTAGGAATCAATTCCTAAATAAAATACCTGCATGCAAGACACTTGCCTCGGGCTTTCCTTTGGGTGAAATTCTGGCTAAGACACATATTCCCTATGCTTGGAATCTTTTCTCTACCACCTTCACTAATTAACACTCAATAATGGTTTGAATCTTGCCAAGAAGATCTTCACCACTTCAATAATCCCCTTTCCCCTTCCCTTGCTGTCACAACTCAACTGTCATTGAGTATATAACACAAAATGATTTTTAAAAATGGATATGACTGTGTTCTATGAAGATTTATTTATAAAAACAAGTGTCTAGTAGTTTTCTAGACCTCCATAACAAAGTGTCAAAATTTGGCATTTTGAAGCAACAGAAATTTATTGTCTCACAGTTCTAGGGGCTAAAGGTTTGACATCAAGGTGTCAGCAGGACCATGCTCTCTCTGAGAGAGCTAGAGTAGAATCCTTCTTTGTGTCTTCTAGCTTCTGGTGTTTGCCAGAAATCCTCAGCATTCTTTGGCTTGTAGACACATTGCTCCAATCACATAGCAGCCTTTACCTTGTGTGTCTTCACTTGTCTTCCCTCTCTGCCTGTTTCTGTGTTCAAATTTTCCTTTTTTATGAGGATATTGGTCATTTTGCATAGGGCACACCCTAATGACCTCATTTTAACTTGATTACCTTTGTAAGGACCCTTTTTCTAAATAACGTCACATTCTGAGGTACTGGAGATTAGGACTTCAATATACCTTTTTTGGAGGACACAACTTAATCCATAACAAAACCACAGGCCAAATTTGGCCTGAGAAATGTAGTTTGCTAATTCCTAATGTAATCCTATATGATTACTTTGTTGAAATCTGTCTCCCTCACTGTATTTTAAGAATCATGAGAATAGGGAATGTGTCTGGTTTTGCATAACTTTTTATTCTCAGGAATTAGGCCATTGCCTGATAAAAAGAAAGTGCTCAAAAAATTTAACTTTAAAAATGCCACAATTCAATCTCCCCAAAACTCACACTAGATTATTGGTGAGATGCTCTGAGTGTGCTCCTTGCCTGCATTTCAATTTCTCTAAAATCTATCCTCCACGTAAGTGCCAGATAAACAAATCTTGAGTGCCAAATAAACAAATTCTCTCCTGTACTTAAAATTTCAACCGGTTCTTATTTGTATGGATAAATTCTAAAATTCTTAAGATGACATACAAAGTTCTCCATTGTATGACTCTCGGCTACCTGGCTAGCCTTATCATTCATCATTCTCTGGCTGACGTTTCATGATGCAATAACATCATAAGACTTGAAGTTACTGAAATACAGCAAGCTGTTTTAATTTCTGGTTCTGGATTTAGGTTGTCTTCTAGGTCTGGAATTCCTGGACTACTCTCTTTGTCTAATCACCAGTTAACACTAAAAAGTCGACTCTGATATTATATATCCTAAAAGATTTTTCCTAGTTTTCCAATGATGTATGAAGTGCTCATCTTTATTGTCCCCATAAATGCTTAATACATATTCGTACTTCCACAATATTTTTTAAATCATTTGTTTCTAATTTGTTTCTAGTCGTCTACTAGCAGACTACTAATGCCTTAAGAGGTATAGGTTTTATTTATGTATCTTCCCAGTGCTTTCTACAATTCTTGGCACAAGGTAGGTATGTTTGGTAAATGTTTGCTGAGTAAATAAATAACTTAATGAATGAAGACGGAGTGTTGGTTTTAAGTCTTTAAACACTTTCAGAATCTCCCACAATGTGCACCTGACAGCTCAAAATGAAGTGGGACAGAGAGCACTAAGGTAGAAAACATCTGTTTTGACTTTCTTCCTCTTTACATGTTCAAAACCACTTCTTCCAACAAATCCCTTTTTATATGGTTGCTCAATGGTGGCAATTAGATAAAGTAACTTATCAAACATAGAGAGACTAAATGTTTACATTTTGGTTTGTATAGAGGAATATTTCTGACAATTTCAAAGTTATAGGCAGACCACTTACCAAATATTATCCATATGTGAAGAAGCAATCATGAAAGGACATTCTCTTGTATAGAGCCAGCACAAACTAGGAAATCACAGATGACATTCAGTCTTACACAGAGCAGAAAGAAAGATGCTGAAAGGCCATATTTTGAAGTTTGTATATAGTCCTGAAAGGAAGAATATAAAAGCAGAGATCCTCCAAAAGAAGTAAATCTATCAGGGGGAAAAAAATGCATCGCCTATGATATAAATACAGTGTCATCCAACCAATAAAAATACTTTGGATAGACAGAGGGAAAACAAATCCCGGAGGCATTTTTTTCTTTTTAGAAATTCCATTTTTGTTCAATAATGAAGGAGTCAAAGATCAAGTTTAAATGTCCAATTCTGTATAAAGTATATAATTTTATAAGCCAAAAATAAGGCTTTTATAAAATACTTTCTTTGTACTTATTTGACTATTTCCACAAAGGAAATTCATCTTTGATTCTTTATTTTCTTTTATAATAACTTCTGGAAATGATAAAAGATAAAAGTATGAAAGCTACTAAAGCTTTAGAAACATTATTTTTAAATAGTTTTTGCATCAACTTCCACATAGCCATGCATATGGCCTTTGCCAAAATAATTTATTACCTATATGCATTGAATTACTATAGAAATCCTCATGATCATTCCTCGAAATTGAGAATTCATTTATAAATATGTATATATACTTGGATACATTAGATTTTTTAAAAATTGTCTACAGAGTTTGATTAGAATGTCATGTCATTTTGGTCACAATAGTAAAATTAAACAGAGTGCTGATTTTCAATTTTCCATGGTTATGTTTATTATTTATTTTGATATGGTTGCACTTCAACCAGTTCCTAAATTGCTATGTGTTGGATGAAGTCAAAAGATATTAACGAGGGCATGAGTATGTGTCTGAGCTTTTGTCTCTGCCTATATTCTCCGAAGCAAATATTAATCAACTTTTTAAATAATTTTTTAAAAATTATATGTAGCACTCATTAATTCCATAAGTTTACTTAAATGGTAATTAACTATTTAATATATATAAGTTGGAAATGTAGATATTATAAATATATATCCATACATATTTCTCAATCGTGATTTTCATCAGAGCATGAGATGAACAAGGACATATGGATGACACAATCCCTAATAGATGTGTGGCATGGTGGGCAAGAGACCTAACGTGACATTAGATTGGAAGGTAGAGCCAAGGCCAACACAAGAGAGATGATAGACCTTGACTGCTATATACAGAAGTTTTATATGTTCTATTCCAGATAACATCTATAAGAGAAAAATAGAGAAAATGGAGTACACTAAGAGGGGAATTATCAGAGTGAAAAGGAGAGTCACAATCCTGCCATTTCAGAAAGAATAAAAGTATTAATCTGGAAAATGAGATGTATGACTGTCCTCAAATGTTTGAAAAATTTTGATATGGAGTAAAAATTAGATATATTCGTTATAGTTCAATGAGGTGGAACCAGCACTCAAATATAAAAATGACAGGGTGACATAGTTTAGCTCATCCATTTTTGAATACCTTCTAATATAAATCAGAGGGGCTGCTGATAGGGATAATGGGGTAATTTAAGGATCAAATGAATTGCCATATTGGATTATCCTTCAGAGGAACTCTCTCATATAGTTAGAAGAATTAAATCAAATTATGCAGGCAAAGTTGTCGAACGTAGTACTTTACATATAGAAATGTGAAAATAAATATTTTCCAGCAGTACTATTAATACTAATAGTAGTAGCAGTAGCAGCAACAGCAGTAAAAATAAATTATTTTTAACCCAGAAATTCCATGATTTATGTATTGACAAAAGGGAGTGAATATATTTTAACATTGTGACACTATCTAAACATGGTAAACAGACTTGATTTTGTTATTTACTGCCCTGTCAAGTTTTTAAAAAATGTTTTTGTTTTTTTCTGCCCTAATACAACTGGTTAGAATTTATAATTTTTATGACTCAGGGATATATATATATATATATATATATGTAAAATGAACACCTGAGTATTTAGTTTATGAAGCTACATAATGTCATAAATCATGAAATTAGTGGAAAGGACTTTGTCATTTATCCAAACATACTTAAAAGTAAGTATGATTCCATAGTAACTCACATTCCTAATGTGATTTTCAAAAGTCTTGAAATTCTTTTTTCAAAGGCCTGAAACAGTGAATTTTTGACAGGAGATATTGATATGTCCACATCTCTTAGGCTAAGGAGTAGAGAATAAAGCTTGGAAATGCTCTGCAGTTGATTTTGACACATACCCATTCCCTCTACTAACTGGTGAGAACAATTGATTTAAATACTAATAAAGTCAGAAAATATTACCCACTCCCAGTAGAAAGCTGGAATCAAGGACCAAATTGCTTACATGCTGAGTTATGTGAATTTATGATTCAGGTCAATTAAACCTTTTGCTTGTAAAATTTATATTGTTAAGAACTTTTCTATCTTTTGTGTCTCTTTGACTATGGAAAGAAAACCAACACTGATTGATTACCTGCAGTATGTCAGGCCCTGGTGTTAGGTTGGGACAAGGAGGAAGGGGAACGGATGGTTTGTCTGGGAGGGGGGCATTCCATTGAGAAATAGATGATATTAGGAGATGCTTTGTCTATTAGAAGGAACAAATTGACCAGAAGGAGGGCTTCCAGGGAACAGATGATGTGTCAAGGCATCCCCAAGGACTGACCAAATATTTGGTCTACAATAGGGGTTCTCCAATGACTGACCAAACAGAAAGAGGTACAAAGTCCACATAGTAGAGATATGATCAAGGCCACAAATGAGGGTCTCTGGAGCATGTGTACAAGTAAGGTGGCAGTATCCTTAAATAAACTACCCTCATTTACATAGTAAAAATTACACCCACCAGCACCATGATAGTTTACAAATACGTGGCAATCACTGGAAATTGCCACACAAGTTTAAAAATGGGGAGGGTTCCCAGTTCCAGGAATTCTCCACCCCTTTCCAAGAAAAACTGTGAATATTCCACCCCCAACTTAACATAAAATTAGGGAATCAGCATAAAAGGGAAAATCTTGTTAAACTCAGGATCTCCTCTACTCCTGAGTGTTGACCCATTCCTTCTCTGGAATGTACTTTGGCACTTCGCTTGCTTGCATTTGCTTGGTCTGCTCATTTGCTTTATCGACTCAGTACCAGTAACCATTATTCGGTACTGGGAACCAAGAACCAGGGGACACAAACCTGACATCTGGTCCCCACATCCGACACTGGGCACTGCATTTCATATGCACAGCTAAGCCAATCTTATGTGCAGATTCCATTCTTTAGGAGGTAGGTGTCATTATCCCATTTTAGGGATGAATACAGAGTCCCAGAGTGATTGACTCTCCTAAGATCATATACCTAATACATGGTAGACTTGGTATTCAAGCCTCAGTCTGCCTGATGACTAATGTAGCTTCACAGCACCTACGTGCACAGTACACATGGAATTCAAAAGAGATAGGTTTTGCAGCATGAAATTTTAATAAGATCACAGAACTCATAAGAAACAACATTGGAACAAAATTCACTGGCACCAATGTTATACTGCACTGAATTCCTCCAAAAAAAGTAATGTGTTTCTTAAGATATTCCTTAATAGTAAATTTTTACTGAGAAGGTTATTCCTTTTATTGTTGAGTGTATAACATAAGCTCTTTCATTGTTTTGAAGACTGGAGTCCATGTCAGGTCACCCAAGAAATTCAGCAAACGACAAATAATCATAAAGTCAACATTGTGATAGATTTTTCACAGAAAGTGTAATAATCTTAATCCAGGGAAAGGTAGTAATTAACAGATAAGAGGATCACTAAATGAATATGGAGTGTCATGACATTGGAATTGGGCATTGATCACTGTTAGCTCTATAGGTTCTCTCCTTGCCTGGAAATTCTGACACCACATTTATCACTTGCTCTATTTTTAGAATTTTAATGAGTGGATCACCAAGCCTTACCTCATTAATTTAGGTTCTGAGAAAACATTATTTACAGAGATAATAGTAGGTTAAAATAGTCACCACTGCTAAATTTATTAGGAAAAAATACATGCAGATCACGCTAACATATTTACTTTGTAATGGGCAGGTTTGACATCATTTAGCAGGTAAGTTTTTTTACATTTGTTTTCCTAGAATTAATCCATCTTAATCCATTTTAAATATACATATTTTTTCAAGGACAAATGAAATATTTATCTAACTATTTAACACATCTCTATCATGTCTGTCATTTTAAAATTTACAAGATGCACAGTTTCAATAAATCTTACCAAAGATTTATTTAATATCATGTGTCCTTAATTTTACTGTTTAAATAATAATTTAATGTCTCTTCACTTAATATCTTTTTTCATTTATTCATTTGTTCTATATGTTCTGCCTGGTGAGATAGTAATTACATGTTTAATAGTAGGACTTTTGTCCTTGTTCCCTGACTGCCTGAATCAAAATTATTCCATTTATTTCTGGGACTGAAAAAGAGTTTCAAAAAGACTAGAACGTGATATTAGTACCTCAGGCAGGAAGGTAATTTAGAGCTCTTTCAAACTGATGCTCTTTTAAGTATTGGTTCAACAACTATATAGTAAAATATGGCCAGCCAGAAACATTATATTTGCTTTTTAAAGTTCTACTTAAGGGCATCATCTACTACAGGAAGAAAAGAACCTCTTTACATTTCAACAGCGATGTTAGGAGTTACATATGGATATAAGAACTGGTGTCTTTTCTGATTCATTTCAATGATATTTCATGCTTCTTGTAAATAGATGCCCCAAGCCACTTCCTGGCTGGCCCACCTTATATAGAGCTCTGGTCTCAAAGATCACTACACACCAACCTATCTACAGTTGGTGTGTGGTGGGCAGCAAATGTCAACATAGTTCCTTCTTTCTTGCCCTGACTTCGGTTTTCCATGATCACAGTTTAAAAAGCTTTTTGAATATTCCATTACTCTCCTTGCTTTTCCAAGAGTGATGATATATAACATGCTAACATGATCACAGACTGTGCTCTCCCCCAACTAGCCAAAGAGAAACCAGGCATTTCCAGCTTAATCAGCCACCCTGCTCACCTCTCACCATCACTTTCTCAAGACAGACATTTGATCTGAGTCTAAACATTAGGAACATTTTTTCCAAGCAGAATCAGTGAGGAGATGAAAAGGATGGTAAGGGCTGGAAGGAAGAGAGGAAAGGCTCAGCCCAGAGCAGATTAAATCAATCTACATAAAAAAGAGCAAGGGGTGGGTGTCTAGGGGTAAGCAGAGAGTTGGGGCACTGGAGAAGAGTGCTAGAAAGAGAGTTTTGTGAGGTGGTTTGCTGACCAAGGTGGTCTGCAGAATGTGGATATGTCAAAAAATGGGGAAGAAAAAAAAAGGACAGGCTTACGAATGGCATTTTCTTTAATTTAGGCATTCCTATTTAATTATGTTAACCTCTCTGAACTGTGTTTCTTTAAAAGCTTTTGGCTCCAGAATTGAGCACCACGATTACACTTAATAGAGTCATGATGGGAACATCCCTGTCCTTGCCAGGCTTTGTTTCCTGATGCCCCCAAAGTAACTACACTGAAAGAGAAAGAGTGGATGGGAAAAGGGCCGACTTCTTAGATTTTGTCACACTTTGTCACCAGGACACCAAGCTGCTTTGCTTGTACCCAAGGTCTCACAAGTTCTATCCTAAACTATTCTACTTTTGGTCTGTACTCCACAAAAAGGAATGTCAAGTGCACCAAGAATAACCAAGAACAGACAAAATATCCACTTTTGCCATCCTCCCCAAATCCTCTAACCCCTCCTCAGTTACCTAAAATAAAAAATAAAATCTCAAGCAAGAGGCAAAGAAAAAATATCTATGGCTGCTATGAGAACTGTCACCTTCTAGGAGCAGTTGGAAAAATGATCGCTGATATATCAGTATCCCTGAGGGCTATGATTAAAGAAGGTTGGGGTATCTTAAGTGGGCAACTTTTTCCTCAACAGATATCAGAGCTGAGATTAGATATCAGAAAGACAGGAATAAATCCATATAATGATTTAAAATAGGCTATAGGTTTAAGGAGAAGTCTGAATTTGAATTCTTTCATGGTCACTTATTAGCTGTTTGCTCTTAAGCAAATTATTGAACGGTTCTGAGTCTCATTTTCCCTATGTGTAATAGAAAGAGTTACATATGCAGAATTGTTTAAATTGCCAAGAAATAAAGCAATCAACAGGCAAAAAAAAAAAAACCAAAACCAGGAAAAACAAATGCACAGCTCTTCATGCATTTAACAAATATTTACATAGTAGGTATCCCATGCAAGGCTATTGATGTTAAAAGGATAAATTAAATATAGCCCTGATCCTAAAGCAACTAACACTCTAGTAGAAGAGATAAGGCAAATACTCACATGCTCAAATACATGGAGAAATGTCACTAGTGTCATAATAGAAAAATACAAGTTACTGTACCTTGCTAGAGAAGCTCAGTGAAAGAATAGATACTAGTAAGATGCAGGTAAAGAGATGGAAAGAAGGTTGCATTTCTGGAGGAAAAAAGAGAAGGAAACGGGATTTAAATCACCTTCCAGATGTTAACACTGGAAAGGCAAAATCTCTTCTTTTGAGACCAGTAAGATTAGAGAAAGATTCAGAAAATATTTTTCAAATGTTGAGATGGAAAGAAAACAAGTTGTAAATATTTGTCAATTGATGGAAAGAATTCAGAATCTTCTTAATAAAGTCAGCGGTAAGTCATTATTTAAGTGGAAGAAAAGATAAACAGAAAAGAATCAATAGAAGTCGGTGAAATAATGAATGTACTTGCTGGCCAGGATTGCTGTCTAGCCTGCCTCCTCTCTAACAAATTAAAGCCTAAATAGCCTTCAGTGATAAATCTGTCTTGCCTCCTTGAAGAAATCTGTTCCTGTCTTTTCTCTCCTTTCTGTGATTTCTATTCTTATATATTCTTACTTTGTATAGTCTATGCTGATAATATAAAATTTTATTATATACTTATGTGACATTTTCTTCTAAATATTTTATGGATATGTTTTGCCCTTAAAAGATTACAAGCTTCTCAATGCTAGAGCCACATGTTATCGTATCTTTCATTATACCTATTTCAGGGAATACTCAAAATTACTTCCTTGTGCAACTTACACAAAGACTCAAGAAAGGAAAGCTGTGAAGAGGTAGAGAAGAAAGACTAAGTTCCCTTTACTATTCCAGAAGCTGTTTTATTTTTGTGGGAGTACAATGAATAAAAATTATTAAATCAGTCATATATGTGTGTGGGTGCATGTGTGTGTGCATGTGTGTGTGTGTGTGTGTATATATATATATATATAAATATATGACCATAAGAGAATAGATGATTCGGTTTTATATAATGGCTCTGCATATAAATATAATCTCACTGAAATACTGAAAAGGATTTTGAAAATATTCTCAGTGAGGCAGAAAATAAGCCAAGTCTAATTAGGTTGTTAATGTAGGGGCCAAGGGAAAATTTCCCCTTCACCCTTTGAAAGTTCCCTGAAAAATCAACTCACAAAAGGCAGATTCATAAAAGATGTTGACCTAAAGGAAGAAGCTGAGGCACAAAAATATAATTTTAAAGAGTTTACTTGTGCTAAAGTGAGGACAGCGGTCCGGGACATACTTCCAAGTGGCCTGGTGAGGACTCAGTTCAGCCTTTGTTACAAGCATGTTTTTAAAGGCAAAAGGGACCGAGGAGTGGAGCTGATAAAAAGATGTTTGGCAAGAATTTTCATTGGTTTACAGAGATAACGATTAGTTATTGACTACACATCGTTGCACTACAGGGTATGAGTTATGATGTCCAGCGTGTGGCATTTTATGGCTACTTGGTATTAGTCTAGAGTACACATAGCTGGTGGCTTCAAGGGGTGATTATTTAGCTGTAGGGTGTGGGGGAAAAGTGGTGAAAAGTGAGGGCTATCACATTTTAAATACCTCTCTGGACCTGATCATTTAAAGAGGCTCACATTCCTCAGATAAAACATTTCTCTTCTTCCTCAGAGAGAAGCCCACACATTTATTAATATGCATCGAGGAGATCAACAGAGCAATTACCACCACCCCCAATGGGGTACACAAGCTTACCATCCTGAGGTAATAGAAAAAATGGGGGTTCGGAGCACAGCCAAAAACCAGTTATGATGACAAGAAACCTCGCAGGTAGTAGCCCTCAGAGAGTAGATGGGAAATGTTTCTTTCAGACCTTTAAATATGTCAGACTCTCAGTTTTTCCTAGATGGGATAAGCCCTCAGAGGGAGACTGGCTCCATCCGTGCAGATTTTCTCTACAGATGCAAATCTCTCCCACAAAAGACTGCTTTTCAGCTATTATTTTATTTCCAGCCCTTCTGAATAGCCATCTTAAAATATGTCAAAGAAGAATATTGTGAGGTGAAAATTTTTAGTTTTTTCATTAATGTCAAGAGAAGTCGAGTGGTCTGTTACATAACAATGCTAAATTCTGTATCCACCCTTAAATGAGCATAATCACTGAGACTACAGAAAAGGCAAGTAGAAAGTTAAATAAAGCAATGAATCTAATACTCATGAAAGGCAGAGACTGATTTGATAAAGTTCCTTTTGTAAACCAACTGGTACAGTCATGATGATCATTTATATATTTGTTTAAAAAATTACTATAACATACCTTTTATAATATCAAAATCAATACATAAGTGTATAAATTTGAAAAATGCAGAAAAGTACAAATAAACAATTATAACTATCCATAAATGTTCCATTCAGAATTACCCGGTATTAACAGTTTGGCATATAATATTCCAATGTTTCAATGCACATAAAAATTTCACCTGTTATCTTGCAGGAAATTTAAAAAATCTAAAGTAAAAGATGAATTAAAGGCTCCCTGGGAGATATAACATTTCCTGCCACACCATGATTTAATCTAATAGCATGGAAATAATACATGCTATAAAAAAACTCATTGGTAAATATTCTGTCCCTGTTCTTAGAGAATCATAATCTGCTTACAAAAATAATATAGAGAAACAGATGAAAACTTAAACATTAATAAAATATTTAAATAATAGTTCAAGACAACAACCAGTGAGCGAAAGATCAGATTACATATGCTTAATTACCAAATGAAGTCCACAGGCAATAACTATTTGACTTCACAAGCACTTGAATGTGATTTATGACAAGACACATTTAAACAAAAACTCTGTTATATCCCCTAAACCTGCTAAGAGAACTCCGTGTGTAAATAACAAGGTATATTTCCAAATGTGTACCAACAAATTGAAGTTATTCTATTCTAGCCGATTAGTCATTTTTTTCCATTTTTATGCATCTTAAAGGGTATCATGACTGAGAAATCATATATATAGTACATAAATAAAATATGCTATATATTATATATAACATAATGTGTGTGTGCGTGTGTATATATAGTGTTAATAAGAGATACTGTTTGGCCAAAGAAGCAGAGTCCTAAGCACTGAAATTCACACCCTTGTCTAACCACTTACAATGGTTTTAACCATCTTCTACAACAAAAATCTATGTGCAAAGGACCAATCCAGGTACAAACAGTCTTATTATTGTGTGGTTTTCCCCACATGCATCACCCGAGGTCATATGGAAGTCTCTTTTCCTAAGCTAGCAGAAATCCTAAGTGACCTCCTTTTCTTGTAAGAAAGACCACTGTTTCTTACCAATGTAGTATCGATCAAGGGAAAAAAAAAAAAATGAATGACGGGAAAACGTCCTGAAGATCAGAAATCCTAAAAGGAGACAGTGTTTCTTTCTAAGGGTTCCTGGAACCTTTGCCCAGTACATCTCTCCAAGCCTGACATGCAGAGGGCCACTCATAAGGAGAAGCACGCCACAGCCGTTTTTCCACAAGGTTTGAGGAAGAGATGAATGTAGAGTCCCAGACTGCCTTGAAGGGTTTCTCCCTCCATTTCACAGAACTCAAATCACATTCTTGAGCATGAGATGGTGCTGAAGATTCACACTCATGTAGCAAAGATGTCCTGAAGCTCTGGAACCCAGAGAGAGATGATACCCACTCTATGCCCAATTGCATTCTCGGACTCAATCTGTCTGCATAAACACTTCCTAATCCTGTGGATGGAGTAATAATGGGTAAAGGATTGGAAGTAGATAAAGATGAAGCTTTTAGTTTCCCTCAGAAACCAACAACGTGGGCTGGCAGAAAACAGTGTAAAAACGTTACCCCACGATTCTCAGAATTCTGTCATTGTTCTTTTTAGTAACTAGACCCCAGAGGAAATAGTTAAAGGCAGTTAATTAGTTGATTTCTATTGTTTCAAAAAAATGACAGTGAGCAGATATTGTATAATTGGCTCACCGAACACCTTCCATCTTCTAACTTGTGTTCAGATAATGTGAAGACTAGAAAGGTAAAATGACATTTTCCAGACTCTTCTCTGCCTGAGTTCATCTGTTTAATCTAGTGTTCTATTACCCAGGTTTAATCCTCAATGCACTACGTTGGATTTTTGGCCTCTGAACACTGGTGCTTCAGCCAGGGCAAATTTTTCATGTGTTTGGGCATTTTTCCTGGCTGAGTTATCCCTGACTTCATTATTCTTATATAAGTAGCATCCAGGGTGGACTGAAGAATGCTAACCAATTTGGGGAAAGTTTGTTATAAATTAATAGAAGTTTATCTGGTCATCCTGAAAAAAGATTTTTAACTAAAAGGCATAGATCAAAAAATATTATTCTACAATGGAAACGCATCCCACCATTCAGTGTCATTTAATGAGCACCTAGTATGTGTCCGGTGCTGTGCTAAATACTGAGAGTACAAAGATGAATAGGACATAGTCCTCATTTTAAGAAACTCATTGGTGAGGGAAACAAACACTACTCTGTAATGAGGGCAAATACCAGATACATTATACCATAGGAAAAGTAAATGATTCAGAGAAAGGCAAGGGTCTCAGGTAGACTGCCTTGAGGGAAAAAAGTATACCTGAAGCTTGGAGTAGGTTATATGGAGCCTTTTCAGCAGATCAGAGAATATGGAGGAAGCATGAAGAAAGCAAGAAGAAGTCATATGTTCAACTGCTAAATGAAGAGTTGGGTAGGAAGGCTACAAGATGAAAGAGAGAGAGAGAGGAAGACAGAAGTCAGATGCCAGAGATCATTGTAGGCCATACTAAGAAGCTCACATTATATTTATGGGCTCTGTATGGAAAATAATTACAAGGTTTCAAAATGGTGCTACAACATAGGTAAATTTTAAGTAGGTCACTTAATGGCACTGTGAAGAAGTAGGGATAGCTATGTGAAAGGCTCTTGGGGCAGCCTATATGTGAAAAAACAAAGCAAAACAGAGAAAATGCACGACATGTTTGAAAAATATTTCAGAGATAAATGATTCAGGACTTGGTTATAAAAACACAAGGAGATTCTTCCATGACTCCCACGTTTCTTTCTTGAGTGTGTGGGTAGAAGATTAGCGGCAGAGTACATCACACCCGGATGCTAGACACCCGATAGGAGGAACATGGTCCAGTTATCCTTCCCTAGAGTTCAAGGGTATGGCAGCCTTACTAGCAGATTCCAGAGACAGTTTAAAGTTCTAGAAACAGTACCTAATAGGATAATTGAATGCTGTAATGTACGGTTTATAGAAGCTGTTTTCCTCAATATTGTTTTTGTTTTTTTTAACATTCTTGAAACTTTGTTCATTAGTAACCTACTGACTGATAGATGCTGCTAATTATACAATTGGACATGCACAGAAAAATAAAAATACCACACCCCCTTTCATGGGAGACAAGAAAACATAGTAGAAAATGATTAATAAATATTCCATGTTACCTTCAGAGTAAATCTTTGCTTCAAAATAAATTACCCATATTACTGATATGAGTATGAGGTGAGTTTCACACCTCATTGGTAGATGGAAGTTGCTATTATATTGCATTGATAGAGAATTGTGAAATTATCACTCTAATAAATCAGTCTCATGCTTCCTACATACTGCTCAAATTTAAAAAGATTGCCTCTCACAAAATTCACGCTTAAGTAACTTTAATGTAATTTAGTGATTCTGTCAAGTGAATTCAACAATGAAAATATTAGAATAATCCCAATTACTATGACAGAATGGCAAGACAAGCAGCTAGTTGAACAGTATTTTCACCTCTGGATGTTGTCTTCAATTAAAGCTCCTATCAAATGAAAGAATTGATTAGTCTCTTCAAGCAAGAAATCTTGCTTCCTACAAGTAAACAGAATCATTTCCATTAAAGCTTTCAGTCCCTTTAAGAGGTTGTCATCTCAGGCTGGAGAAACAGTTTATGGCATCCCAGCAACTGTTTTCATTACATGCACTTATTTGGCAATCAGAGGCACGCTGCAGGTTCAGGAGTGTAATCTGGAAGGTCATAGTTGGACTGCTGAGAAAGATACTGCAAGGTCAGTTAGTAATTGCTGAATTTCATGATGTTTATTTTTATATTTTGATATGTAGTTGTATATACACAATCTAATTAGTGCTGATACTAGCTTTATAATGAAACAATCCATTTCCTTACTTGATACCTAATTTTTTCATTTGCGACATCTTTGATTAAAAAGAGCACACCACACCGTCTTGTTGATTGCAGCAAGGATAATGCTCATTATTGGATTATTAAGGCAATACACTGGGTGATAAAATACATTCGGCCAGGGGGAAAAAATCATGTTTAAAATAATTATGGTGAAGTGGTTTTAATGGAGATAATCACATATTAATTCAAAAAATACACATGAGCTTCTAAAGCCTTCAGTAAACTTAAGCTAAGAGATCTTGGATATTCAATTTGTAAAAAGGCATGAAATCTAGCAAAGATGAATTTGGTAGCTTCCATTCAACATTAGATCTAAATATGATTCAATTCATGCCTTGACTATCCATGCACCTTAGTCATCAATTATTTTTCAGCAGTTAAACAATTGTGCCACTGTAATCATTCAAGCTGCCTTTGATTACTTATGTTAACTTTCTGATGTTTAGTTAGGGTACAGTACTTCTCATATTTACACAGGCATCTAAATAGAAGGTACATACTTTTATAGTTTTCAATGAACATCTTTATAGCTTATAATGAAACTCTATAGTGAAGAACATTATGCTTCCAAGATTTCCTGAGTTGTTTATGTATCATTATAAGAAATGCAATTTTATATAGTCTACTGTCAGAGATATTGGGGCAATCAGATGACTTTATAAATATACTCGCTACTATTATTGAAGAGGAGTCTCATTTACAACTAGTATGCACATTTCTGCAGCTATGAAAGCAACAGAAGATATGGAATGTGAACACACATTTTAAAATAAACGATATTATATTCTTAAAATTTTACATAAATATAATGTTAAGACATAAAGAAAGATAGCATTTTTTGTTTTGGAAACTCATAGCAGGTACCATTCAATGTAGTGCCCAGGATGAGTACACACACACTTTTCACATAGGTGTAATTTAGGTTGAGAAGGATACTTACAAAGAGAATTCTTATGTAAGCCTGAAACTGTCTCAAAAACTGAAGGTTATTCTATGAGGTAACTATTAAATATAGGCATTAGCTGCAAATATAACTGTGCTTTGATTTTATTCTTACTTTGATTTTATTTTGATGACTTTGCCAGTGTTGAATGTTCCTTTAACCATGTTTTATCAAAGGAACACTGCCAGGTCTCTGCTCTGTACATCCCTGCATCTACAACAAATGCACCTCTTAGTTCTTTGATCTACAAAACATCTCCTTGCCTTTCTTTTCTTTTTGTTATAAAATCATTACACATCATTAAAGAAAATTGACAAACAGATAACTTTTGGGGAAAAAATCACCATAGTCACACCACCTAAACACAGCTCTTTTGTTGTGTTCCTTTTTTTCCCCCTAAAATGTGTTTTTGATTTTAGATTGTTATCATACTGGATATATAATTGTTATGTCCTGCGTGTTTTCCTATTATATTATCCTATTTTCATGGATACATTTTTTTTAATAACTCACTTTACATTTTAGAATAATTTAAGATTTTCAGAAAAGTTGTAAAGATAGTACCCAAAGTACAGTTTCCCCAATAATGAACATCTTACATTAGTATGTTACATTTGTCACAATTAATAAAATTATATTGATACATTATTATTAACTAAAGCCAATACTTTGTTCCGATTTCCTTAGTTTTCCCTATTGTCCTTTTTCTGTCTCAGGACCCCATCCAGAATACCACATTATATTTAGTTGTCATGTCTCCCTGGGCTTCTCTTGGAAGGGACGTTTTTCTCAGAATTTCCTTGTTTCTGATGACCTTGACAATTTTGAAGACTACAATCAGATGTTTTGGAGGATGCCCCTTTATTGGAATTTGCCTGATGTTTTTCTCATGATTAGACTAGAGTCATGGCAGAAAGACCGCAGAGGTTAAGTGTCGTTGTCATTACATCATATTAGGGATATCAACGTGACATATTACTGTCGACATTGACCTTGAGCACTTGGATGAGGTAGTGATTGTCAGTTTTTCCACTGTAAAGTTACTTCTTTGTCCCTTTTATGATACTGTATGCTTTGGAAGAAAGTCACTTGAGCAGGGCATGCTTAAGGACTGGAAAGCGCTACTCTTGAGAACTTCCTTGAGACTAGAATATCTAAATAAATTAATTGAAATAATTCTCATAGGAGGCTTGTCTGTGTTCTCTGTTTATTTATGTAGTCAATAGTTTATATCAGTATGGACTCATGGGTATCTATTTTATGTATTGGTTTATAATCCAATACTACTTTCCTTATTTTCTTGCTCAGATAGTTCTAGGTGTGACTTTCGGGAGCTCTTTCAGTTGACTCTTATGCCTCTATGAAATACTCCTATCAGTGTGGTGGGTTTTTTTTTTCTGAGACACAGTCTCACTCTGTTGCCCGGGCTAGAGTGACGTGGCGTCCTCCTAGCTCACAGCAACCTCAAACTCCTGGGCTCAAGCAATCCTTCTGCCTCAGCCTCCCAAGTAGCTGGGACTACAGGTATGCACCACCATGGCTAATTTTTTTCTATATATATTTTTATCTGTCCAGATCATTTCTTTCTATTTTTAGTAGAGACGGGGTCTCGTTCTTGCTCAGGCTGGTCTCGAACTCCTGAGCTCAAACGATCCACCCACCTCGGCCTCCCAGAATGCTAGGAGCCACTATGCCTGGCCAGTGTGGTGGGTTTTTTTTCAACACTTTCTTTCCAGCACAACAGTGAGTCACCATTTCATCTGTTTCTCTGTATCATCCATTATCTAATATAATACTTGTTTTCTCAGACTGCAACAGCAGGGGGTTCCAGAGAGTCATAATAACTGTTAGCAAAAATACAAGCTCTCACACACATCATCCTGAATCAGAATCACTGGTGTACTGATTGCAGTTCCTCTCTTATGGCTCCGGGATATGGCAGAGGGCTCCTCAAGTGACTGTGAACAGCCGCGACTGATGCATCTTCCATCTCATATTGCAATAATTTTTTTTTAGGATAGCACTTTATTCACTCTTAGTGAATAGTGCAGTTCATGTCATCATGCTTTATGCCATGAATGCTCACAAAAGATGAGCAAATTAATTCTTTTACTAAAGCTCTGTTTCCTCTTCTGCCGATGGAGAGAAAAAAGATCTTTAACTGGTAGAACTAACAGGAAAATTAAATATTGTGTGCATGACACAGATATATATCACATAATGTACATAAATCAAAAATATAAAATGTATTCTTTACACACACAGGTATACGTTAGATATTTATAGATATTTAATACATATTAGTCCCCCTAGGTTTTGCTCTCAGATTTAGTGCATCTCTATGATGATGTTGCAGCTTCACTGGATAGCTTCTTTACTTAGCTCTTCTCATCCAACAAGCTGGTGCATAGTTTTAAGGTCTGAGGCAGAGAAAAACTGAATATCACTTAGTGATTGGGCTTTTTCTAAGCCCATTCGTTGTCTCTGAACCAAGTTTATGTAGCTTTCTCACTTTCTGTCATGCTCTTTAATTTGAGTTCGTGACTGGGGCGACCAGGGAAAGATAATACTCTTGCTTTCCCCGCTACAGTTTCTGGTGCTCAGCATGGGGCAGCTGAGATGCCACACTCACACTAGTACCTGCGGATGAGATCCTGGGACAACGAACAAAAAGGGAAGAATTGTTTACTAAGATCACCTCTCTCAGATCTCCACCTGTAGTGCCCAGTTGAGAGTGAAAGGTAAAAATTTCTTCTCGTCCCTGACTCTCCAAATTCTGTTTAGCAGGAGAAAATCATCTGTTCTGATTGTGACTCCTGTGTTTTTGTTCTGAGTCATTTGGTAGGAATCTTTGTTTTATGTTTTTCTCTTGTTAATCTGTCTTCTGTTTTAGGGGTACCAACCATGAACCTTGCAATGGGTGAGGAAAAGATAGTGTTTTTCCTCTACAGTTTCATGGGACATCTCCCTGGATAGATGGGATAATTGTGATGTTTCCTTCTCAAAATCCACTTTAGTCTTTCTCATAAATACATCCCCGATGCACATGTGTTCTCTGTGCAGCCACACGGGTGTGTATCCACAGTGGCACACAGATCCCTCACTCTGGGTTCCTCACTCTATTTAGCCTTTGATCATTTTCCTTTTCCATATCTGTAACACCACCCCCATGCTATTCTTGAAATATTATTTAACCCTTTGCTCCTCTATAAATAAGTTCTTGTCAAAGTGGAGCAAGGTGAGAAAATGCCGGCAATTCCTAGACAAGCCACCAGTTCTCAGCTGCAGTTGCACGGCCTAGAGGACATAAGTGAGGAGGAAAATGACTGGGCAAGGTAGAACAGAGGAGAAGAAACACATTTGAATTTATTGGATTAATACCTTTGTCTTGATATCATAAAAAGTTATATAGAATGTTAAAATGTTTCATATTCTATATTTTGGGTTGAGGTACACCTCACAACATGATCGGTAAATCAGTGGAAGTATTTCATCAAAATTCCTCTGTGGGAGCAGCAGGGAAGAGAAAATACAGTGAGCTCCGAAAGGAATGCCCCAAGGAAGGTATCAGGGACTTATGATACCTTGCTTTGGAACTGTGATAACAGCTCAGCCAATGTGAGAGATTTACCTTTTCCATTCAGTCCCAGTGGTATAATGATGTTTGCTGCTCTACACCCTGGAAATAATACAGATTCAGCTAATGTGGAATATTCTCTGTGGCAGCATCTTTTGCCAACTACGTACTATAGGTATATATGAATTATTTGGGGCTACTTACACAAGACAGTTAAGGCATTTTGAAAAGCTAAATTCAATTTAACTTGTTTTTAAAACTCATGGATATGTTTTCATTGTTAACTAGTTGCTATCAAGTTTCCTTTTGTTTTCCCCAGGAATTTTCCATTGAGGATAAAGTTGTAGGGGGTGGTCCTGGTTTTAATCTAGGTTGTTCACTCTCAGTTCCTCTTGCTAGAAATCTCACTCTAGCAGCCTTCTTCACATTCCTGTTGTCTCATACCTGGTACCAGGCTTGCTTAGACATATACATGCAAGTACAGCCACGCATCATTTAACGATGGGGATATAGTTGGAAAAATGCATTGTTAACTGATATCTTCACTGTGTGAACATCATAGAGTCTACTGACATAAACCTAGATGGTACAGCCCACTACATACCTATGCTGTATGGTATAACTTATTGCTCCTAGGCCAGCGGTTCCCAACCTTTTGGCACCAGGGACCAGTTTCATGGAAGACAGTTTTTCCAGGGTGGGGATGGGGGTGGGGCCTCATGATTCTAATTAGAAATTTAAGGAAGCTGTATTATCTCTGTGAGGTCAATTTTCGTCTCCATTATTCTAAGGGAAAGGGGCAGTAGGGGGTGGGAGAAACTTTGGCAGCCTTAAATCATACCAACTGGCCTCCTCTTCCTGAATGAAAGCCTTAGTCCTACATAGGTCAGAAATCCTTCACAGTCATTAATCAGTGTCATTTATTATATATTTTATTCTTATTTTATTCTATGCTCTTTTGCTTTTCAACATGTAGTTACGTATGCTGTGTGAGATCATTTTATTCTTTGCAAATAAATTATATAACTTCTGAGTTTGTCAAGAAAGCCAAGGTAGAAAAATGTGAAATACGAATTGAGAAAAGTTCAGCTCACTGAGTTCCATTAATTCTCAGGAATGATGAGTAAAGGTCAGTCAAAGGGAAAAGAATGAAAAATATCACAAAGTGTTTGTTCTTTTTTTTTAAGTGGAGGAAAAATAAGCCTTCGGAGTGTGTTCACCTTAGTTCCTTTGAAAATATTTTATAGCCTATAAATAAGATATAGGAGTTTATAAAACAAAGCCCACAAAGTCAATACTTTGGAGAAATAAAAAATTTGACAATTTGATATATTTTGACTGTATTTAACATTGTTTAATATAAAATCATTATATTATCTTTCCATGACATCAAATCTTTCTAAAAAAAAAAAAAAAAAGGCTAAAAAAATCAGTCACTTATTTTATGTTAACTTCTAGATTTCAATAAATATTCACATGTTTGACATGATTTAAGAAATCATTGAGCTGATAACATATATGTATTTTTTTAATCCAAATGTCTTAGCAACACATAAATAAATCAGTGCCAGGAACAAGGCCAGAGTAATAAAAGCACAAAATTCCCCCAGCTAAATTTTATGAAGTATTGTCACCAAACTATTTAACCTTTTTTTTTCCTTATTCAGGGCCCCAGATATCTCAATAAATAAAGCAAAAGATTATACTTATTGGCCCCATACCAACAATATTTTTTTAGAATTTGACATTTCTGATTTCACTGAGACGAGATGGCTGACCAGAGACATCAGCTGCCAGATTGTCTCAGAAATAAGGAAAATTTTTAGATGTGAAAGAAAAAAAAAATAGATCAGGAATAATTCTAAGGGAAAAGTGCCATAACCTACCAGAGATTCCACTGGAAGAAGTTGCAGAGCAGAACAAGAAGGAGCAAGATATCAGCAGGGCTCAACCTCCGAAAGTATTGGAGCCTGGCAAAAGGGGAGGTGGTGGGGAGTTGTTTCTCCCTCCCTCACATGTCTGGCAGTCAGTCAGGCTCCTGAGCTACTGGAGAACCTTTCTACCTTCACAAGCCCAAAAGTTGCTGCTGCCAGTGAACTGGGAGCTTCCTGAGGACAAAGCACCAAGTTGCCAGCCCCCCTGGTGTTGCTTCCCATCACTGCAAACCCGAGCTCAGATAGCAGGCACCATATTGCTTCTCCACCCACCATGAACCTTTGTCCTCCCCAGGGAGCTTCAGACCCTCAGTGTCCATCTCACTCATTCCCCCACAAACATTTCCCAACTCCAGCCTACACTGTGGAAGCCACAGGAGCTGGTGGGTCCCAGGATATCTGTGTGACCCCAGAGACTGGATATTCCAGGTTGGGCTTCCTTCCAGAGAGAGGGACAGAGAGGACAAGAGTGCTAGGTTTCCTCCATTCAGATTCTATTCTTCCCCTGCCCCTCCTCTGCCCACTGCTGCCAAGAGAGATGATGAGCTGGAGCTCACAGAAGTGGCTGTTTCCCCTCTTTTGGTACATCCACCACGCTGAGGCTTCCACACAGAGTGGGGCTCAAATCCTTCCTCTTAAAAACCTTCAGTTGACTAAGAAGTGCTCAGACAGTGAACTCCCTTCTAACCAGCCCTCCCCAGTGCTGCTCTCCCAGCTGCTCCATCAGAGCAGGGCACACCCTGAAGCAGAGAGACATCAAACCTGCTGGAGCACTGCATAGGAAAGTCAGGACCAGCAAGCTTCTCCCTAGCATGGTCAGGGACTGATCTTCAGGGATCCAGGGCCAGGGCCTCAGGCCATATCCTATACCCCCAGGACTCAATCATGTTGCTTGGGAACTAATCTCAGGATGCAAGAAAGCCCACGTGGACAGAACTGAAGAGAGCAGTGTGGGTCCCAGCGGAGTACTCCTCTCCCCAAAGTAAGGCCATGCTCCCAGCTCAGGATAGGATCACAGACATGGAAGCTGCCAGCCTTCAGAGTCATTGCTGGGGAGCTCAGCTAGTTTGAGCTCCTGCCTGCTGGCACATGTCAGAGAAAGATTGTGGAGCAGGGGAGGGAGGAGAAGAGCAAAACCCACTCCTGACAGCCAGATGTGAATCTCAGATGGCCTCATCCCCACAAGCAGAGACTCTGCCTGGGTGGGGCCACCTCAGACCCTCCCTGGTGGCTTTTTCCCTAGCAGCCTGGGAGCAGACCTTTGACTGTTGCCAAGACAGCAACCTTACCAGCTTTTATGGCGCCTGAGAGCAGTTTCACCAACCCAGCCCCATCAAGCATCACTCCCCTACCCACCTCTGCTGTAGTGGAGAATAAGGCTCACTTGGAAGTTCCAGGGCCACACTCACTGCCTGAGGCATTTGAGTGCTTCTCTTGAGGGGCTAGAGCCAGTCCCAGGTCCCCAAAACAATACTTCAGCTAGTTCTTTCTGGCAAGGGCCACCTACTGGCAGGGAGGTCAATTTGTACAGCCCTCTACAACATTTACTGACTCAATCATATAGGATGTGGTTGATTCTTACCCACAAGCACCAACCAATGTCTCAAGAGATTAAACTGGTCATGTCAATATAATTTACACTGCTAAGAAGACCAAAGGGCTGGGAAAAGAGAAAGGATTTCAAAGACCTCCATCCTCCCACATCAACAGGAGACAGGAAATCTGCCCACACACATAGCTTACCCCCGCTACACCCTACAAAAAAACTAGAACCTGAGAAAACCTCCATACTAAGAATATCTATAACCAAGGCATCCATCCAAAACCTGCACCACCATCTAAGCACCCACAAACAAAACCAAATGTTCATACCCAACTTTGCTACAAACACACACATACAAGTGAAGGGGAAGAAAAAAACCTCATCTAAACAAAACAAAAAAAAGCAACAGCTGTTTCAGATGAGAAGGGATCAGTGAAAGAACTCCAGAGGTATGAAAAATCAGAGTGAAAGGACACCCCCAAAGTGGCACACCAGCTCCCTAGCAATGGATCCCAATCAAAATGAAAATATCAAAATGACAAATAAAGAATTCCAAAGATGGACTATAAGGAAGCTCAATGAAATCCAAGAGAAAATAGAAAACCAACTCAAAGAAAACAGAACAGTTAAGATAATGAATAAAAAATTACTAAAGAGACTGATATATTACAAAAAAAACCCAAATGTAACATTTAAAAATGAAAAATTCGGGCAGGGCGCGGTGGCTCACGCCTGTAATCCTAGCACTCTGGGAGGCCGAGGCGGGTGGATCGCTCAAGGTCAGGAGTTCAAGACCAGCCTGAGCAAGAGCGAGACCCCGTCTCTACTAAAAATAGAAAGAAATTATCTGGCCAATTAAAATATATATAGAAAAAATTAGCCGGGCATGGTGGCGCATGTCTGTAGTCCCAGCTACTCGGGAGGCTGAGGCAGTAGGATTGCTTTAAGCCCAGGAGTTTGAGGTTGCTGTGAGCTAGGCTGACACCATGGCACTCACTCTAGCCAGGGCAATAAAGCGACACTCTGTCTCAAAAAAAAAAAAAAAAAATGAAAAATTCATTCAAGGAACTACAAAACACAGTGGAAAGCTTTAAGAGTAGATTAGACCAGGCAGAAGAAAGAATTTCAGAGCTTGAAGATAACTCTTTCAAGTTAACTCAGTGAAAAATAAAGAACAAAGAATCAAGAACAATCAAAGCCTGCAAGAAATACAAGATTATGTAAAATGTCAAAATATAATAATCATAGGCATCCATGAGGATGAAGAAGAAAACACACCAGGGCTGGAAAACCTATTTGAGGGAATAATTGAGGAAAACTTCCCTCGTCTTACTAGAGATTTAGACATCCAGGTAGAGGAAGCACAGTGAACACCTGGGAGATTCATTGTAAAGAGGCAATCACCAAGACATATAGTCATCAGATTGGCCAAAGTCAATACAAAGGAGGCACTCCTTCAAGCTGTGAGGTGAAAGTACCAATTAAATAACAAAGTAAAACCCATAAGGCTAACTGCAGACCTCTCAAGAGGGACATTACAAGCCATTTGGTCCATTTGGCATCTTCAATCTATATTTCCATTTACTTGCCTAGATTTGAGAAAATTTTTTGGCCATTTTTTTAAAATAAGCTCTCTTCACCTTTATCTCTCTCTTCTTCTTCTAAAATTCCCATATATGTATATTGGCCTGCTTGATGTTTTCCCATATTCCCTTAGGCTTACCTCACTATTTTTCCTTCTTTTTCCTTTTTGCTCCCCTGAATAAATAATTTCAAATGACTTTCTTCAAGTTCAATAACCGGTTCTTTTGCTTAATCAAGTCTGCTGTTAAATCTTTCTTGTGAGCCTTTTAGTCTGGTTACTATATTATTTAACTTCAAAATTCTATTTAATTCTTTTTTTCTATCTTCTTTTTGTTGAAATTCTAATTTTGTTCAATTATCATTTTGCTGAACTCATTAAACATTGTTGATACAAAATATTTTTAAATTCTTTGTCAGATCATTTATATGCATTGATTTCTTTGGACCTTCTTTCTGGAGATTTATTTTGGCCTTTTGATTGGATCATTTTCCCTGTTCCCTGTTTTTTTTTTTTTTGTATGCCTTTAACTTTGTGTTGTTATCTTCACATTTTAATAAACAGGCACCTCTCCTAGTCTTTATGGGCTGGCTTCATACAGTGAAAGGTCTTTGCCAATGAGCCTGACTATAGATTCTGGGAGACTTGTCAGCCTCTTCTGTAGATGTACTTCTTCTGGCCTTGTGCATATACATTTCTAATTAGAGGAATTTGGGGTTTCTTTTTTTCAGGAGCTCATATTCCTTTGCTCCCTCTGGTATCTATCTCATATACTATCAATCCTCTAAAGCAGCAACATATCTCATTGTCCCCTAGGCATCTAGAGTTTGCCAGATTTTGTGCACACTCCCAGACAAGCAAGAAAGAAATTTAGTTTCTTGGGAAGCCCCTGAAAAGTCATAATATTGGAAACACATTCCACTTTTATTTCATTTCCTGATGGAGAGGCGCCAAACTGTATTGGCCTCTGTCTGCTGGACTGTATGTCTTCTAGAGCAACAGAACACCCTTCAGTTCTTTTTTTTCTCAGTGGCCTCCAAGCATATGGAGTACACCGGTTTCATTAGGTCTCCAAGACAGAGGAGCCAGAAGCCAGACCCTTGAACAGCCCCAGAAAACTCAGAACATTAAGCATATAATCCAGTCTTCTTTTTCTCTCCTCAGGGAGAAGCCAGAACCTTGGAGTTTCCTCCTGATCATGTGGCACTGTTCTGGAGGAGACACCATGGTGACAGGATACCACAAATTTTACTAGCAACTTTAAGGCAGCTGTTTTTTGCATCACTGAGGTGTAGAAGCCTCTTAACTGTTTTCTGAACATCTCAAAATAGGAATTGGTCTATGCATTATTGTTGAATCAATGTCTCCATGGGAGAAAGGAGGTCTAGGGCTTCCTATTTTGTGACCTTGCTGACTTCACTCCTCTAAATCATTTGTTTTTAAAAATACTATCGATGGTTTGTTAAGTCAGAAATTTATGTTTTCTTTGAAATACCTAAATCATCTCCTTCACTGAAACTATTGATTATTCAGGATTCATCTTCAGTTAATCATATAAAAATTCTGCAAATTTTTAAGCAAAATAGACAAATTATTTCTAATACGAGATAGCAGTGATCTAATGTAATTAGCAGGAGCCCATTCCAACTGGTGCCTTGTGTTAAAATTGTTTCTAGCATGTGGTGTTAATTCTATGGCGATTGGTGAATTGCTACCCTAAACACTGGGCTCAAGTTCATTTTTGTTCTATATTATGAATAGGTTATTGTCAGAGTGCAATAAAAATTACTCTCAAGGTTCACAAAATGTCTGAATAGTAAATTACCCCCAAACAGCCTTATCTTGAACTTATGATTTTTCAGGCTTTATCTCTCATAGTGATTAATATTCTACTACCATGTAAGGCTTAGGTAATTCAGCAAGCCACCATACTTCAGAAGTCAGACAGTAGAAAAGCACTTACTATGTTATGAAAATAACACCCTCTGACATCTTGATTAATGAATACTTTTTTTACATAGAATAAAGATGCAGACAATAAGTACTAGAAGTTAATCCTAGTACTTAAACACACATACACACGCACACACACACACACACCCTTCTTTCTAGGAAAAAAAAGGCAATTGTAAAAGACATTTTGGCAATAAAAAAGCAATAACTTATGAAGTGGATCCATTTTAATTAATGGAAATCCCAAGAGATTAAAGGGAAACATTCTATCAATGAAAGGGTCAAGGGGTGAAGTAGGACTATGTAAAATATGAGCTTGGGGTCTAGAATTCAGCCTTATTGGGTGAAAGGTGGCTAGCTTTGGATGGAGAGCCCTTAGTTTCAATAAAGGAACATGTTACCAAGCAAAGTGCCTTAAAAGGACCTAGAAAAATTAATAGCTATGAGCTTAAAAATAAACTCCAGGAAGCCAACACTTTATCAAGGTTTCATAAATAAAGCAAATATTACCACAAAAAAAGTTTTGTAATAGGTTTTAGTTAGTTTATATTTTTAATTTTTTTCTTTGACTTGGAGTCTAATTTCTGTTTTTCTACACATTGTAACAAATACTGTTAAAAAAAACATAATAGGTCACCTTGGACCTTCTTAAACTTAAACTGAGAGCCCCTCTCCCCTTGTCAACAACTCTTTTGAGTCAATATTGCACCTTGTATTTAATATTTAATGTAATTGAATTTAATGCGCCATGGACTACAGGCTAACATTTTGGTGCTGAGGACACAAAAACAATTAAAATCTTGTCTCTGTCCTAAGAGAGAGACATTCTAGGAGGATAGAAACAACTTTAAACAAATAAGTCCAATAAAGTGTTATATAGTAGCCAGGAAAAGAAGACAATGGCCAACCAACCTATGGAGGGGCCAGTTCACCTCCGAGACAAGTGATCTCTGAGCTGCATCTTAAAATACTGAAGTGTCTCTTTTCAAAAAAAGCAGAGGTTGGGTCAAGTATATTTCAGACCACAGAAGCACTGTCAATTAAGGCAAAACGATCATAATACAGCCTAAATATGGAAGCTATAGAATGTAGGTTTATTATTTTACCTTAATTTATTCTTTCATTTATTTTGATAGGTAGAATGGAAGTTCAGGGAGAAGAATGACAGAAAGAAAGTCAGAGAGCTACACAGGAATTTGATTATGTTAGGTCTTCTGTCTTTAATAATGAGTTGGGACTTTGTTCAACAAGCAATGGAGAATTTCAGAAGAATTTAGAAGTTTCCTCTCTGTGTTACAAAATGGAGACATTAAAAAAAAAAAAATGTACCCAGAAGAGTGGAGAACCTGCGGTCTTGGGGCCACATGTGGCCTTCTGGATCAGTGACTGTGGCCTTTTGACTGAATCCAAATTTTACAGAAGGAATCCCTTTAATAAAGGGAAGTTTGGATTCAGTCGAGGGGCTGTACTTGGGGATCTGGAGGGCCATGTGTGGCCTTGAGGCCGCAGGTTCCCCACCTCTTATTAATTTTACAATGTGTATGATAAGTCCCAAATTATAAAAATTAAATGTTCAATACTTTCATGGCTATTTGAAAATCTCATAACAGTTCTATATATCATATTTACTGGTTAAC
This sequence comes from Eulemur rufifrons, assembly GCF_041146395.1. NCBI lineage: Eukaryota > Metazoa > Chordata > Mammalia > Primates > Lemuridae > Eulemur > Eulemur rufifrons. Next base: position 34,469,647 of record NC_090987.1, on the reverse strand, counting down.
ATTTAGTTTCTATAGAAATTCTAAATTTAATAATGAAATAGTTCAGTACATTTTCTAAAACTTCAAGTACTAATTCCTGTACAAATGGTAGAGTGATATGATGATTATTTTCTAAGAGGATAGGCATGACAGTGTTCAATAAATATTTACTCAGTTAATAATGTTTTTTTCTGATACTTTTGAGAGTGGTGTAAATCACATATTGTCTTAAAGCTAGAAGTCAGACTCTCATAATACTGAAAAGATTAATTTTTATCAAGTTCACTACTGATAAAACTACAAAATTGTTGTGAATCTACTGCTACCTGTCAAATAGAATGTGAAATAAATTATTTTGAGTGAGATCCACAAAATGACGATATCAGCACAGACTAGACTAATGGCCACCTTCTTGTCCAATTTATTTAATCCATTTGGTCACGACAATATGAGATACTCAAGCCTACAGCTGGCAACATTTTGAGCACGTTCCAGGTTCACAGCTCAGTCAGGTGCTGTATAGAATCCTGTTGTTCTGGATCTATATGAGATAAGGGTGCTGTAGCTTTCAATGTTTGTGTAAAAAGGGACACAAAAAATAACTACCTGTAAAACTCATTTCATGATTTTACCAGGAAAAGTTTTCCATAGTTCATTGGTCTTCTACCACTCATTAGCAAAATTGTTTTCTCAGGTCAGCATGACATGGATCAGTAGTAGAGTGCATTGCTCCTACAGCACATGTCTACTATCATGCATGGAATGATAAACAGTAAGAAATTAGCTTTTATTCGAGGAAGTGAGCTTACTATTATTTGCCAAGAGTTGAGATTAAATAAGTACTGTTGCTGCCATCCAAATAAATTAAAGAAAATTCCATTTGTGATTTATAAGAGAAGGAAAGAAGAGAGTGTCAAAGAGTTATATTTATGTGTTTTGTTCTAAGAGATTTTTGGGTAAAATTTTGTCCTCAGATTTGCGTAAAAGCTTTATGGACTCCACGTACATATAAAAGCAGAAAATTAGTTCTTATTTAGTGACACTGGGTTCTTAAAATGGCATTTTCACCTACAATTCATTTATCTTATATTTTTAAAGTCATCTGGGCCTTAGTTATCCCAAGATATCTCAAAGCATTTTTCATCAAATACCAAATGATATTTCTCAGTGTAAGTGGGCTCTTCTTGTACTTCCTGTCACAATGCAAATGGGGAAAAAATAACACTTCTTAACTATCCAAATTAGAAAAATTTGGAAGGTGGGTTTCAACTATAAATCCTGTTACTGCCTTAATTAGGAAACAGGTGTACCAGACTTTCCTTTTCTTATCTGAAAAATGAAGATTAAGAAGGAGCCCAGCATCTACACAGTAAACACTCACCAAATACTTGTATTATTCTCAAAAATTGAATGGTCTCTTTTTCATAATTAGATTTGCCTTATATTTTTATATTTTGCCATATTTGAATTCCCTAGCCAATAAAAATATGTAATAATTCCATGTGCTATTTATGGAAATGAAAATGTTTCTGCTATTTTCTGCTTGGTGTATTGAACTATTTGACTTTAACAAGCTTTTATTAAATATGAAAGTGAAGCATATAATCAAATAATAAACACAAAGAAAAGCTGAAATGTAATCAGATCTTATTATACATTGTGCCCTAGCCTAATAGTTTAGTAATAGTATTAATTTTAAATATATATGTGTTTTTATATTTATTCACAATATGTACACAGTATGCATGTGTATTTACATACACAATATATATTGTTCATTTCATTTCAATTCCACACTGTGTCTCTAGTTTAAGCCACCGTTTCCTCCCCTACACATGATTATAATGGTCTCCAAATTCATCTCCCTGCATTCACTCCTGGGTTCCTCCAATCCATTGTCTACACAAAAGCTAGAAAAATACTGTTAAAACACAAAAATGTTTGTGCCATTCACTTTCATAAAACCCTCAATGCCTGACCATTGTACTTACTATAAAATCCAGAAGCCCCAATTAAGATATCAGGCTTTGCAGGTTTTGCAGCCTCATCTCAAGATATATATGTTCCCTTCCATTCACTATTCTCCTTCATTGGCCTTCATCTATTTCCTTGAACCTACCATACTCAGATCATTCAGAACTCTTTGCAAGGTTGTGTCTGCCTAGTTATTTGTTTCATGAGTATCTGTCTGTCTCTCCCACCAATCTAATAGCTCTAGAAGGGAAGTGTTGCATTTATTTGTCCACTGCTGTGCCCTCCACAATTTGCCCAGTGCCTGGCACAAATAAATGATGTGCAATAAATATTTGTTCAAGAAATAAATGAATACCGGTTAAGCACTTACGAAGTGTCAGGCATAGAGCTAGATAATTGAAAAATAAATGAATACAAAAGAGTGTCTCTCTTCAATGACACTCCAGTCTGGTGGAGGGGGGTAAGAGCTGAGTAAACACTTAGAACACCTAAAAGTCTCCCACCAGAGCAAATCACAGGGTACTATGTGAGCAGAAGAAGGTCAGGAAACTCTTAAGAAGTAGATTCCTGAGATGCATCTTGAGGGATGTTAGGCAAAGAAGTGGAGGGAAAGATAGAATAGGTAAAGGAACCTGTTGGGTAAAGGCGTGGAGTCATGCCAGTGAAAGGTAAGTGCAAGGTGGTTTGGAAATATGGACAGGGAGGATAAAGTGAAACATACATCAGTGTTAATTTTGATCTCCTCATAAATAAGAAAACACAATCTTATTATACTTAATATACTAATACATTATAATTTCAATTTTATATTATTTTGTATTTATAATTTATAATTATTGCCAGAACAGTTAAACATTTGTCCAAGTTCCACATCTAAGCAACATGTCCAGGATAAGAAGAGATATGTGCATATACATACATATATATGTGTATATATAAATTACTCCAAAGCCAATGGAAGTAAATATTTTTCAATTAAAATATTAATATTAATAGTATAGTTATATAAACCTTTACTACCACTCATTGCATTAAAATTACAAATCAATCTGATTCTTCATCCAATTAGCTAAGAATGCTTTCAAGTAGGAACACAGATTCATTTGTGAAATATATCTTTGCCTTATAAGACCATATAATTTTTTTGCCAGATTTTTCCCAGAATATATTCTATTTCTTCATTGGCTCTCATTTACTATCACTCTCATAAACCATAAGTCATAATCAATTTGTGTCTTTGGCTACTTTCAAGTCTTCCTCCCTAATTGAATAAGCTAGAAGGCCTTTAAATCCTCTATAATAGAAAAGTTTTCCAATGATGTATCATTTCAGCCTTGATAGCTGTATTAGACAGGGTTCTCCAGAGACATAAAACTGATAGGATACATATATAGATAAATTTTATTATATATAATAATATAATTTTATTGTATTGAAATCAATTATATTATAAATCAATGTGTATGTATATAATATAGGAAATATATATTAATATATACATCCTATTGGTTCTGTTTCTCTGAAGAATTATAAAAATGTACATATGCATAAAATTAGTGACATATATGTATATAGAAAGAGATTTATTATAAGGTATGTGTTCAAGAGATTATAAAGGCCGAGAAGTTCCACAATCAGCTGTCTGCAACCTGGAGACTCAGGAAAGCCAATGTTGTAGTTCAAAAGCCTGAGAGCCAGAGGGCCAGTGATGTAGATTCCAGTCTGAGTTTGAAGGCCTGAGAACCACAAACACCAAGTGCTGGAGAAGACTGATAGCCCATCTCACATAATCAGGCAGAGAGAAAGTGAATTCAACATTTCTTAGCCTTTTTTTCCATTCAGGCCCTCAAGGAATTAGAGGATGTCATCTGCTTTACTCGGTCCACCAATGTAAATGCTAATCTCTTCCAAAAATGTCTTCCTCAACACACTCAGAAATAATGTTTAATTTGATATCTGAGCATCCTGTGGCCCAGTCAAACTGATGCATAAAATTAACCATCAGAGTAGCCCACAAATATGGATAGTATTAATGATGCAGTTATTGTGGAAACAAATGATTCCACAATTTATCAGATTAACAAGCATATTCTCTCTTTCTCTGAGTGTCTTCATTCTCACATTTCACAAAAATGGAAGACTGTATCCTGGAATGTAGCAGAGTGACAAAAGCAAAGCAAAGATCAAAATCTTCTAACCTTTTCAACTGATGCTAATATAATCTGTCTAAAAATGACTCCAGACCCATCCTACTCACTAAATCATTCAGGATGTTGCCTTATCCTCAAACCTGGTATTTGCTTAATTCTTTGAAATTTTGTTTTCCTAATTTTTGTTAACCTCAGAGAGAGCCAACTCAACATTAATAAGTAAGACTAATTTGGTATGAACTACACACATGCACATGCATGTATAGTCACATACACAAACAGCTAAACAAAACCAACAAAATTCCCCCACCAACTCTTGGATATGCACATCTAACCATATAGGTTTTTTCTTGTTTTGTTTTGTTTCTCAGGTGAGCATAAACATGGTGATCAAAGTTCAAGCTACAAACCTAAAAAATGTACAAATCCTTTGTCTTTGAGAAAGTTCAAATAAATTCCATCATGGTCTCATACTAATGAGATTTTGTATACGAAAACCTCTAGCAGTACACCAGATGGTCACTTAGTAACACTTCCTGAGTATCTATCAGACGGGATCATAATTTGGGGTGATTTGAAAATCAAAGTAAACTAATGCACAGAAAATCTGGACGAAAACAGTTATTTCTCAAGAAGTCATTACTTCAGAGATAATTCGAATTAGAAAACAAATGAACCACCTGATTAAATCAATGAAAACGTGGGTTCATTAATCTGAAGTCTCTGTAAAGGAGAACCGCCCTTAATTGATGACAATTATTTGCTATCTTCAGCCCATTATTGCTAATCATCTTCCTAAAGGAAAACTTCAAAGTCCTGTGAAAAAAATTATAATTTCCTTTGAAATATAAACGAGTTTTTAATACCAGTTACCCACAATCTGACTTGATACAATTTAAAAAGATGAAGAGAATAAAATAAATATAAAATTTAAACATTTATTAATGTTCTAAATTTTTTATTGTCAAAAAATCTAAAGTAAATTATTTATACTGTATTCAGCATTATACATTCAATTGGACCATGTTGTAGTTGGAACAACCAAGCCTTAATTACTCATGACCTTTCAAAAAGAGAAAAGTAGAAATTTTGTAACTTGGTTGAAAAAATTTTAATATAATATCATGATGAAATGCACTTGAAATTGTCAGAATCCCAGGTTTTGTCATCACAGATGTCAGGGTGGGAGTCTGCCCTGGGTTCTTGGTGTGCTCTTGGGCAGGAATGACCAGACACACCAAAGTGTCAAGTCCAGACTATTATCCCTGTCCGCTGACTCTTGTCTTGGAAAAATCACCAGCAAGGCCAATACAACAGAGTTACCTCAGGCAGGAAGCAGTTTCACAAGAGCAGCTCTTCATTGTAGAACAATAGGGGTCTGTCTCCATCAGAGACAGACCAATTCACTCTCTGACCGACCCACTCACTTCCTCTAACTTCTCTGATTGTTTCCTTTTATTAGCCCAGTCTGGAGGAGGGCTCTTAGGAAATGTAGGATGTTAGTAAATGATCAACAGGTGTACTCAAAATTCCATCTGTGTATACAAGTTCCCTCTAATAAAGCCCACCTGGGGGTATGAACCACAATGCAGATTCCAGCTAATGATATATTAATTACTCTTAGGTTACTCTAGATCATTTTCTAAATCTTATTAGGCCTGGGCTGGGGAATTCCTAGACTGACAAAGCATTCCCTCCTTCCCCAGGTATAGCAGTTGCTCAGGATAGGTAGGATTAAGGGTGGGGCAACACCAAAATGGAGTGCCCGCCCTTATCCTTCTTCCCAGGTGGAGCAATTGCTGGAAACTGCACCAAAACAGGGAACCCTTGTCCTGAGAAGAGCCAGAGATCCTAACTATCCACATAACAAAATCACTGAAAAAAATTGCATATTCTTTTCACGTTCATCTGAAGCCTTAAGACCTGCATTAGCCTTCTAATTTTTTAATGGGTAAGGGCCTTAGTAACACATTCAGTTTATAATTGAAAGGGGAACCTAACAATTTGTATTTGTTATGGTCAAGGAAGACTTTATTGTCCAAACTGGGACACTTTTGAGAATAAGCAGGACCTATTTATAATATAATATTCCACAACAACTAGTGTAAATGAGGTTTATCCTAGATCAGAAAGAATGATCACTTTAGAACAAGAAATGCAATTTAATTTTATCTTTGATTTTATATGTTTTATATGTATGTGTATTTGTGTTTGTGTGTGTATTCCATAAAAGTGTAAATGTAAAGAAGAGAATTAAAACATGTAAAGTATAGATACTTTTTGTACTTCTTTTATCTTTTACCTGAATTATATTCCACTGGTTCAGATTTGTAGTTTCATAAATTATATTCTAATGGATTATGCACCACTCAGAATAGTTACTTTCTAATGGTGGGAATGTGGAAGCTAGAGATATCCATAATCTCTTTCAATCCCTGGGCTGCCTTTTAGAACATATGACTCCAGGGAATTAGAGTGAGTTTAATTATACCCTAGGTACCGAAGCCAAAATTTCTCTCTAACACTTGAATTTAGTCTCCTTAAGTGATAGGTGAGGCCTTCATGACATAAAAAAGAACAAGACAATTGAACTTAATCTATCATCAGCCCATTCATTTTTGTTGTTATTTTTTATTCAAAATTTTGCTTTGCCTACACTCAATGGTACAATGAATACATTGATAATCTAAGCAAGCCATTTTAGACATGGAACAGAAACCTAATTTATTAGAGAATACTTGGCGTATTTTGCTTGGTTTTTGACATTTTACTGTCCTCATCTTTTTATTGATAGAGAACACAACAATAAGAAGTTAAGTACTTTGGATATTAACTTTCCTCCTAGTAAGGTACTTGAGAGCATTATTGTAGTTGCTTAAAAAACATGATATGCTTCTCAAACTTTCTAATTAATCAGATATCCAAATAATACAGTATATTAAATTGCAGAGCCATAGAATCTTAGATCCTGTGATAATTCAAGGAGTAATCTATTTCAACTTCCCGCCAGATGAAATAAATGGAAGCAATGGCTTGTTCTCAGAATGATTAACTTGCTCGTTAGCTCTGTAATTACTTCACATACCTCATCTTGTTTTTTGCTGTATTAATCCATCCTCTTTAACCATGTTCTTGTCACTTCCTTTAACAATACAGTTTAAACATCTAGGTTTTTAATTGATTTGTGTATAAATATTTTCAGGTAATTAGAATAAATCAAAATACTATTATTATTTCAATGCCAAAGAGTACCTTCTAATTTTTTTGTTAGTAGCTGATTTCTGAGTCTAGGACCATAAAATGTGGGAAACATGGAAGTAGAGAGACCCTGCGATTCTGACACACACAAATGATTCATTCTGTTCTTAAAGAAAATGTACAGTTAGCACTTTGCACCATTATGGGAATGTTTTTATTTCACCCCTTCCTTCAATATTGATTTACCTTAGCTTTTAGATTATTATAGATTGAATCACATTGAACTAAAGGTAATATTTTTGCTAGGAATTTTATGTCAAGTTTTACATCAAAGCATGAACTATAATTGATAATGAGGTCATAAATTAATGACATAAATATAATTACTCTTCTAATTATTATTTTAATCAATTGTAATATCCACAGTAATATATACAACAAATACCACATCCTATATTTGAAAATTATTTATAATGATTTAAGAAATGACTCATTATTATCATTGATCACAGTGGTACCATCTATCAAGATGGAAATAAAATTACAATTCATAATCGTAAAAATATTTTATTGCCATGCTTACATGGAATAGTATATTCACCAAACATTTCAATTCAATGATGTCATTTTTATTGGTCAAAAAGCAAGGACATTTATTAAATTACTATACACACACACTTGAATAACAGAAATAAATGTGTAAATGAACTTTCTTTAAAAGAGTGCTGCGGCCCGATTACAGAACGGGGAATGAACACATAAACATACATATAGATGCACAAATAAACACGCAGACACACGAAGATGGGACAAGACTGCGGTAGGAAAGCAGCAGTCGCTTTATTTTTGTACACCTTTTGTCCAGCAGCTACTTCCTGGTAGGTGCCTATCTTTAGAGCCCTGAGGCGACATGTTCCATTTCTTATGGAAATTGCTCAAGGGATGGCAAACGTTTGCATCTTAACCTTTGCATCTCATTACCCACGTGTAGGACAACAGGACCATGAGACACACCTTGACTATTTGCCACAGGAAACAGTTTGTCTATTTCAATAGGCCATTGACCTTTAGCTCCAAGAAGCATTCAGCAGTCAATGGGCCCTGTCCGGACCCATTGACTTCTGGCCTCAAGGAGTGTTCTGGACCCATTGACCTTTGGACCCAAGAAGCATGTCCAGCTTCGCTGACTCTGAGCTCAAGCCAATTCTTGTTCAGGGACGATCCCTACAGAGAGATGGTCACCAGATCATTTAAAAATTCTCCTTGTGTAGAGCAGGAAGGAAAACAGGAGTAACTCCATGACAGACTGGACCTCTTAGGAAAGGCCTAAGTTTTGGTTTCCCCAACGCAGGCCCTCCCCCTCCCCGGAATGCCGCTGGTAACAACTGAGGGCCCTGGCTTGGAAACTGGCCAATTAGGAGCCAAAGCCCTGGCTTGGAAACTGGCCAATCAGGAGCCAAAGCTATCGGCCACTTTTGAGGGAACAAATGAACTAAAAGGGGGGTGGGGGGGGTGTGCCCGATACATGTAACCTATCCATAAGTATAAAAGCTTTGTTTCCACCCCTGGGCGGGGTCCGGGCTCGTGGAGAGACCACTGCGCTGGTGCTCTGAGCCTTGGACCCTAGCCTAGGCTAGAAAATAAACTCCTTTGTCTGTTGCAGCCTTGGTGACTCTGCCTATCTGTTCCTGGGACTGAGGGTAACCGGTTCTTACACTTGGGGACTTAACATGCCTCTCTTTAGAGAATTAATCTGGAACTGAAAAATAAAAGACAAGGGCATTGCTACACACTGCCCATGAACTCATCTACAAGGCCTTCTTTACTATCAAGCCAATGATCAGCAACATGTGTTACAAAATAAGTGAAATTTTAGCCGAAAAAATGATTAGCACTTAAATCATTAAAAGATTCATTAAACAGCAAAGCTTTACAAAGTAAGATCATACAGATATAAAACACTATACAGCAAGTGTGTGTCTAGCCCAATCACCTTAATAAAATCCTTTTAACATCCTATGAACTATAGCAATAAAAAGAATCAGATCACAGACTGTGTCAAAGCACTAAATATTTTATTTCTCCTCCCTTTGAATAACATTTTTCTAGTGCCATAGGTGATATTTTCCGTTATTTTATCACTCTAAATCTGAGAAGTGAGAAAATTAAAAGAGGGAGGAAGATATATAGAGGGCAGAGAAGGTTAGAAGAGGTAAAGAAAGGACACTTATTAAATATTGTTTTCTCTTTCTTACCTTTCCTCTTTTTCTCCAAGATACCATATCTGCAGCTGAATGATAATTTCTTAATAGAAAAATCAGATCCAAAAGTTTTTGTTTTGTTTTATTTTATTTTTCAGAAACATGAGAAAGAGGAAGAGAAAAAAGAATGACAGAGAGAAACAGAGGAAGAGAGAATTGGTTGAACAAGAGTCAAAGAAGGAATTGGTTTGTCACCACATAGATCATCTTACAATGCACACCACTTAATTGATTTTTTATGGTACACCGAAGGTTAAATCAACTGAAAAAAGGAAGGTTCTATATGCAGTGAATCCTTAGAACTATTTGCAAGGCAGTTAACTTTTTTTAGTAACATAATTTTATTACAGGTTATAATTATTTTACTCTATACTTTGTAAAACTAAAAGATGGACTTGTCACATATTTCCTATTTAATCTTTTAGCGTCTGTTTTTCATCTGTAAAATGAGTTATTACACTTGATCTTAGCCACAGGGCCAAGAAGTAATATAAAATGAGTTATTAATATCTTCCCAGACTATTTGATAGTATAAAATGAGATAGCAGATGAGAAATTATTTTCAAATTTAGGGGTTTTAATGAGTGTTTAGTTTTTTTTTTTTTTGTTGTTGAGACAGAGTCTCACTTTGTTGCCCAGGCTAGAGTGAGTGCCGTGGCGTCAGCTTAGCTCACAGCAACCTCAGACTCCTCGGCTTAAGCGATCCTACTGCCTCAGCCTCCCGAGTAGCTGGGACTACAGGCATGCGCCACTATGCCCGGCTAATTTTTTCTATATAGATTTTTTGTTGTCCATATAATTTCTTTCTATTTTTAGTAGAGACGGGGTCTCGCTCAGGCTGGTCTCGAACTCCTGACCTTGAGCAATCCACCCGCCTCGGCCTCCCAGAGTGCTAGGATTACAGGCGTGAGCCACCGCGCCCGGCCTTAATGAGTGTTTAGTGATGTATCCATCCTTTAAAAGCCAAAATGTGAACTTAGAATAGAAAATTGCTATAAAACTATTGGCTATGTATTGAAATTGAACCAAATATATATTTATCTGAAATTTATGTGATAACTATTCTTTGTTTTTGTTTATTAAAATGCCCAAATACCAAAATAACTACTTGTTTACCTGTGTGACTAATGGACTAACACAATTTTACTTGAGTACCTAAAAATTATATTTCTTAACATTGAGGATTTCTAGAAATTATAATTTGGAAGAATTCTGTATGCATATATTAACACCACAACATACCAGAGAAGTATATCTTGAAATGATGTTTGAAAGCCTAATTTGTATTTAGTTATTTAAATGATTCATATATAGATATGTAATAATCCAATTTTAAAGTAAAAAAATAATTCACTAAAAGAAAACTATTTTGAAAATAAAGACATTTATAAATATTTTCTCACCAAGCTATTATCAGGATGTCTTAGTCCGTTTTGTATTGCACTAACAGAATACCTAAAAGTGAATAATTAATAAAGAGAAAATGTTTATCTGGCTTATGCTTCTGGTGTCTGAAAAGTCAAGACTGGGCGGCTGCATCTGATGAGGACCTCAGACTGCTTCTACCCAAGCAGGAAAGCAAAAGGCAAGCGGTGTGTGCAAAGAGAGCATCTGGGAGAGAGGAAGCAAGAGATCAAAACCAAGGAAGCCAGACTCTTTTTAACAACCCACTCTCTGGGAAACTAATCTATTCTTGAGGGAGTGAGAACTCAGTGTGGGAGGGCTTTATTCTCTTCCTAAGGGATCCATCCCTGTGACCAAAACACATCCCACTAGGCCTCACCTTCCAATACTTCCCCACTGGGGATCAAATTTCAGATTATGGCAGGGCTGGACAAACCATATCCAAACTGTAGCAAAGGATGAATCTAATTTTCAACTTTGGAGAAACAGGGTTCAATTTCTCTTCACTCACACTCCCTCATGCCTACTCTATGGACAGATTCCGTGGAGACTGTCCTTAAAGAAAGAATTTCTGCCTTCAAACAGAAATTGATGCTAAGCCTCACAAGGTTGCATACTTGGAGGCAACGAAAGAGCAGAGAAAATCATCACAAATGATTAATGAGTCTGTCATTCATAGCAGCCATCAGTATTTTTTCTGTCAGGAATACCCTGCTGCAATTTCTGAGTCAGCATTATAAGTTTTTACTTTACTTTTATATAAGAAATAGTTGCATTATTTTATCTACATGTACCAGACATCTCAACTGGGCTGTACTATGCATTTCTGAAACTCCACACTTTCATAACTGTATTCACTTTTTTTCCCCTCAAATTGGCTCATTCCTTTGTTTTTCGTATTCCTAGTAATGTTTTCTCATCCACCCTAGTATCAAATCTAGGAGCCACGAAATTATTCTAAACTGCTCCCATCCTCCAGAGTACCTTATCACATTGAATTAATTCCATTCCTGAATTTTCTCTTGCATTTCTTCTTTCCTCTCCTTTCACATAACTATTTTATTTAAGGCCCATTTATTGCCTGCCAACATTTCCAACAACTCTAACAAATCTCCCTATATAGTCTCTTCCTACTCCAATCTACACTTCACAATTGCCAGATCCCTTTAGAGTAGAGCTGACTTTGGCACCTCGCTGCTTAAAAATCATTTGGCCTGTCTCCATCATATAAAATCTAAACTCTTTAATGTGGTTTAAGCAGAATGTTCTCGACCCGACTCCCACACACCTGTCCAGGCTCATTCTCTTTCTGTCCATTCCATACTCCACGCTTAGAAACCTAATAACCTCAGACTGCCCACCTTTCTCAGGCATTCACTCAATACTCTTGCTAATCCTATTTCCTCTGTTTGTAATCATCTTCCTTAGCTTCTCCTAATAAATGACACATCACCCTCCAAGGCTCAGTAGAATGTCTGCCTCTATGCAGGTTTTCCTTGGATTTTCTCTTTCCTATTTTGATATAAAGTTAATCGCTTCACTTATCCACATGCTACCATAACCTTTTATATATACCTCTATGATAACGTGTGTTCCATTTTAACAACGTAATTGTTATGAGCTTGGGCTTTGAAATCAAAAAGCCCGGGTTGGAGTACTTGCTCTGCTTTGGACTTGCTAGGAGACTTGGAGAAAGTTATTAATAGCTTCCTAAATCTGTTTCTTAATCTGACCAATAGCATTATAGTATCTACCTCATGAGATTGTAGTGACAATTAAATGAGATTATTTATGTAAAGGTATGAAAAGTACAGTGCCTGATGCATAGCAAGCACTCCACAGATGAAAACTATTACTGTGTTTTTCTTCGTTTGTTATCAATAGTTAATGCACTGGTCTCCTCTGCTGGACAATAAGCTACTTGGAAAAAAAATTATATTTTTATCATTGCATCTCCAGTTCTCGATCACACAGTGTTTGGTGTATAGAAGTCAATTTATAAACATTTATCAAGTTAATAAAGTGAGATAAAAATTTAAAATAAAATTTTACACTCCTTGGGTTTATCACATCCAGTTTTGTAGCATGATATGTAGAACTAAGTATTTTACACGAGCATTAAGAAATAAATGATGGTCTTGAGTTTCAAAAGACAAGATAAGAGACTATGTCTTTAAGCAACAATAAACATTTTCCTTTTGTTATCTCCTCCAGTTCAGATTGAGCAACTTTTGGATCCATGAATTGAGCCAATTGAGACATGGGAAGGTGAGGCATTTTTATTTCCAAGGTGAAAGGATTGATTATAATTGGAATGAAACGGTAATGAATAGGATGACATTTTGCAAAATCATGTGTTTAGAAGCATAGTATTTCAGTTCCAGACTCAGTCACAGTGTCAATTATCAAAGCCCAAATGCAAGATAAATTTTATTATCATCCTATCCAGTCTTTCTTTTTATTTCTTTACATTACTCATGCTCCATTTAATAATTTGTTCTAAAATGTATACTTTGTTCTAAAATGTATACTTTGTCACTTTTAGAACATTGATAATTATTTTGTTTTTCATAAGGAGGCTAGAAAAATATTTGAAAAGTTAGAATGGAAAACGTGATAGTATTTGAGGAAGACTTATTTATTGTAAAATATCCAGTTGTGCTAAACTGTATTCATCAATTAAATGCATAGACAACAATGGCCATTTTTCATTAACCTGACATCAGGGGAACATCTGGGTATCAGGGGTGATTTATTAATTGCATGGTTTTATATTCAAGAACAAACATATACATCAACTTGCTATAAAATAATCACTGATAGTTCTTTATTTAGGTGGATTATTGAAGCATAGTACATGGTTAAAGTAAAATTTATAAGTCCCATTATACTGTTTCAAATACCTTTATGAACAGGTAGAAGCACCAGACTTATCCTATCTATTCCCATAGTTAATACATGAGAAAATCAAGACCCTGACATATATTAAGTTTCTACATTTAAAGTCAGGTTGATGTAGGAAATGAGTAAGAGTAGAACTTGCATTAGCACATTTCTTCCTTTATTCATTATGCCTTCCTTTAAATTTATACTTTAAGTTTATACTTTCTTACTGTGCAAAAATTTCATTGTCTTTGCACAGGAGGGTAGAGTACTAGCATTTTTCCAGATGCTACTGAGTTAGAGATGCCAAACAGAGTCAATGGCAAGTCCCCATCTTTATGTTGATTACATTAGTGTAGGGTTATGAAGAGTTAAACAATTAATTTATCAAATAGCAGCAGAAGAAAGTAATGGGCAGTGTACTGGTTCCTGTTCACTTACACTTAAGATTATTCACAGACCCTGTAATATGCTGAAATAAAAAAAATTTTTTTTAAAAGATTATTCACAGAGTGGTTTACCAAAGATTTGAAAGGTGAGCCTCATTCCAGAGGCTCTCTGCTGAGCAGAGTTCTACATAATCCCACGTTGGGAAAGTCCAAATGAGCACTCACAGCTTTTCTTGTCCACAGTTGCCAATAACATCTCATTGTAATTCTAATTACGGCCTCTTGGCCACCTGCAGTGGTAGTTCCTAACACATTCTAACAAGACTCCTCGCAATGTGTTACTTTTATTTACCCATGAATATCAAAGAGCTACAGGTGAAATTTTTAATTAGTTTTACTTTGTGTCCAATTATCACTTAAATTAGAATTTCTTGTATAGCTCCAATCACCAAATAGCCCTTCTGTCAGGTCCTTAAGCCAGTGTGAAATTCTACTGAACGTTTACTTCACACATAATAATTCAAAGTTAGCAATGCTCAAATGAGTAAATGAATGAATAAATTCTGAGCTTTTGAGATCTCTGAGATATAAAGTAGGGTTACAATAGTAGAAATGTGTCAACATTATTTTAGTAGGAAATATAACTTTAATGCCTGCAAAATACATAAATTCATGCTGGTTTCCATGACATCCAAGTAGTATGAGCACCCATATACTCATAGGAGGTAACTTTTTATCACATCCGATCTTCTTTAAACAAGGTTCAAACCTACCATAAAGAAAAATTATTTCCTAGCTCCTCATATTCAGTAAAAGTCCTATAAAATAATCATAACATTAAGTACATAGGTAATATTAGTGCCTTACATTTATATAACGCTTTGTAATTTACAGAATTCTTTCCTAAAATGATCTCATTTGATCTTAAGAACTGCCTTTTGTTGTACAGAAGACAAGTATAGGTATATGATCCTCCATCTGTTATTTCAAAAGCCAAAAAGCAATGGAGAGCAAAAGTTTTATAATTTTAAAGTTTGCTGCCAAAACCCATTTAAAGGCAAAACTATTCTGAACTTTTGTGCAGCTTTTAATAGAGCTTACTTTTCCCACTTAGTGTAAATATTCATGAATCACTGCTTATATATTAACGTGTTCCTCTGTGGGGTGCTGGCCCAGACCCTACTTGGTATTAAATAATATATGATATATGCACTACATGATTTTTCTTAATTTGAATTTAAACACAACTGCATCCATAACTTTCAGATAATGTATTTGCGGGACATTATTGATATGGCCAACTTAGTGATGAGGAAAGTTAAAGTAGTTCACCTAAGGACACGCTTCAAGGTAATTCTCATTTCAGATCCAGTGCTTTGATGACCTTCTTCAAACACATATTTGCTAGATAAAGGAGAATATTTTCATTCGGTGCAATAAATAGTTAAGATTTTATATCAGAGTAGCTCTTTTTCAAATATACTACTTGCCTGGAATGAGTTGGGGCAAAATACAGTTTTTCATTCTTGTGTAAATTGGCACATGATCAACTCTGAGAAAAAAAGAAATATAGATATGTCTCTCAATCTATAATGTATTAGAGTGACAGCCCCTCAAAAGTCTAAGTGGATATTTACCCAGCATGAAAGTCAATTTTTTAAAAAACATGGTGCTTCTGCCAATAAATATTCAACTAATAGTGGATACTCACTGATATTTTCCAAATAAGCATGTCTACTGAAAAGGGATATTTCTTTTCTGATCCATGTATACTATTTCTTCTACCCTCCATGAACTTATAATTCTCTTTAAAGATATGCAAGTTTACATACCAAAATAAATTAAAGAACTTTTTAGGGAGCTACACACTATTCTAAGTGCTTCCTGCATAGTAACATTTAATTTTCATAATAATCCTATGAGCTAATTACTATTAATATTTCCATTTTATAAAAGAGGAATCTGAAGCACAGAGAGATTAATTGACTTCTTCATTGTCATACAGTCAGTGGCCAAGCTGGAGTATGGTCAGGCTGGCTCCACAGTGTGTGTTTATTCTCTATGTCATACTATTGAACACCCAGAGGACTAAAGGAGCAAACAGGACTCCCAAGTACTAAGCAAATTATCCACCAATAACCCAAATACAGGAAGGCAAAGAGAAGGAATGGAACAAGAAACAAAGTCAGCACATACAAGCTAACACGTTTGAGCTAATACAGCCACCAATTAAAGAGTTGATTGAAGTAAGATGTTTTTCTTATAGGAGAGATAATGTGGTCTCGGAATTGTATTATTAAGGAGAAAAGGAACTCAAAAATATCTAAAAATGGTCTTCAATTTCATCTTAAGTGAAATATCAATAATCCTTCTTTAAAAATGATAAAAATAAAAGCAATGTTACTCTCTACCACTGTTTCACTTTACATAAGACACAAACATTTCTTACATAAATCATTTTTGTAACACTACTATATGCTAGGTACTGTTGGGATACCATAATAAAAGACACCATCCCTGTCTTTAAATCATGCCTAGGGTAGTGAAGGAATCAGAGAAGTAAATCATAAATTACAACCCAGTGTAAGTCGTAGAATAGAGGTAACCACAGCTTTTGTGGGAACAGAGATAGTTTAGGTTACCTTGACAGAAAGGAGGGACTCATTGCACTGAGTCTTAAAGAATCGTTTAAGTTAACCATGAAATAAATGGGAAGAAATGAGCCTCTGAACAGAATAAATATATGTTCAAAACCTACAAGTTAAGAGAAAACATCAAGCATTGGGAAAATTCAAAACAATTTGTTCCAGCTGGAGGTTGACATCTACCTAGACTGATCGGTAGTAGATGAGTCTGCCAAAATGTATAGGGACCAGATAACCCAAGATCTAAATGCTTGATGTTTTCTCTTTCCTTTTGTAATGAGTAATTATCTTGTGGAGTGATACTTTGGTTCTATGTAAGTATTCTGTTTCTTCTCATGCATTTGCTCACCACTTTAACATCCAGTAATGGTTTTTGCCTGTAAAAGTTATTACCATGTTGTACTTCATGATGATTTCCTAGTTCCATGATTTCTTCTACATTTATTACTTGGAATTCTACTGTAAGGAAGAGCTATTCATTTATTAAGGAAACAAATAATTTCCTTAATTATTATAAATAAATTATTTCTATCAGTACATAGTCGTAGACATTTGGTTTATTCTATGGGTTTTATTCCATTGCTATCATTATTTATTTTATTTTTAAATTGTCCCAGACTTGAACACTGGGAGCATCTTTAAGTTCACTCCTATGTCCCTTTAATGACTTATCCTTTATGCTTTTTTGAGCACTTCATTACTTTCTGGCATCACAAGATATTCTAGCTCCGTCCTAAATATTCTCTGGCCAATCCCTAGAATCATCCACTTCACCAAGGAGCTTTATAGCCTTTTATTGGAGAATGTTGTTTGGAAGCTAAAACCCAGAGAAATTTTAATTTATTGAAGAGCATTTCTGACAGAATTGTAGAGTATTGATTAGTTATGCAGTGAAAATAAAAATAAGGGAAATTAAGAAATTATAATTCAGTGTGAGTCAAGGAGTGTTTAAGAAATAGAATAGGCATGATTTTATTAAATGTATCAAAACAAATCGAATAATGCTACTTAAAAATATTTTTCTTAGCATGAAAGATTATTTCACTGTCCTGTCATGTTATACTAATGACCAGGCTGTGTCTGCTTGCTCACTAAAAGATTTTCAATCCAAGTTAATACTGAAAAAAAAAACAAACGTATATTTAGATCATTTTGTGCTCATTTGTTTTCAGGAACAAGAAACTTTAAATATCTATGTATCTGTTCATTTTCTAACAATGTGGCAGGGAAACCCTTCCACACAAGACAGTTAATTATGTTAGATAATATACATAAAAATTTCCTTTGAAATGGCAAGTTAAGCCCTAGAAATACAATCAAAATCCTTGCGGCCAAAAATAAAGAGAGAAATGTACATCAGAGGAGACAATTTGTTGGCTGACAATGGTAATAAATTTGTATTTGTGTCTAGCATTTGGTGCTGTGTGTGGAAGTTACAATGGATGAAAGGAAGTAATAGATAAATCCTTTCCATTATCTCCTCCCAGGTGGATATTCCAGGGGCACATTTATTATGATAACAACTAATCTCTCATAATTGCAGGCAACTAAATAATGCATCTTTGCCTTGGCTCTCTCTCCTTGCTTGCTTCACTCATACAACCCTATACATAGTTTTCTGGATTGCACTCCCCAACAAAGTACTTACACTAAACCATTGTCTCAGATTCTGTTTTGGAGGCATCCAGGCTAAGATAAGGCACCAATACTTAATATTAGAAATGGAAAAGACATAACTACCAAAAAAGGGAGAAATTAAAAAAATAATAGGATTTTATATTTTGATAAATTTGAAAAATAATAGATTAAAAACACTATTTTCTTTAAAAATAAGTTACCAAAATTGATTTTAAAATACATACCTTAATGTATCTCTATCCATTTATCTGTATCTGTAAATTAAATTAACATAATTAGAAGTTAAAGAAAACTACATACACACACACACTTACACACACATAAAAGGACTGACAATTTCAGATAGTTTTAGAGGTGAGAGCCACAAAAATCACAAAATACTCAAGAACCAGACCATTGTAATATTATGCAACTTATTTAGAGACTAGATAAAAAGAAAATGCTGAGTTACGTTTCTAAGGAAGGTGGACAAATAGGCATCATATTTACCCTCTTACCTTGAAGGACCAAGGAAACTGACAAAATATACTAAACAAATTTTTCAAGACACTGGATATCAATCAATGATGGAAAGTGATCTCTGAGAGAAAGAGAAAAGCAATTTGATCCCTACAGTTGTCACTGAGTTGAAAGTATTTCCAGGCCATGGAACAGGCAAGGAGAATCTGGTAAAATACTTGAGTTGAGGAGGTGAGAGTCAGGGGTGACCAAAGAGGCTAAAATCGATAGGTTACAGTACTAGTGAGCATAGTGCTGCTCTGAGAGCGCACTATGGAGATACCTATAGAGACACGTAGGCAGTCCCTCTCAATAGTTCACTTGAGTACTGACCAGCACACACATATGAGGAAACTACCTAAGGGCAAAAACTACTGCCCAAAAGGATTAAGGGAAATAGTGCTGATGCTTACATGTGGTGGAGAATAGTGCCCGTTCCCACTTGCTAGACTGGAAGACTTCATGAGTCATTTGGCATTGGCTAGAGTACTCAAAACAGTCTCATCTCATTAATGAAAAATTATTAGCTCTACACTGAGTCCTGAACTGGTTCCATGTAACACATCTTGAAAGCAAGACTTGAAAGGATAATAGTGTTGCCAGGTATCCGCCTGCATCTCCAACAGAGCTCAAGAATATTGACAAGAACACAAATATATCCAAGAGAAGCAAATTAAAATTAATAATGCCTGACATTCAATAAAAAAATCACCAGGTACACACAGGTCAGAACAATACATTCCATGATAAAGAGTAAATCAATCAACCCAAACCTACCCATAACTGTAACAATTGTTAAAATTAAGAGATTAGAACATAAATGTAGTTACTATAATGATATCATATGTGTTCCAAAAGTTAAGTGAAGACATAGAAGATATACTAAAGGGCAAAATTGAAAAGAAAGCTATAATAGCTGAGATGAAAAATATACCAGATAGGATTAATGGCAGATTAGATTTTGTAGAATGTCTAGAAAAGACTAACAAATTTGAAGACAGTAATAGAAACTATCTGAAATGCAACACAGAGATAAAATAGAATTTCAAATATTAACAGAGCATCAGTGATTTAGGGGGTAAGTACAAGTGGCCTAATATTAGAATCTCTGAAGAAGAGAAAAGAAAGAGGAATACAGAAATAAAATTGAAGAAATAATGGCTGAAATTTTTTCAAATATGATGAAAACTGTAAAACCAAGACTTTGATAAACCTTAATCACAAGAAACAGGAGAGTAATTATACCATGAAACATTATAACAAAATTTCTCTAGGCCAGGGATAAAGAGAAAATATTAAAATTATGCAAAGAGAAAAGACATATTACAGACAAAGAAACAAAGATAAGGATGTCACATTTATTGTGTGAAACAATACAAGAAAGAATACGACAGAACAACATTTTTAAGTATAAAAGGACAAAAAATACCTGTCATCTTAGAATTATATTAATATAAGCAGAAATAATGACTTCCAAACTAATGGTAAAACATAGACTTTTTAAGACCGATACGGCCAAAAAATTGATAATTGGTAGTCTCAAATTATAAAAAATGTGAAAAGAATCCCTTTGGGTCAGAATGAAAATGATGCCACACGGAAATCTGAATATACAGGAAAGAATGAAGTATACTGAAATGGTAACAACATGAGAAAATGTATAATTCTTGCTTATTATTTTAATCTTCTAAAAATATTTGTTTTCAAACAAAATCAACATTGATGTTTCTTGGATTTTATTATATATTTAATATAAAATGCATGACAACAACAATAAAAACTAGGATGGGAGAAATGCAAGTATACTATGTAAAATTCTTATACTGTGTGTATAGTGTTATAATGTCATCTAAAGATAAACTGTGACAACTTAAAGATGTTTACTATAAACCCTAACAAATCCACAACAATAATAAAGCAAAGAGTTACCACCAATAAAAAAAGAAGCTCAAACCAAATCATAAAAATAATTACTCCAAAGGAAGTCCACAAGAGAGAAAAAAGGAAACAAAGAACATCTGGGACAAATAGAAAAAAATAGAAAGAGCATAGACTTGAAACCAATCTTACCAATAATTACATTAAATATAAATTGCTTAAGCATCCATTTCAATGATGGAAAGTGTCAGATTGGATAATAAACACTGCACTCTACTATATGCTGATCATAAGAAACACTTTAAAATGTGTGCAAAGACCAACATAAATTACAATTTAAAGTATGGAAAAGATATTCCATGCTAACACTAACCTAAAAGAAAGTTGGAGTAGTCATGCGAATATTAGATAAATCGGACTACAGAGCAAAGAATATTGCTAGGAATAAATAGGACAATTTCATAATAATAAAGAAGTCAATTAATTAAAAGGATATAACAATACTCAAAGTTTATGCCTAAATCTGAGATTTAAAATATTAATAACAACTTTATGGGAAATATATTTTCAAAACTTCTATAAAGAATTATCAAATTATATGGATTTCTATAAATAACATAAAATATAAACTTATAGCATTTCAGGAGAAGCCTATTAGCAGCATATTTGCAGAAAAAAGATATCCAAATCACCAATAAATAAGTGAAAAACATGACCTTCTCTCCAGGAATCAGCAAAAGACAGAACCAAAATAATATTTCATAATCATTTGTTACAAAAAGATCATATAATACCAAGTGCTGGTAAAAATATGGAGTAATTTGAACTCTCGAGCACTTTCAGTAAAGTATAAATGAATAAAACTTTGGAAAGCAACTTATCAATAGCTAGTGTAGTTGAAAATATATAACATATGACCAAACAATGCCACAGAGCCACATGGGCATGAAAAGATGATACAAAAATGTAAATTGCAGAATTACTTACACGGACACATAAAAACACAGCCTAAATTTCCACTGATATGACTGGAAGAGTATGGTCTTTATACATTATGGCATATTTATACAGAATATTATTATACAGCAGTTCAAATACTATGCACACTAGTAACTATAACACATACCATGCTATGAGATCTTTAAATACTTCTACATTTCATCATTTTCTGTTTTCTAATTGTGTAGACTTGTCAAGCCTGACCTTTTTAATGCATTCTAATTCTTTGGGACTAGAGATCTACCAGTATAAAGCCTTAGGAAGTCATATTTTCTTCTTCAGACATCTAAATAACAACTTCTACAATAGTGTTATTCTATCTATAATGTGGCATATTAGGCCAAGTAATTCAGACTACATCTATTGGAGCAAAAAAATAAAATAAAGCATAATCATTTTTCTAAATGCACTAGACTTTTCAAAATAAATAGAGAATAATGCATATGTCGTCTACATTTATCTGAATATAACACTAAGTCGTGACATTTGAAAACAATTGTGATTTTTAAGAAGGTAGCACAGTTGAGGTAATACATAATTTAAAATCTCTGATTTCAATTACCATACGGAAAAATAGGCATGATATACTTCCAAACTATGATACTGATTGGAGTCCCTGTTTATATTCATACATGACTAACCAGCCAATAATGAAAAAAATTATATTACTGTAAATATGAACACTATACCAATCTAATTTATTTTATCATAGGATCCCTTCTTTGCTTTCTTAGGCATTAATATATGCTGCTTGAATTATTGCAAGTGGATTTTCTATTGTTGTGGTGGAAAAACTTACAAAGACATAGATTAAAAAGGACAGAAAATCTAATAACATATACCACCAGCTCACAATTACAAATTTATTGTCAACAGAGGAAACAATGTTTTAAAGCCATAAAAGTCAATAAAATTATGAAGAAATTAAAATAGAAATTATAAGCTTCTAAAGAGTACACAATTATTTATTCTCTTGGCCCCTAGTGACAGTTAACCATTTTAATTGAATATTCCTACTACCAGAAATTTTAGCAAAGATGCTTAATAAGATACATAAAGTTCTACTTGTTAAAATTAAAATAAAAGACATATGGAAAGGGAGGCTTCAAGAAAGCTGACTAGAGGTGCCTGGCACTTACCTCTTCCACAAAGAGGAACCAAAAGAGCAAATGAATGACACATGATGAATAAAGTGTCTAAGAGAGAATACTGTAATTCAGCAGGGAAGTGACAGGGAACCTCTGAGGCATGGAAAGATAGGAAAGCAAAGCAACCATTCCAGCAGGTACGAACTCAGAGCTAGGAGTAACTACCTACTGCAAGGAAAAGGTGAACAAGAGATCTCCAGAAATCCACATTTCCACCATAGGCTCCTGCAATCCCAGCCATTGAAGAGCCCCTCGGCCTTTGTGGTCCCTGAAACTAGCAAAAAGAGCTGCTTGGAGTCCACATGATGGCATTGTTCTAGAGAGGGAGTTCACACTAGGTCTTATGCACACTCTAAGACTGAAGCTGCTGTAGCCAGGTGTCATTTTGACAATGTAACCCCCACCTCCCGCCCTGAGGTTTAAACATCTCCACATCCCTGGAGTCCTACTGACATCCTACCACATCAAAAAAAGGACTGCAGTGTCACAACACCAGCTAGACCCAGCAGTGCAGCAAAGTCCCCAGAACTCTATCCCATGCAGTGTTCTACACACAAAAAATGGGGAAGGCATCCAATGCTCATGGATTGGAGGAATTAATATTGGCAAAATGACCACACTATCCAAAGACATCTACAGATTCTATGCAATCCCTATCAAAATACCAATGACGTTTTACACAAGAATAGAAAAAAAAATCCTAAAATTCATATGCAACCCCCAAAATTTCCAAATAGTCAAATAGTCAAAGCAATACTGGGTAAAAAGAACAAAGCTGCATTCATCAGAGTACCTGACTTTAAAATATACTACAAAGCTATAGTAATCAAAAGAGCATGGTATTGGTATAAAACCAGACACATAGACCACTGGAACAGAATAGAGAATTCAGAAATTAATCCACAAATTTACAACCAACTGATTTTGAACCAAGAACATAAATTAGAAAAAGAATACTCTCTTTAATGAAGTTTGTGGAAAAAATTGGATATTCATATGTAGAAGAACCAAACTAGACCCTTTTCTCTCACCACATATAAAAATCAACTCTAGTTGTATTAAGGACTTAAAAGTAAGACCCAAAACTATAAAACTATTAGAAGAAAACATAGGGAAAACAATTCAGGACATTAGTGTAGGCAAATATTTTGTGGCTAAAACTTCAAAAGCATAGGAAACAAAAAGAAAAATAGACAAATAGGATAAAAGAGCTTCTGCACAGCAAAAGAAACAATCAAAAGAGTGAGATGACAATATGTAGAATGGTAGAAAATATTTGCAAACTATTGATTCAACAAGGGACTGATATCTGGAATATACAAGGAACCCAAATCAATAGAAAAAAAAAATCTCATTAAAAAGTAAACAAGGATCTGAACAGAAAGACATATCTTCTTGTCAAAAGAAGATATAAAAATGGCAAACAGGCATATGAAAAAATGATTAGCATCCTAACATCACTGATATTCCAGGAAATGTAACGGCAAATTTGATATTGTTCATCAAAGTATCCACAATGAGATATTATCTCACTCCAATTAGAATGACTATGATCAAAGACAAAAAAATAACAAATGCTGGTGAAGATGCAGAGAAAAAAAGAATTCTGCTATACCACTGGTGGGAATGTAAGTTAGTATAGTCCTTATGGAAAACAGTATGGAGATTTCTCAAAAACCTAAAATAGAACCACCATACTGTCCAACAAGCTCATTACTGGGTATTTATCCAAATGAAAGAAAAATTAATATATGAAAGGGATACCTGCATTGCCATGTTTTTTGCCACGCTATTCACAAAGCCAGAATACAGAATCAATCTGTGTCCATAGACAGATGAATGAATAAAGAAAACATGGTATATATATATATACATGATGGAATACTATTCAGTCATAAAGAAGAATTTTTTAAAAACATGAAATCCTGCCATTTTCAGCAACATGGATGGAACTGGAAGAACTTATGTTGAGTGAAATAAACCAGGTAAGAAAGATAGATATTACATGATCTTGCTCATACATGGGAACTAAAAAGTTGATCTCATGGAAGTAGGACAAAATAATGCCTACCCAAAACTGGTATTGGTTGGATGAGGGGATGAAGAAAGGTTGGTTAATGGGTTCAGACATACAGTTAGATAGTAGGAGTAAGTTCTAATATTCAATAGCACAGTAGGGTGAATACAGTTAACAACAATTTATTGTATATTAAAAAGTAGGTAGAGAGGATTTTAAATGTTCCCAACACAAAGAAATGATAAATATTTGAGGTGATGGACATCCTCATCACCCTATTTGATCTTTACACATGCGTATATCAAAATATCACATGTATCCCACCAATGTGAATATATGCATCATTTTTTAAAATTACACAAAATACTACTTTGCATTCAGTAGAATTACAAGCAAACAAATAAATATCCCTGACAAATTCTAATGGTGAGGATGTCGAAGATTCCATCACTGCTGCTGGGATTATAAAACTACTTTACAAAAACACAGACATATACATGCTTAGACTCTGAACCAGAATTCTCTCTCCTAGACATTTTCCTAAGGAAAGTAAAATCACATATTAATGATAAGAACTTTACTCACAATAGCCAAAAACTGGATACAATGCAAGGGTACATTAACAGACAAATGGGAGAACAAATAATAAAATAAAAAAGACATGTGGCTCATTTCATACAAAGACAACACTGGCAGATGTACTCCACCCTGCAAGTACCACCCATCTCTCTTTGCCACCACCTAATTCACGGGACCATTATCTGGCTTTGTGCTCTCACAAGCTTTCCTTTAACTAGAGAGAAGTGTAAAACCCTAGCATGATCTATTTGAAATTTAGATTTAAATTTGATATGGTCAATCATATTCTGATCTTGAGTAAATAAACTTTTTTGACAATGTTAAATTGAACATCTTATGTATTAAGAAGGAAGAAGAGAAGGATGAGGAGGAAGGGGAGGAGAACAAGAGGGAGGGAAAGTCATTACTATAGGTGAGGTCGGCAGGCACAGGTCACTTAAATCTAATTTTTACGGAAGAAAAGTTGAGTCTCCACATATTCATGATATACTCAAGTTGTAAAGTTTGCTTTAATTACAAGGTATTCTTCTAAATGTTATTTCTTGTTTGCAAAGACAGTCACATTCTCTGATGTTGGATGCTATGTCAAGCTAGGCAGCACTCATTGAATCTGGTACTGTGAAAAAGTCTAAACATTCCTTGTTTTATTGGAAAGAAATTGCATTCGTCAGTGAAATGAATCATAAAGATATGTATATCCACCTCAGCTGTGTTATCATGAAGGCTAGGGCTGAAAGCTAAAAGGAAAACCCAATCCCATCCTTTTATTATTTTTATCCTCTCACCAGCAGCACAATATCCCAGGTCCCCATTCTTCTGTCTTCTGGGAATTGAGAAGTTCACAGATTGTTTTATTTGCGTTTATATTTCACAAGGAGAGAATGTGATTGAGTTACACATAAAGTCACTCAGTAGGGAAAGTCCTGGTCAGCAACTTTTACCTTCCTAACAAACTTTTCTGTTCAAGGTTTGCTCAAGAGATGGCAGCTAAAGAGGGCAAAACACTGATTGGAGCCACTTTTCTCAATAGGTAACTGTATTTGATGGGCTTTTTGTACATTCTGGATTCTTGATTCCTCATCTGTTAAGTGAGCATAACACTTCTCACTTGTAGTTTTATTATAAAGATTAACTAAGATAAAGCATAGCATCTACCAACATCAGAACCTATACAAGGTGAGTGCTCAGTAGATACTACCTGGAGAGGCAGTCTAGTATAATAAAAAGAACATGGGCTTTAAAGTCAGATCTGCATTTTAATACAGGGTCTGCTACTTGAGAATTTAAATGTTCTGATCTGTAGATAAAAGAGAACATCAGCTTTGTGGGTTGTAGTAAGGAGTATTTTTATTATGGTGGGACCTAATGTCTAGAAGCTTCAATTTCTCTGTAAAAAAAAGAAAAAGAAAGAAAGAAACAGGGTCACCTGATGAGGGTGGGGTGTGGGATTAAGTAGAGTACTGAAGGTGCAAAATAGCTGCCATGGTGATTAGAAGAGGGAATGAACCAGGAACCCATAAGGGTCACATGTTGTTAGTGAGGGCTTGGCTGAAGTTGGAGACCTTGAATATTTAGAGCATTCATTACATAACTGTTTTTCTCTAGCAGTTTTAATGAAGGAATACAAAAGATAAAAAAAAAATTGAATGATATAAAACTGGACATGGGTCTTTTTGTAGTCAACTCTTTCAGAATTGATTATATTTGCTATGTAAATTTTCATTAGTAATTCTAAAGGCAATTAATTCCTTCTATGATTTTTTTCTTTAATTTTCATTGAGTTTACAAGTTATGGGGAAAATAGCTTGATTTTTTAAAAAATTATTTGATCATGTTATTTTCTTTTGCTTTATGAAGTATGGATCCTACTGGGATTTTGAAATCTGTTGCAGCTTCCAATATGTTTCCTACTTGAGGCTAAATTGAGGAATTGTTTAAAATTATGTCAACATGAAATGCTGTAAAAACACCATAAAAATAAGAGTTTCAATTCATCAAGAATATGTTTTGAGGTATATAATGATGTTCTTGGTGAGATATATAAACATCTAAGGTATGAAAATATAGATACACTTTCTTCTAAGTTTTTGGACAGCTTTGAAATAACTGGTCAAGTATTTCATCATACTACAGTCACTCTTCCTTAAACAGAATGTGAGAAAAAAACAAGACCCCAAAATTTACTTCAAAACATGGTGATATGTAATGAGAATGTCCTTTGCCTGTACAACATTTCACTACTTACATTTTATTTTTATGTTCCCAGTTTCTTGCTCCACATTGCATCGTACACTGTGCTATTTATTTAATAATATACTTTAGAAAGGGTGGGGATTCTGAAAGTGTCCTTGGGGACATTTGTTACATTTTCTGCATGCTCTATCCACATATGAGAATTATTTATCAAAATATGGTTTATAAATCTGAATGATTATAATCAACTTTACACAGGCAGCTCTTAACATGCAAATGAGATCCATCCCCAGCACCCATTTCGCACTATCTTGGCTGCCATGTACACATTAAAGCTTCCTCTAAGCCATCTGTCCTAGGCCATTACTGCTTCCCAAAGACACAGTTTCATGTGTCTTTCCTTTATATTCTCCATATTACCAAAGGTTCAAGTAAGGTATTGGGTCAAGATTTGTTGCCCTGGAAGATTTGTATCTGTTCTTTCCTTCATTTTCTCTTTCTCATCATCCCTTTCAATATGAGACTATGGATGAAACTTTTCTCTTTCTTAATCTGTCCTTGTTTCATATTGCAAAAATCTGCAGTTACTGGCCATATCTTATTCAACTCATGTTCCTTGGGAGAAATTCTTCTTTTTCCCAGGTGACTTCTTTTCGGCTTGCCCCTCTGATTAGATGGCTAATTGAATGGAGAACAAGACTAGAAGATGGCTGATGAATTGATGCTCTCCACTCCATTCTTTTGCAATGCCAAAATCTCTCTCTCTATTTGCCTTAATTGGGATGGACATTATTTTAAATTTTCTCATAAGAAAAGGGTAAAATAGAGGGAAGGCAGAGCTAGATGGTCAAATAGAATCTTCCAGTGATTGTCTCCTCATAGGAAAAACAAATTGAACAACTATCCACACAAGAAAACACCTTTATAAGAATCAAAAAAATTGGTGAGCAATCACAGTAATTGGTTTTAACATATATTAAGGAAAGAGGAATTGAACAGGAAAGGAAAGACAGTCTTATATTGCCTATATCACCTCTCCCACACCCCCAGGAAGTGCACAGAGAGAGAATCTGTGCACTTGGGGAAGGGAGAGCAAAGTGAGTCTGGGACTTTACATTGAAACTACTGCTGCCCTATCACAGTGGAGCACAACCAGGGCAGAATACTGCCAGCACCAATGGAGGGAGCATTTAGACCAGTCCTGGGCCAGAGAGGAATCAACATCCAGTTGGGGGAACCCAGTTCTCAAATGACTTCACCACCAACCGTATAAAGTGGTCTGGAGCCCAGAATAAATTTGACTGGCAGTCAGGCCACAAGCACAACAGTCCTTAGGCAAAATCTGGTGCTGTCTTGGTCTTGGAGGCAGTGGACCTAGGGTGTGTATGACGCAGAGCAAAACCAGCTGTGGTAACCAAGGGAGTGCTTAAATCACCCCTTCCCCAATGCCAGGCAGTGCAGCTCTGGGAGAGACTTCTTCCACTTGGAAAGGAGAAGGAAAAGTACAGAGGACTTTGTCTTACAAGTTGGATACCAGCTCAGTCACAGGAAATTAAAGTGCCAGGCAGAATCCTAAGGCTCCCAATTCTAGGCCTTTGCTCCTGATAACATTTCTAGACCTATCGTGGGCCAGAAGGAAATATGCTGTCCTGGTGGGATGAACCTATTCTTGGCAGGATTCACTGCCTGTTGAAGAAAGCATTTTGGGCCTCAAATAAACATCAGTGGTAGTAAGGCAGTAGTGGCCCTAGGCCAAGGGTGAGGCCCCGTGTTGTGCCAGTCTGTAAGACTTCAGGTATAACCTGGGACAGTGCCAGCTGTAGTAGCCACATGAATATTCTCATCACCCCTCCCCAACTCCAAGTAGCCCAAAGTAGAAAGAGATTCCTTCTGATTGGGGGAAAGAGAGGGAAAAGAGTGTAAGACCTTGCCTGGTAACCGAGGGAATTCTCCCTTATCTTACCCAAGGCCACCAGTGCATCTAGGAGTGTTCAAGAGTCACAGAGTTCCTGGGTTTAGGGTACTCCCAAGTGCAGACATGGCTGCAACAGCCACGGGGTTAGGTCATGATACTAAATCCCCTTTGAAGACATGGAAAGGCTGCTCAAGAAGGACAGGTATAAACAGGCTAAGGCTGCAAAGATTGGAATAAATACTTAACTGCCTCTTCAATACCCAGACATAAATGAAAGAATATCCATAAACATCAAGAACATCCAGAAAACATGACCTCACCAAATGGACTAAATAAGGTGCCAGTGACCAATCCTGGAGTGACAGAGATCTGTGACCTTTCAGAAAGGGAATGCAAAATAGCTGTCTTGAAGAAGCTCAATGAACTTCAAAATAACACAGAGAAGGAATTCAAAATTCTTTCAGAAAAAATTAAAAAGGAGATTGAAATAATAGTTTTTAAAAGTCAAACAGGAATTCTGGAGCTGAATAATTCAATTGACAAACTGAAAAATGTATCAGAATCTCTCACAGAATAATTGATCAAACAGAAGAAAGAATTAGTGAGCATTAAGAAATGTTATATAAAAAGACACAGAGGAGAAAAAATGAAAAAGAATAAAAATTATGCAGGCATAGAATATATAAAAAAATGACCTCAAAACGGCAAATCTAAGGGTTATTAGCCTTAAAGAGAATGTAAAGAGAGAGAGATTAGAGTAGAAAGTTCATTCAAAGAAATAATAAGGAAGACCTTTCCAAATTTAGAGAAAGATATGATTATCAAGGTATAAGAAGGTCATAGAATACCAAATACCAGATTCAATCCAAATAAGACTATCTCAAGGCATATTATTATCAAATTTTCAAAGGGCAAGAATAAAGAAAGGGTCCTAAAAGCAGCAACATATAAATGAGTTCTGATATGTCTAGTGGCATACTTCTCTGTGGAAAATTTATAGTCCAGGAGACAGTGGGATGACATATTAAAAATGTTGAAAGAAATAAACATTTATTTCAAACCTAGAATTTTCATGGATTGGAAGAATCAATACTATTAAAATTCTCATGCTACCCAAAGCAATCTACAGATTTAATGCAATCCCTATCAAAAATACCAATAACATTTTTCATGGAGATAGAAAAAATAATTCTAAAATTTATATGGAACCATAAAAAACCCAGACTACCATAATAAAAAAAACAAAGCTAGAATCACATTACATGATTTCAAAATATACTGCAAAGCTATAGTACCCAAAACAGCATGGTACTGGCATAAAAGCAGATATATAGACCAATGGAACAGAATAGAGAACCCATAAATACATCTATGCATTTACAGTCAACTCATTTTTGACAAAGGTGCCAAACACATAGATTGGGGAAAGGTCAGTCTCTTCAATAAATGGGGCTGGGAAACCTGTATATCCACATGCAGAAGAACGTTATTTGACCCTTGTCTCTTGCCATATACAGATACCAAATCAAAATGGATTAAACACAAATCAAAGATATGGAACTATAAAACTACTAGAAAAATACTTTTGGGAAAGGCTCCAGGAATTTAATCTGGGCTAAGATTTCCTGAATAAGACCTCAAGAGTTCAGGCAACCAAAGCATAAATGGACAAATGTGATCACATCAAACCAAAAAGCACAGCAAAGGAAACAATCAACAAAATGAATAGACAACTCACATAATGGGAGAAAATATTTGCAAACTTTCCATCTAATAAGAAATTAACAACCAGAATATATAAGGAGCTCCAATAACTCAATAGAAAAAAAAATAATAATAATCCAATTAAAAATGGGCAAAAAAATGTAAATAGACATTTCTCAAAAGAAAACATAAAAATGGCCAACAGGTAGATGAAGAAATGCTCAACATTACTAATTACTAGAGAATTGACAAGTCAGGAATTATCCTTACTTAGATTTTTAACCAGTCAGTAGTTGTCTTATCAACTCTCAATTTCAAAGAAAATAAAAGACCTGAGGTTTTTTGGCATAAGAGACTATCTTGCCCTTAGAATACTCTAACTATGATTCTGTTGACACTAAGAAGCTCATGACAATATAATGTCATGGTTTTATTCTTTCATTGCACATCTTGGTTTTCTTTCTGTGTACAACTTACTGCCCAGAAGTTCCTTGGGAACAGATCCTACAACACTGTAGCTCTGCTATATAATTCTGTTATGATCTGAAAATAATATCTAAGAATTACTTATCCCTGAACACTAAAAGCTTACTTTACCACCTTCTTTATAAAAAAAGAATAAAAGCACAAAGATTTTGTGTAGTCACTAGGCTACTATGATCGATTTTAAATTTTGTGTGGTCTGGCTTGTTTTATAGAATCTGTTTTAATTCTTCACTAAAGGGGATCAAAACTAAACTTTGGCTGCATTACAGGAAGGACTTTCAGGAAAGGTTGAGTTGACTTACCTTAGAGCTTTAGCAGAATAGTGAAGAGCTAAGAAATGTAATTTAATTATGTATGAGGAAGAAAGTACCAGAATTCACAGGAGGCTTTCAGGTCAAGGAAACAGTACGTTAGCCCTAGCTGAAACTTTCAGGGCCAACTGTATATAGACATGTTTTCCTTGGACTTTTTCCTTTTGAGTTTTTATGAGTTTGTGCAAAGTTCTTCAACTGCTAAAGTACCATTCACATTTAGAGAAGAACTTAAATGTACCTATTTTTAGGGAATTATCTTCTATTTGCTTCTAAACAACAAAATCTCTTATAGGAAGAGACCACTGTATAGTAGGGGTGGGACATTGGGACAGGCATTTTGATAGGCACATTCAGAGTCTGTAACTGACTTCCGGCCCTGGGGCTATCTCTGAGAAAGTTGGAAGCAGTCTTTTTCTTTGTTCCAAGAGAAGAGCAGATGTTCA
This sequence comes from Eulemur rufifrons, assembly GCF_041146395.1. Lineage (NCBI taxonomy): Eukaryota > Metazoa > Chordata > Mammalia > Primates > Lemuridae > Eulemur > Eulemur rufifrons. The sequence continues at coordinate 34,436,952 of NC_090987.1, read as the reverse complement.
CAGGAAATTCAAAAGGGATGATGGGTAGAGACGTTTGAGGGATATTAAAATTTATTTTTCATGTGACCTAAATTCTCCTTTGTCCCTCTCAGAATTCCTTAGTAAAATCTGTATTATTCACTAGTACTTTGCAAATCAGCTTTTTTTTAACTTGATAAAAATATTGTTTCAATGTTGGCCCAGTATAAAAATAGAGGCTATCTCCAAAACAGTGAACCATAACTGGGTTAAAGGTAGCACAAAATACAGAGATTGGTAAAAAGCAGCAAGGATAAATCTTGAGTCTCAAATTCTGTTTGCCTGGATTTGTAGAAAAACTCTGAGCAGGAAAAATCTCTTAGCTTGAACAAGGTCATTAGGAGCTTCTTTTTCAGGACTGTGGCTGACACAATACGGTGTGGGTCACCAAAACTGCTAGGAACCCTCCTGAGAAAGCTGCAGATACATCCAAAAACATCAGGGTGATAGTGATCAAGATGGCCTTAATGCTCCCCTCAGCTTGACTAAACTTTACACAGGTTTCTTCCCTGGCCTCCCTTTTCCTAGATCATTTGCTTTAGAAAACTTGTTGTAAATTCTCACTCTGCCCCTTTGACATGAATGTAAATCTCCCAGCCCTACCAGTTTTATAGCCCAGGAAAAGTCTTTCTCAAGGACTTGGAAACAATCTTTTTGAAATGTAAATATTGAAGGAGATGACACCTCTATCTCCCAGTCTCTGTAGGAGGGTGGGAGACTAACTTGAATGGGCACTAATTAGCAAACACAGATGGCCTAATCACAGAGAAACACATTTGCACTCTCAGGAATAACTCAACGTGCTCCACAACTCCCATTGGTCAACCTCCCCACTAAATGTCCTCTAGCCCTTTTCCACCACAGCACGTAAAAACCCTTTGCCTTTTGCTTCAGTGGAATTCAGTATCCAGACTTATCTCTGTTCCTTCTGCTATTACTGGTAATAATATCAGAATAAAATCAACTTCTGTCTACTCATCTCTAATATAATTTTTTTAACAATGGGTGATTAGCCCTGGAAAGATACCAAAAGCATACTTAAGAGAAATGTGCTTAAGAAAAAAGAATTTAGCCCCACCGACTCTTGAGTCCTGTCCTCTCGCTCTCTTCCGCCGACAGCATGAGTTTCAGCACTCGCTCCACCACCTTCTCCACCAACTACCGGTCCCTGGGCTCCGTCCAGGTGCCCAGCCGTAGCGTCCGTCCCGTCAGCCGCGCGGCCAGCGTCTATGCAGGCGCCGGGGGCTCGGGCTCCCAGATCTCCATGTCCCGCTCCACCAGCACGCGGAGCGGCTGGGGGTCCGGGAGCCTGGCCGCGGGGATGGCCGGGGGTCTGGCAGGAATAGGGGGCATCCAGACCGAGAAGGAGACCATGCAAGAGCTCAACGACCGCCTGGCCTCCTACCTGGACAGAGTGAGGAGCCTGGAGATCGATAATCGGAGGCTGGAAAGCAAAATCCGGGAATACCTGGAGAAGAAGGGGCCTCAGGTCCGAGACTGGGCGCACTACTTCAAAATCAGCGAGGACCTGAGGGCTCAGATCTTTGCAAATTCTGTGAACAATGCCCGCGTTGTTCTGCAGATTGACAATGCCCGTCTTGCTGCTGCTGACTTTAGAGTCAAGTATGAGATAGAGCCGGCCATGCGCCAGTCTGTGGAGAGTGACATCCACGGGCTCCGCAAGGTCACTGATGACACCAATATCACTCGGCTGCAGCTGGAGACAGAGATCGAGGCTCTCAAGGAGGAACTGGTCTTCATGAAGAAGAACCAGGGGGAGGAAGTAAAAGGCCTACAAGCCCAGATTGCCCGCTCTGGGTTGACCGTGGAGGTAGACCCCCCCAAATCCCAGACCTCAGCAAACTCATGGTGGACATCCGGGCCCAGTATGATGAGCTGGCTCGGAAGAACCGAGAGGAGCTGGACAAGTACCGGTCCCAGCAGATTGAGGAGAGAACCACAGCGGTCACCTCACAGTCCGCCGAGGTCGACGCTGCCGAGATGACACTCACGGAGCTGAGACGTACCGTCCAGTCCTTGGAGATCGACCTGGACTCCATGAGAAATGTGAAGGCCGACTTAGAGAACAGCCTGAGAGAGGTGGAGGCCCGCTACGCCATGCAGACGGAGCAGCTCAACGGGGTCCTGCTGCACCTGGAGTCGGAGCTGGCACAGACCCGGGCAGAGGGGCAGCGCCAGGCCCAGGAGTACGAGGCCCTGCTGAACATCAAGGTCAAGCTGAAGGCTGAGATTGCCACCTACCGCCGCCTGCTGGAAGACGGGGAAGACTTCAATCTTGGTGATGCCCTGGACAGCAGCAACTCCATGCAAACCATCCAAAAGACCACGATTCGCAGGATAATGGACGGCAAAGTGGTTTCTGAGACCAACGACACCAAAGTTCTGAGGCATTGAGGCAGTAGGACCAGAGTGCCCTTATACCAATAAAAAGTTCACAGGTCATTGAAAAAAACAAAAGAAAAGAAAAAAGAATTTAGAAAATAACCATTTACAACGAAGCTTTCTTGTTTTTAAATACATCCTATAATGCAAACTGTTATATATTTTATACCTTTTCTATAGGTTATCATTGAAGAATTGTTTAGTTCTATCAAGAGCTTTAATACTATAGGGAAAAAAAGTGGATGTGTTTCCATCCAACAAATGTCAGAAAAGTTTAGTCCATATCCCAATGTATCCACTTGGCAACACATCTGAATTGTAACTCTGAGCTTCAAATATATTATACAAACAAATTTTTAAGAAAATATATCTAGATACATTCAATATAGCTCAAGTCTCATAAGTCATTATTTTAAATAGTAGCCTAAGGATTAAATTTAAGCACAGTGCTTGGAACCTAAAATACGGTGAAATCTTAAGCAAGTCTTTGGTCTCCTATGAGCCTCAGTTCTTCATCTGTCTAAAAGAGATAATAACTGTACCTATTTCATGAGGCGGTTGTGAGGAATAAAGTAGATGGCATGTATAAAGCACTTCCTAGATTGCTAAGGCACATACTAAAGTTTAGTGAGTGCTTTGTTTTGGTGTTTTTATTACTATGAACCTAGGATCATAATAGAACCAAGTTTATCACACTCACTTAGATGTAGAGATTGCTACTCTACTCTCCCTCTTGTAAGAAGCCCTCAGTTGCTAGATTTAATCCCCTATCTCTATCCATCAGTGCCATCAATACTTTAAGAAGTTCTTTCATGAACCTGAGGTCCTAGGGGACTTTAAGCTGCAATCTTCTTCCTTTACAACTTATTCAAGTCAAATTCCAAAGAGTGAAGCTCGTTGTCATAAGCAAGACAGTCTGGGCCTTGGAAACACCATATTGTGCAATATGTGTTGGGTGTTTGCTTAAAAACTTTTTTTCAAGAATTTAATCAGGTAGACCTAATTCAACCCATCCAAAAACCTTCTTCCAGCACCTTCTAATATTAGCCTTCCTCAAGCTCCCAGGCTCTGGGATGTTCATGCAAATGGCCAAAGGACCAATCATCAGAACCTCTCTAAGCTATTTCCTCTTAAAAGACAGGGACATTCATTCATTTACTAGAGAGTTCTTCCAGTTTCCTAGGCCTTACTTGTATATACACATGGAGTCATAACAAGAGGAATAACTCCATTTTTCTCAATCATTGCCTTCGTATCTCTGACAAAATGTCACTAGCCCAAGGCAAATTTTCTTGTGACTGTTTCTATGATACTTTGATTCTTCATATGGCTTAGAAATGCATCTGTGTGATCCAGCACCACGTTGCCCAGACAGGGTGGCAGCCCCTACTGGGCACTACAGGGTTTCCCAGTGTGGCACCAAATACTTCTGTGTTTTCAGCCACTTACAGTCCTCTGAGAATACCATGTGGAAAAACGATGTGGGTAGGACACGTTTGGTTTTTGCTTTATTAATAGAGTCTCACAGTAGTGTTGATTCTGCTAGTTCTCATGCCAAACAATTCAATGATATCAAAGAAGATGAACTTGAACAGTCTATTCTTCTCAGAAAATTATATGGCATGCCCATGGCTGCTGCTTCCTTCTGGTTGAATGAATTTTCCTCAGAGACTCTCCCTTCCTCATGTGGCTGGAATGCTGGTAATGACTCAAGCTTCTGTTCCTCTCCATTTTGCTAGACACATCCAGACACATCTGATTCCAACTTGGTCACAAGATGGGGTCCCTGACATTACAATTTAAATGGAATTTTTACCAGCTACATTTAAATGTGAAACATCAATAACTTGTTTTCAAACTTTATTCCATGACATTACTTTATGTCTTAGTTTAAATTATTCTAACCTAGTTGATTTAACTATTTAACCAATTTTTCTTTCTTATTAATCATTTTCTTACTCACATTTCACTACTGAACTTGATTATTTTAATTTCACCTTAGAAAAATACTGTTAGAATTCAATCCAGACTCAAAAATACTAAAATTACAACTCATACATGTGCTAAATAATAATAATATTGTGGTAGCAAAATAGAGATGGGCTTTTCAAAAATGGAAAAATATTGATAAAGGCCCCTTTTAAGACACTTTGGGTTTGTTTTTTAATGAGGTACTATGAAGGAACTTAAGTGTATTTGCTGTTGGCAAATAACTTTTTAATACTTAATCAGCTGACTTTTAATCAAAATATTCTTCATGTAAATATCCATAATAATGGCTATACTCCTAGATTTTACAGCTATGTCAGATATTTCTAGGAAAAAATAGGTAAAAATAGAATTTATGGATTTAAAAATAGCTTTATTATATAAGCACAACTTGGATATATGCTTTGCTTACCTCTCTCCCAGACAGCATGTACCTGACATCTTCCAGGGCAAGTGTTCTAATTTGCTTGGGTATCTAAGCATGTGTCCTAATGCTCAAGAGACTACATTCTATAGAATGTAGAAAGTCTTCCTTTTCCCTAAGAGAAAAGTAATGCTAACATCCTCCAGTATGTGTTTAGAAGTGAAATTGATATTGTATGTGATGTTTCCCAGTTTCACAGAGCAAAAGTCGATCCAGCAATCCCATTACTGGGCATCTACCCAGAAGAACAAAAGTCATTCTATAAAAAAGACACCTGCACCTGAATGTTTATAGTAGCACAATTCACAATCGCAAAGATATGGAAACAACCCAAATGCCCATCGATTCATGAATGGATTAGCAAAATGTGGTATATGTATACCATGGAATATTACTCAGCTATCAGAAATGATGGCGATATGGCATCTCTTTGGTTCTCCTGGAGTGAGCTGGAACCCATTCTATTAAGTGAAGTATCCCAAGAATGGAAAAACAAGCACCACATGTACTCACCAGCAAACTGGTTTCCCTGAGAGCACATTTGGGATTCACACCAATTGGGTATTGGACAGAGGTCGGGGATGGGTGGAAGGGATGGGTGTATACCTACTTGATGAGTGCGATGCGCACTGCCTGGGGAATGGACACGTTTGAAGTTCTCTCTGGGGGGGATGGGGTGGGGGGAGGGGAGGAGTGCACACCTACATGATGAGAGTGATGTGCACTGTCTAGGAAATGGACACAACTAAAGCTCAGACTCGGGGGGATGGGGAGGCATGGGCAATGTATATAGCCTGATCTTTTGTACCCCCTTGATGAGCTGAAAAACAAACAAAAAATAAAAAATAAAAAAAAAATAAAAAAAATAATATTGTATCTTCAAATATCATTTTGTTTCTTAGCCAGGTAAAATCAAATTTTTGGACTATTGTCCCAATTAAAGAAAAACCTCTAAAGAACGATATCTTTTAGTAATTCTAAATCAAATACATTTTATCACCAAGGAGATATCAAGCTTTCAACTTGTTTTTCATACCAGATGTCTATTTAGGCCCATTTCCCATTTCCAATTTTAAATAAATCTCAGAGACATCAACGGATACCAATTAATCTGGTTCCACTCACAAAGGTTAATATCCATGTGGTATAAAATTTAAAAACCCAACAAATGAAATTGAAGGGTAAATACTTAAGATGAATGAAAAGGACTGTGGAAATGAAAGGAAGTAAATCTGCAATATTATTCTAAATCCTAAATCAGCAGAGTATAAAATGCTAAGTCTTAGAAAGGCTCTGAAAACATATTTAACCCAACAACATTCCTTGAGCTTCATTCAGATTCAGATCTACTTTTGCTTTATAGTTTACACTGTGCTCACCACATAATTTCATTTAGTCTTTACAGTACCCCATGGAAGTAGATATTATAGTTACCTAGCAAGTTGGTACATGGGAAAGCTGGTATACATAACTATAACTATAACCTCCAGTTGCATCCTATGCATGCCTTCCATTATATAATATAAGCAAGAATTTATGCTGACTTTATTTAGCTCCAGTGACTGAATTTCAATTATCAAGAAGTATTAAGTGGCTATACACTATCCATTATAATAATGTGAACAAATTTAGGCAAGGGAGAAAGTTAACCAAACCTGAGAAACATTTGTTGAAGCTTTATTATCAAATAACAACTGAGCTCATTGAAGAATAAATAAAATATGATCGAATGTGGGGAAAAAGCCTAATAAAATTTGGGACTGAAAACTTGACCCAATTCTATGTATTTCCTGTTGCTTCATCCTACCTTATTTGCTCATGGTGTGTTCAGAATAAATGAAGGAAAAAGAATAGATGAGTACCTCTGGAAAAAAAAAATTCTTCCCTTGTTAGAAAATAAAAGCTGCATTTTATTATGTAACCATTATTTTCTATGATGGAGAATTCTAAGATTTTCTTCCTCTAATTCAATAGTATCTAACCTGTTAAAGTCTACAGTACATTTTGGGATTTTATAATTTATGTTTCCCAATGGTGACAAGAATGTAGTCCTTAACTCATATAGATATTAATGGTATATTGCTTGTGTGTTGGGAATGGTAAAAGGTGAATTCCTCAATGTTGTAATTAAGGTTCTGATATTTGCACTCCTTCTCTACCCTGCTACTATTAAAATCAGGAGCAATTTGGACTATGCTGATGTAAGGACAAATGAAAATAAGAGACTTAATTTTCCCTGTTAAGGGAAGAGATGCTTTCCCCCTTTCTTAGCGCATTCACTTTAGAAAATTTAAAATTTCTTACTATGTTTCCTTGAAAAATATGTAAATCCTTTTAAAAGCTAAGTGAGCCTTATCTCAGTTTTAGGACCCTGAAATGTCTTTCTCAAAGAACTGGGAGCCATCTCATTGAAATGTAGACATCAAGATAGATAGCATCCCTGTTTCCCAGTTTCTGTAAGCGAATAAGAGCCTAACTTCTTTGGGAACCTTGCTCCAAGTTACAAAACTACTTGCTGTTATAAAGACATGAGAAATTTGTTTTTCCTTTGTATAAAATCAGTTAACTAACACAAATAGTCATCCCAATTATGGGGAGAATTTAGTGTAAGAAACGGTGCTGTCAAAGTCTCTTCTTTGAAAATATGTTATCGTTTATCTCGAGAACACCTATATAATGGGTATATACGTAATGCATTGGTTATCTTAAGAACACATATGTAATGTATATAAAAGTGTGATATTTATTTCTGTCTTTGCAATCCTTTAGAGAATTGTCTGGGATACACATCACGTTCTAATTTAATACTTATTCAGTAATAACACTATTTTCTTTCTTGACTTGAAAACATTGTGAAGAGGTTTTCTCGACTGGGAGAAGATTTTGTATTCAATTTTATTTTCCCAACACTTACTACAATGCCATTTAAGATAAATGAAAATTATACCATCTTTACTATTAATATAATGAATTAGAAAAAAGCATTTATTTATAAATTCATCTTTATTTTTTATTGTCCCTGAAAAATAAAACCTCAAACAACCACCCAAAGTTTAAATTTAGAAAAATACATGAGATATAACAATTTTATGGAATCTAAATTCTGATTTTGTGGAAATATGTAGAGGAAAAAAATTCCATTTGGGAGCATTTTAGAGCAAAAAAATGAATATATTTAAGTGCTACCTGACTACCATCACTTCAACTAAGATAAAGTAATTTTCCATAAAGAGCTATCTATCATAGAAGAAAATGCAACTGATGAGTTATTTTCTTAACTGCCATTATTTCTACTGTTAAGATTTCTTGCCAAGAAACCAATTTTAGGAAAACTCAAACTTCAATCAAATTAAGTTGTTTCTTTAGTTCACTTACTTCAGATTATCTTTAACTCGTGGATGTGTTATCTATTGCCTCAGTTTGCTCCCTATAATGATTTGGATTTTTTTGCGGTAATTCCAACACGTTGGTGACTAAGGCTGGACACTAACTGGGAGTCTAATTAATAAGCTCCAATACTGATTAAAATGTAGGAGAATGATGAGAACACTAGGCAACAAAGTACTAGCTAATTATTCTGCCACGAATTGCCAATCTAATGAGTTTTAAAAAATTTATTTAGATGACTTGTTTCTTAAGAAAAAATACTAAATCAGCAAGATAATTAATTGTGCATATGTGGGGATTCAATTTGGGGAAAGGCATTTTTTTTTTTTTTTTTGCAAACAAAAGTAAAAAAATAATCTCAGTCTTTTGAGATTCACAGCCAGCATACACACAGAAATAAAATGTATACAACATACTAGATGTTAAAATCTAACTAGGTAAAATCAAGGAGAGCTTCAGTCATTTAAGAAGGCTTCATAGAGGAAGTAGGACCTTACGTGATGAAGAAGGAGCAGGAGAAACTATTGTAAATATCAGAGTGTATAGCAATGCTGATAAAATGTGAAAGCACAAGTAAATATGCTCAATGTAGAAAAGTGATGGTTGATATTTTAAGAGCTGAGTTGGAATTATGCATAAAATGCTTAGAAATTTAATATAGATTGTAGGAATGCAAAACTTTGGAATTTTTTTTCTTTTTAGTTATGGAATGAATTTAAAAGATAAACATTTGCTATGGGTCATAAAAGTGACATATCCATAATAATACATGACCAAAACTCATTTATTTTTTCTACTTCTAGATATTCTAAGACCATATGGTAGCTGTACACTTTGACTATTTGTGGGATTGTCATTTCATGATGTAACTGGCTGAGTGGGCTAGGTCAAATTCTAGTTTTTGTGGTATCAAAATCGTTAGGATAGTTAGATTATATTTTGGGTTTAGCCACAGGCTGAGAACATGGGTGTCCTGCACATATGTATATCAGCTCTGCTTGGGGAATTCAGTTGTCCACTCCAGCTATCAGAGAGCAGGTATTCCAAAATAAATACTTGGATCAAAAAAAAATTTATTGGAAACGGGCAAAATGAGTGAAAATTCTAGAGAAGAAAAGCAATTATTTCATTGTCTCAAAACACAAACAGGAATGTTAAGGATATAGGGAGGTTTGAAAGCACATGGGCAAAAGCAGATAATGGAGATAATTTTTTTTTCAATATTAACTTAGTGAAATGAAGGATAAATGAAGCTTATTAACTTGGAAAAATTCACAGACAGGAAAACCTTAGTGGCCAGAACCGTAATTCCACCCTGCTCTGATACCCTAAACTGGTAAAGAAATATTCCTGATCTTTATCCCTAAAATGGAATGAAACAGAAGAAATCTCTCAAAGGTAATGGCCTTTCTCAATAATAACAACATGAAAGCTATGCATTCACAATTTCACCAGTCTGCTCATCAGCAAGAACATTACATTAGCTCCTGCAGAGAGCCTTAAGAGCCTCACTCCACACAAGTCCTGGCAGAAGAATGTGGACTGTGTGTTGCATAAAGATTTTCTTGACAGACTGTTACCCTGGGGGAATCCACCATCCCAAATGTAAGGCCTTAGACTTGACCACCTGGTCTTATTTTCAAAACTTTCCAAATTAGTAACTGTGAAAAATTCAGAACTTTAGATGATGAGTTATACAAGCTAAACTTCCTAAAATTCAAAAAAAAAAAAAAAAAGAAAGAAAGAAAGAGAGAAAAATCATTCATTTAACAAATATTTATTGAACTTCATTAGCATAGAAATAATACACACATATAAACCTCATATGTATCTCATCTTGTCAGATTTCTACTTTGCTCAATTTTTAATACTTGCTATTATAGTACTTCTGATTACATGCCAGAAATTTTCATTTAGGTTGAAATGGGATTTTATCATTTTGTCTTGTGTCCAGATCAATTTGGAAAGCAGGGAATAATAAATCCATAGAAGCAAAGTTTTCATGAAGCCAAAGAGTGAAGGAGCATTATTTCTATTAAGTGATAGCACAGAAATTCTGTTTTTAAGATGCATGGATTTGCTCAGAGGTCAGTACAAGACCTCCCAGGGAATTTTGTAGGCTGAGAGATAGAACTGATAATGCCTTCAGTTACTTTGCTGCACATCTCTGAGGTATTCAGAGAAATATCAGATCTGATATTTCTGCAACGCTTCCCTGGAGCATCAATACTGTAGGAGAGGTTTGGAGGAAGCTCCTCTTCCATCTGTCTCCCAGCACACAGGAAAAAATGAAGGAGCACATAAAAATGTTTGATATTTAATGAGCGTAAAGTATTACTGCAAGTTTAGATCATTACTATAGGTTTACCATTCTTGAATTAATATGATTTTTGTCCTATTAAACTGAGTTAATATTCAAAAATAAAATCTTCGATTTTAGTGAAAATATGACTAGTCAAGAATTTCAAATAGACAAATATTTATTTTTAAATTTTTTAAAATGTTTCAATTAACACATAATAATTGTACATATTTGTGCACATAGTGATAATTCTATATAATATGTAGTAAACAGATAAGGGTAATTAGCATATCCTTCGTCTCAAACATACATCATTTCTTTGTGTTGGGACCATTCAACTAGTTATTTGAAACTAGCGACTCCAGAAGGATCAGGGCCCTACGGAAACCTGATTTCAGACTTCTGGCCTTTACAAATGGGAGGCGATACATTCGGGTCTTTTCCGCCACCATTTTGTGATACTTTGAAACTAATATATTCTTCTAGTTATTTGAAACCAATATATTATTGTTAACTATTGTCATCCTACAGTGCTATAGAACACTAGAACTTATTCCTCCTATCTAACTATAATTTTGTATCCTTTAACAAATCTCTCCTTATTCCCTGCTTCTCACTACCCTTCTCAGCCTCTAGTACCCTCTGTTCTACTTTTAACTTCTATGAAATCAACTTTTTTTGGCTTCCACATTATGAATGAGACATGCAGTGTTTAACTTTCTGTTCCTGGCTTATCTCACTTAACATAATGTCCTCCAGTTCCATCCATGTTGTGGCAAATGAAAGGATTTCACTCATAAAACAATTTATTGTTTATTTCAGTTCCATCTCTAAGCAGAACTATATTTAAATGGTACTTGTTTTAATAATTTTTAAAACATTCTGAATATATTTTAAATATAGCTAAAATATGATGAATATAACTGATTATATAGTGAATAATATTGTTGGTGGAAAAAAATTATTAGAATTTTTCCAAAATGGCAGATACATCTGAAGTAAGAGGATATCTTTTACAACCCTCAAAACTCATGAGTGTTTGAGTCTATCTGACATTAGGCTTGATATTACACATTTTGGAGTTATACAAATTATAAAATAGCTTCCTCAATTATAGTAACTCTGAACAAAAGGGGTGCTTTATCCCAGTCTTAATATTTGCAGCAACTTAGACATACAGATTTTACTATTTGTAGGATTAATGATTTCAAGGGGAATGAAATCAAGAAAATATTTTGGTACATTTAGTTGACTTTGTCACACAGATGCAATCTGAAAAATTTTAAAGAAGCACACAAAAGAACACAAAGAATACAAATTTAGAAGATTGATCTCAGAATAATTCCTTTTATAGTATTAGTGGTTTTCCTTATTCACATACAATTAAAGCACTTATCAGCATTGTAAAAACCAAAGGTTAGAGAGGATGAAATAAGGAATCCAGGTCTCAACGAAAATCCAGTTCTGTTATTGAAATCAGAGAATCAAGCCCATCAAAGTCTGAAGAAGACAACATGTATGGGAATCAAGTTATAATTGGAACATGTATAGTTTGGCTAAAGTTTATTTCATATTAGATTTTTAAATTTTAAAAATATGTAAAACATAAAAATTCCCATATGCATTTTTTATTTTTGCATAAAACTATTCCCACACTTAGTGGCTTAAAACAACATTTTTGACTCGATTTCTGTAGGTCAGGAATGTGGGCCTAGCTTGACTGGATCTGTGGCTCTGGGTCTCTCACAGGGCTGCAGTTAAGGTGTCAGCTGGAACTAAAGCATCATGTTAAGACTTGACTTGGGATAAATCCACAAAAGAAGTTTTGGCAGGATTCAGTTCCTCACAAACTTTTTACTGGAGGTCTTCTTTGGTTTCTTGCCATGTGGGTCTCTCCATAGTGCAGCTCACAATATGGCGATGGCAGCTGGCTTCCTTCAGAGTAAGCAAGCAAAAGGACAAGACAGTGCGAAGTCCTATCTTCAATTTAATCTTGGAAGTGGCAGCCTATGATTTTTGCCATATTCTAAGAAGCAAGTCAGTAGGCCCAGCCCATACACAAGAGGAAGATATAACATAAGGGTACGAGAACCAGTAGACAGGGGTCGCTGGGAGTCATTTTAGATTCAGCCTACCACATTATAAAAATAAAACTTCATTTTACTGAACTTTAGAAATAAAACCTTCCCAGATTTTTCAGAGGATATTTCTAACTTTTTTCTTAGTCATTCGTAGGAGTTCTTTAAAGATTACTGATCTACTATTTCTGCCATCTGGCTATTGGCCCCAGGTGGCCTACTACTATTCACTTATTTAGTATGAATACATCGTCCTGAAGGATGGAACTTTTTTCCCATAGGGCATCATCTCAAACTAGTGCCTCAGCATCATGTTCAAAAGACCATTCAACTGTTTTGTCAGGTTGACAGTTTCTGAGTGGTATGGTGTGTGATAGACCAGTAGATCCCACAGTTTTCTGCCCTTGCTGTGCTTCCTTTGTTGTGAAGTAGGTCTTTTAGTTTGATGTGATGTTGTGTGGAATTCAGTGTCAGTGGTTCAGAATCTCTGTAAGTCCTCCAATGTGGTGCTGGCAGGAGCCCTGTGGGCAGCAAAGAAAAATATATCCTTGGAATATGTGTCAATCTCAATCAAAAGGAATTGCTTCCAGGATGGAAGGGATTCAAGAAAGCCAGCTGCCACCACACTGCCCTCCTCAAGGTATGGTGCCATATCAAAGGCTCACCACTGATCTGTGATGCTGGCACATGGGATATTCAACAGTGGTGAGTGGCAATCCTGATGCAGGGGGTCCACGTTGTTGGGTCTGCATATAGTTCCCATCCCTGTCACCATATCTACTACCTTTATTTGCCTGATTTGCCAGTGATGACAGGCCAATGACAGGGTTGACTGGTGTCAATTGGGTGTGTAATTCTACCTACTTGGTTGTTTAGTAGACTTCTAAAGATGGACCCATTCTGGAAGGTATTATATACATGAGTGACACAAAACCTTCACATTTTATGCCCACCCCCATGTGTTCATCCACATGGCTCTTTCACAGGTCTCTTTGCCTTGATCTTCCAAACTTTATTCTCCATGCCCCTGACTAATCTGCCCAGTCATTCACTATTGCTCATGAATGTGTCTACATCCTGCCTTAAGCCACTTCTCTTTCCACAATATGTTGATGACCAAGTGCACAGCATGGAACTCTTCCCTTTGTGCAGATTTTTCTTTCAGCATCATCTTTCAGGGCCACCTTTGAGTGTGGTTGCCATGCTTCAGCAGTGCATTTTCAGCTAGCACCAACACACCCAACTGACTCCTCCATGAACCATCCTTGGCTTTTCCCCTCTCTTCATCTTGTTATAAGAGAACCCATTCCATTGGACATAGGCATGAGGTGAGAAGAGGCAGCAACAGAACTGTGGTGGATGATAATAATTGAGGTCTGGGCCACTTATTAGTACAACTTACTTGTGCCTTTTACACTGCTTATGCCTGTCCAAAATATATCACTTCCATCTTGCAAGGGATGCTACTGAGCATGCTTAAACTTTTGATTTGATTGGCCTTACAGAGTCCACTCATGATGGGTACCTCTGGCTGTCTAGACACTTAATGTCTCAAGATTAGAGGCTCCGTCAGTATCAGGACTTAGTAGAACTGTGGGAAATGCATTTTGAATGGTGCTGCAAATGGTATGGGGCATTTCTCTAGAAACCAAAGGTTACATATTGCCATTTTCCTATTATAGCTTACCATGACATCTTCCCCACCACAAATGCAAAAGGTTCAACTAGGTCTATGATCCAAGTGACAGAGCTACTTTGTCACATATTGAACCTAGAGCCTACTAAAAGATGTCAGCCTTCCATGTCATTGGGTAATTGGGTTGGAGCAATATTGTCAAAAACAGAATATGCTGCGTTCAAAGCTTGAAGGAGTCCTGAAAATTCTGTGCTTCTTCCTTAAAGTAGGAGATGAGAGATGTTCTTTTGGCTGTAATAACACGTATTTCTCTCACATACAAAGTGCACTTACCATTACTCCCATCCAAAGATTACCCAAAGTCTTACCGTTAGGCTAAAAGTCTGGGATCCTGTGATTTATATCAAGTGTGGACATGTATCCTCTGATCAAGAGACCTATAAATTTGAATAGAGTGAGAAAAAAAAAGAAGAGAGATAAACAAACCAGTAACTTTTTGACCTCATGCCTATGTCACAATTTGTAGAATAGAGCCAAGATAACTCCTAATAAACACTTCCATTTGAAAAGGAGAAGGAAACGAATCACATAGAAGTCATTATTTCATGGCAACTCAGAATTCCTGCTACCCAAGTATTGCTATGTCTCCCTACTCTGGAGATAATCTTCCTTGATTAGGTCCTGGCTCTGCTTCCTGGGAGTGGCTCTCAGTCTATAGCTTTCCATGGCTTTTATCTCAATATTATGGGGAATTACTCTTTTTTTTCATTATTTTTGCCCAGTTCTATGGAGGATGTTAGAGAGTACACCCTATGTGGCAGCTAAGCAACTTTCTTAGCTTAATTCCTGCTGCCAAAATTGGGGACCCGGAAGTTACATTAGATATTAAACAACCTCAGTCCTTTTTAGCCCTGGATGGTCTTGCTCTAGCCAGGTGTCCCAAAATGCCTGAGCATTGTATGTGCTTGATTACAGTCAACTTCATTTATCAAAGTGACAAATTTATAGGTTTTATTACATATTCTATCCCCATCAATTATATTTGTGAAAGCCACATATCTTTTGGTGCTTCAAGTACTATTGGCGCATCAGGATTCTGAGACCATGCTTCCTAGAAGCCCTTTTATCCCCCGAAAGGGCATAGCAGATGGTACTTTTTCTTTGAAATATCTTAATAAAGCACAGAAAAGCTACTTCTTCATTTGGTCTACACCCCTAAGCTATTAATATATCTTAAAGACTCTTAATTTTATCCTTGCTCCAAGGCTATAATCTTAATTTGATACCATTTTACTGTCTGGCAAGATTAGAGACGCTGAAGAATTTTAAAATGAATTTTACAACCCAGCACATTTTAGGAGCTCCCTATTGTTTCTTTATTCTGTTCAGTTATAGTAGTAAACAGAATATGAGGTCAGAAAAGTCTGATCTCATCTCTCTTTACCTTATTATCTTTATTACTTTATTCAATACAACTAAATGGAATTAGATCACTCTTTTTGCATCTGCCTGGAATCAACCTTGCTCAAGTTCACAAATCAATTAAATGTTGTATCAACCTTCCATATGATCACACCTGAGTTTTTACAAATATTTCATGACTATGTCATGATAGGCTACCATTTTCTAAGCCTTCTATATCAGTTTCTTTGTTACTCACCATCCAGTCCTAAAATAAATACCACATAATTTAGCTTTTTGCTCTATCAGCACTCCACTTCATGTTCCAATTGTTGCATCTGATAACTTTTACTGTATAACAACCACAAAAATCAATGGCATACCAAAAGAAGAATTTATTTCTCAAACATCTTACTCATTGACTGGGATGCCTCTGTTTTTGTCAGCTGGTCTCATTCACACATCAGTAGACCTACTGAGTTTGGTTCGGCTCATCTGAGTAGCTCTACTTCAAACACAGGTCTGTGGATTGGCCAAGCTGCAATGCTAAATTAGTCTCACAATGTCTTTGGACCAGCAAGCCAGCCAGGGCATGGTATTTTCACGGTAAAAGAAAAGGTACAGGAGAACATGTCCAACCACACAGGCACATTTCAGTCCCTACATGTTGAAAAAGGCTTTGCTTTCATCATTCCATTGGCCAAAGCAAGTAATCCCATTATTTAAGCCCAGCATCTAAGGACAGAAAAGTACACACTGTGTTTTGTGGGAGGAACCACAAAATTACAAGGAAAAAGGTGTTAATTGAGGAAGAAATGAGATCTGCTCTACCACCAAAGCAATTTTTTGAGTAGATAATGAATTTGGTGCATTTTATACTCAAAAATGCCTATAAGCATTTATGGTCTATCCAGGAGGCAACTGAGGTCAAAGTATCAGCAATGTCAAACTTAAGAAATCAATTTGGGCAACACTAGTATATAAATATTAACAGTTACCAATTTTGCAGTGCATATGATATGACAAAGGGAAACGGGATAACATCTTTGAATAAATACAAATGCATAGAAGTAGATAGCAGAAAAGAAGCCAACAGAAGAAGCTAAAGTACAAGCATAAAGTACAAGTGAGTTGTGTGATAGAAACAGAAGGAAAAAATTGAAGGAGGAAATAACTGTTAAAATGCTCAGAAATGTCAGTAAGGCTTAAAGCTCAGAATAGATAGGTATATTAGGCAACTAAGGGGTTTTATTCCCATGTTACAGAAGTATGCAGCAATCACATAATTTTTACATGTTAAGTGATATCTAAATACAGATCATGGGTCACAGCATCTGACTGAGGGCTGCCTGCTTTCCACCCAATTTAATAAACATAAAACTGTGGACTTAATGTTCCTAGGGACAAATTAAATATTAAAACTCTTTGACATCTCCATCTAAGAAGTTCTTACAACTAGATGCATACGAAAGGAGAGTAATCCAAATACATTAAGCTGAAAGGAAAATTGGTCTGGCAATGCCTCTTCAGTCTGTCTCATTTACAATACAGGTAATAAAAATATAATTAGAATAAAGCACATTAGGAGGAACAAATCCCCTAGGTCTACCCTACCAATTTGACTCTGTTTTCTAGGGGAACTTATCTAAATGAGAAAAGGAAAATGCAACACACTCGAAATGAAAAAAACAAAATCGTAAGTAATATAAGCAATGTTATTTGCTTCCTAGAGGAGAGTGCTCAATGATGTAAGTTAAAATTTCATACATAGAAAAGACAACAGTGTTAGATTCTGACCCATTAGGAATAATTTGCTTTCTATCCAAATCTAATATTTTCAGATTAAGTATTGAAGAGAATACTATACAAGGAATATGCTTAGCTTTTAGCAAAGTTTTGTCTCCTTTTTTTTTTTAATAGTTCATTGCAATAAACTTTTAAAGTGCTTTTGGCCACAAGGGTTGATTTTATGTATGCAGTTGTTATGTTATGCACCCTCACAAAAGATATGCTGAAGTTCTACTTCTCAGTATCTCAGAATGTGACCTTATTTGGTATCTCAGTTCATTTTCTGTTGCTTATAACAGAATATCTGAAACTGGGTAATATATAAAGGAAAGGAATTTATTTCTTACATTTACGGATATTGAGCAATTCAAGGTCAAGGGGCTGGTTCTGGTGAGGGTCTTCTGGCTGGTGGGAACTCTCTCCAGTCTCCAGGCGATGCAGGGCATTAAATGGTGAGGGGACTTAGAATGCTAGCTCAAGTCTCTCTTCTTATAAAGTTGCCAGTCACATTGCCATGATAACACATTAGTCCATTACCCCATGAATGGATTAATCCATTCATGAGGACAGAGCCTTCATGATCCAATTACCTCTTAAAGGTCCTACTTCTCAATACTGCCACATTGGGGATTAAGAGGGGACAAATATTCAAACCATAGCATTCTGCCACTGATCCCTCAAAATTAATGTTCTTTTCACATACAGATATGTTCATGCCAACACCATAGCTGCAAAGTCTTACCTCATTCCAGCACCAACTCAAAAGTCCAAAGTCCAGAGTCTCATCTGTGACTATATGAAATCAAAGCAAGTTATATATTTCCAAGACACAGTGGTAGTACAGGCATAAGACAGGCATAATATAGGCATTCCTATTCTCAAAGGAAGACACAGGCAAAGAGGAATGACAGGCCCCATGCAAGTCCGAAACTCAGAAGAGCAGACATTAAACCTTAAAGCTCCATAATAATCTTCTTTGACTCCACATTCCGCATCTTGTGCATGCTGGTGTGAGGGGTGGGCTCCCAAGGCCTCAGGCAGCCCTGCCTCCAATGACTTTGCTGAGTACAGACCATGTAGCTATTCTCATGGATTGCAGCTGGGTGCCTGTGGCTTTTTCAGGTTTGTATTGCATGTTGCTAATGGCTCTACAATTCTGGGATCCCAACAGTGGTCCCTGTCCCATGGCTCCACTAGGCATTACCCTCTGGGGTAGCCTCACTCCATGGCTCCACTAGGCATTGCTGTATGAGGACCCTCTGAGGCAGCTCTGATCCCACATTTCTACTTGGCATTGCTCCAGTGGGGACTCTTTGCAGTGGCTCCACTCCTGTGATAACTCTTTGCCTAAGCTCACAAGCTATTCAATACGTACTTTGAAATCTAGATGAAAGCTTCCATGTCTTCACAGCTCTTGCATTCTCCAGGCCTGCTGAATTAACCCTACATGAATGCCTCCAAAGTTTATGATTTGTGCCTTTGGAGCAGTTGATTAAGCCACACCTGGGGCCACTTGAGCCACAGCTGGGCAGCCAAGGAGCACTGCACTGGAATGCAGGGAAAAGAGACCTGAGGAGGCCCTGCTCAGCAAGCCTGTGGAGGGTGACCCAGGTCTGTCCCCTGAAACCATTCTGCCCTTCTAGGCCTCTGAGCCTATGATGGAAGAGGCAGCCTAGAAGAACCTCTGAAATGTCTTCAGGGTCTTTCTTCTATTCCTCTGATGGTCTCTTCTCTCTGTCCTAATCTCCTTGGCAGAAGTTTGCTGAGCCACACCCTTGGTTTTCACTCCCAAGCTTGCTTTTTTGCTCTATATATGGCCAGGCTGAGAGTTTTTCAAATGTTCTTGCTTTGCTTCCCTTTTGATTATAAATTCCATCTTTAAGTCATTTTTTTTCTCCAACTGCTTAATGTAAGCAGTTAAAAATAGCCATGAAGCAGGCCAAATGTTTTGCTGCTTAGAAATTTCTCCCACCAAATATCCTAATTTATTGTTCTTAAATTCTGCATTCCATAAAGCCCTAGGGTATAGACACAATGCAGCCAAGTTCTTTGCCACTTTATAACAAGAATGTTCTTGACTCTAGTTTCCAAAACCTTGTTCCTCCATTCTATCTAAATCCTCGTCAGAATGTTCCTTACTATTCATATTTCTATCAGCATTCTGGTCACAATCACTTTAACAAATTCTAAGGAGTTCCAAACTTTCCCTAGTCTTCTTCTCTTCTAAGCCCTCACCAGAATCTAGGCTTTTCTTAGCCTCCTACTCCAAATTCTACCAGATTTTACTCATTACCCAATTCCAAAGCTGCTTCCACGTATTTAGGCATTCAATATCAGCAACACCCCACTCTTGGTACCAATTTCCCATCTTACTTTGTTTTTTGTTTCTTATAACAGAGTACCTAAAACTGGATTTATTTCTTGTAGTCGTGCTGTCTGAGAAGTCCAAAGTCAAGGGACCGCATCTGGTGATGGCCTTTTTGCTGCCGAGAGCTTTTTGCAGAGTCCGAAGGTGGCACAGGGTATCACATGGTGAAGGGGCTGAGCATGCTAGCTCAGGTCTCTACTCCTCTTCTTATAAAACCACCAGTCTTACTCTCATGATAACCCATTAATCTATTAATCCATGAATGGATTAATCTATTCATGAGGGTAGAGCCCCCATAACCCAATCACCTCTTAAATGTCCCTCCTCTCATTATTGCCACATTGGAATGAAGTTTTAAATGAATTTCATAGGGAACAAATATTCAAACCATAGTATTAATATTTGGAAATAGGGTTGATACATATGTAATTAGTTAAGATAAAGTCATACTGAATAGGATGGGTTCTAATTCAATATGGCTGGTGTCCTTATAAGAAGATAGCCATGTGAAGAGGGAGAAGACTATGTGAAGATAGGATTAGAGTGATGCATAGAGCCAAGGAACACCAAGGTTTGCTGGAAAACCACCAAAAACTAGGAAGAGGCAAGGAAGAATTTCCCTACATGTTTCAAAGAGACCATGGGCATGCCAACAACTTGATTTCAGACTCCTCCCATCCTCCAGAACATCAAGAAAATTATTTTCTGTTGTTTTAAGCCACCCAGTTAGTGGTGCTTTGTTACGGCAGCCCTAGGAAACTAATACAGCAGCAGGTCACAACCTGACTGAATATAAACAACTTAAACATAAATTTACATCCTATATGAAGAATTTCTGGCAACCTAAAGTGCCTGTTTCACAAAGTAATAACTAGATGGACACAAATTAATAAAAAAATGAGTTATCAAAGTCATTGGTGAATATTCAAAAAGTGAAATAGGGATTAGCAGTTGGTTTAAGTAAATTAACAACAAAACATTCTCCATTAATTAGGTGGCAATTTTTAACAAGAAAATATAATGCTTGGTGATGAAGATCATGGGCTTTGGAGATAAATAGTCCTGGCTTAAAGACCCAGCTCCACAATTAACTAGCTGTTTGACCTCAAGCAGTTTATTAGAATTCTCTAAAATCCAGGGTCCTCACCTGTAAAGTGAAGATTATAATGCTATCTTTCCTATACAGTTGTCATGAAGACTAAAGCACATGTTCTTTAAAGAATAATGCCAACACATAGTAAGAATTAATAAGTTAGCTGTTGTTATGATTCTTATTTTATAGCCTTATGAACTTTTGTATCTTTTTAGAAATTCTTGTTCCTCACTATTACAAATTAGCTTATTCTCCTTTCACTTTCTTTTGTACTACAGTTCCATCCCATTCTCTCATCAACCTAGGCTTCAAAGATGAGGTGTATGCCGTGGCTTATTACTTGACAGAGAGGTATGTAATGTGGTAGGGAAATGAACAATCTACAGTCATTCCTGGTCCTCCTCAAATGCTAGCAAGGAAGACTCAGGCAATTCATTTAAACTCTCAAAGTATCTATTTATTCTGCTATAGAATAAAACTAAAATGACATCTACCTTATTGAGAATATTAAGTGTAAAACATAGACAAAGTATCTGGCACACAGAACAGTCTCAGAAGTTGCTGGGCAGGCCTCCCCAATTCATCGATTCATTTGGTCATCAGGTGTAACTTATTGTCATTCTCATGGCTGTTAATTTGTCAGGGCCTCACTGCTCATGATGGAATCACTCAAAGGGCTTCCTAAATTGATTCCCTTGGCTTTGACCTTTCCATCCAGTCCTATGTAATCTGCATGGTGCTAACAGAGTGAACTTCATGATATTGTTGTGCTATAAAAAAGGACACATAATCACCACTCATAATTTTATTTACTTTAAACCCTCCTTTCTGACTTGCCAAGGCCTTTATAATCTAGTCCCATTCCACTATGGCGGGCACTGTGATGCCCTGCCCAGATCTCCATCACTGAAGGACTTACAGACCCGGCTGCAAGGAGTGCTGATAGCGACAGCCTTCAGAGATTGCATCACCTGCAGAGTCACTTTTCCCAAGGTCATGTCCTTCCCAGGTGCCCCACATCCAATGACGCATCAGTACCAGCAAAGTCCTGATCAACTTGGCCTGTAACTCTAAAAGGACATTCTAGCTCAAGAGCTCTCGTTAGGGTGGGCTGAGGTCACGATTGAGGTTGCATTCTCTGCTTCTACCACTCCTGCTTCATCCCCTCGCTTTCACAGGTGTTGATCCTAAGGGCTGTTCTTTAACAAGCTCATTAAACTGTCCTTGCTGAAAAAACTTCATCCTAGTTTGCTTCCTGGCAAACTGAATCTGCAACACCTGCCTAAGCCAACTTTATTTCTGAGAAGTCACCACCATAAATGGCAAACCTTTCTTTTCTCTTTAGTAAGCTAATTACACTCATCCAATCATTTATTTGTTTTTAAACATGCTTAAAACATGTTTCCCTCCTTCCAGGCTTCTTTTCCTAGAGACAAGGAGAGGAAAACCAGCATGTAAGATAAAAGTGAATAAAACAAAATAGTTTCTCTTCTAGAGGTAGGTATGAAGTCCAGACAAGCACACATGGGGAACTAGAAATTGCTAATGCAGTGCTAGTTCACAAGTAACTTTGCACCCTCCCTTTTCTCCTCCCATTATGGAAATACTATTAATACATGTCTGTTAATAACAAACTCGAGGTTCACTCCTTTTAGGGAGCTTCTCCTGGCATGTCTTCTAACATTATTTATATAGATTTTTCACTGCCAATTATAGAGATCTTTACAATTAAAATAACATTACCTTTACTTTCAATTCAAAACAAGTGCCTGTAATAGACAAAGTGTAAAGTCTAGAGTTTCACAGTGTTGGGACCAAGGCTCTTGTCCCCTCTAAAATTTCGCTGAAAAAATCACTGACATGAGGCAGGTTGATCGATACAAAGGGAAAACATAGAAATTTATTTAACTTGTATGCACAGGAGCCTTCAGAATGAAGACCCAAAGATATGGGGGAAATTGCCTATTTTTATGCTTAGGTTCAACAAAGTATGGACAGCCTTGTAGGACTATGATTGGACAAAATGTATATGTTCTAATGCTAATAAGACTCAGTAGGGAAACCCAGCAAGACTTGTCTGTCTAAATTCCTCTTGGCCCCTCTGAGCGTGCATGCCTTCCTTCTGGATATGGGGCATGACCCTATCTGGAATGGGGGTCTTACGACCTAAAGTCAAACAACATAGTTCACATAATTTCTTTACGGCCAGTTTTTACACAGAATAAATTCAGGTTTTGTGGCTGGCTTTCAGGAAAAGGCATTTCGGTTTCTATGATCCACCTTGTGGAAGAGAAATCGATTGTGGTTTCTATGACTAGCCTCAGGGAAGACAAGAGGGCAGGAGAAGGTCAGAAAAAAACTTTTGCTTCTGAAGCTGCTTCTGAGGCCTTTACTTTGGAGTACTGTTTTCTGAGCCACAGCAACAAAATTGATTGGAAAGATGCTATGCATAAGTTAACCATTTTCCTTAAGTCTTTAGTTAGCTGTATGCACAATTTTCTGGAATGTACAGAAATGTCAATAAGAGATTTTGAGATAAAACAGGAAGGTTCCCTTAGGACCAGTTTCATTATTTGCCAAAGATAAAATAATGTTGACTTCTATGGCTCTGGAAAAATGTTCTCTGTCTCTTTCTATATCTCTAGATCAAGGCAAGGAAGTTAAGAGAAGTTGGAAAAAAAACAGAAGTTAACTTTGACTTTACCTGCAAAATTTTCATTGATAGCTCCATTACCAAATTGTTCTTCTTATGCCAAAATGACACTGTATCTCCTTAACCAGAAATAGTAGAGGAAATGAAGAGCTCAACAAATATGTAAAGTGAACTATTTATTGAACAAATTAACAGAAAATCACCTGTAGTTTCTTTTCCATTGGAAGTCTCAAAATTATGCTCTTCAAAAAGCATTTTTGCATATGTATATTGCAAACATGACACATTGGAAAGTTTTGCCTCTGAATTTTGGGATTAACTGAGTAAAAAATAGAATTTGCTAAAATAAAAGCAGGTAGGCAAGTAACAAGCCACATCCTATGGTTCTACAGAATTGCTACCGTATCCCAGCAAAAGCAGCAACATATACAGAAATTCTACTTTGTACGTTTTTCCAAGGGTAATTACATTTTCAGAAATTATATATTTAAAGTTATTCTCTACTGTTGTATTTATAGAACATTTCAGTGATAATTCTGCCAACAGTTATGTCTAAATCACCATTCCTGTATGAAGTTGCTCTAAAATTAATACTAAACTCAACAACTGTTCCTATGTTTTCTGGAAGTATCTCAACCATTTGAAGAAAATGTATTTGAGAAAATTATACATATTCTGTTTCTGATAAGCACAATAATCAATTACCCTTCCCAAGACACTGGAATATAACCTTATGTAAGTAGGAATTCTTATCTTTTTTATTGTAAGTGTGGGCAATACTAATTGCTTTGAAATATAAAATTACAGTGAGATGACTGCTCTACTACCATTAGGCTACCATAAACTATACAGGCAACCCAACCTTGTGTGGGTTCCACTACAGTGAGATTCTTGATGATTGCCCAAGACTTTTAACAAAGCATTGACTTTATAACTCTTAGTTTGAGCTTTGTAGGATTCTGGAGTAAGTGGAGATAAAAAGAAATCCTGAAACAGCACAGCAGGATTTGAGATAAAGCAATGATAGGGAGTGATAGACTCAAATGTAATTCTAACATTTAAATTCAAATGTGATCTTATACTAATGTCTTTAACAGTTTACTGCTTACAGTTAAATTAACCTAGAAAATTAGTAATTAAATGAAGCCATAGAAAGGTACATTTCTATAGAACTTTAACAAGTTGGCAGTGATCCAATTTGTTGAAGCCCCTTTTTTTTGTACACTTTGCATCTGTCTTTTTGTACATTTGTATACACAAGAAAAAAACAGTATTGCTAAGAGCATCTTCACATGGCAGGATTGTAAATTGGGTGAAAATATTTAATTTGCTGGTGCTTAATTCCAGGGAACTTAAGAGCAGGCTGATGGAAGGAAAAAGAGAAAAAGGTAAAGGAAATGTTCTTTCTAAAAAGACTTTGGTTTTTCTCCTCTATTTTTTTAGGTCTTGAGGCTGAAACACCATGTCTCATTCTTTGGTTGACCTTTCTTTCCCCTTTAGTGACACAGCAAGCAAAATCTGCAGGGCATGCTTTGTAGAATTAGAATACAGAACTGAGAAATGGGAGGTAAAACCTATAAAGGATTCACTTATCTCTCCAAGATTTGTCCATTTTGAGAATGCATACAAAGCTTATTGAAGCTTCTAAATTCTTGCCACGTGGCATCTCTCCATGGTAAAAAATTTTATGTAACTCTAAGGGTTGTCTAAGTTCTTCCTGTTATTCCTGTAATCAAATATAAGGTCCTTTGGGTTAGGATACTGTATGTCCTATTTTTCCCTATTAGAATATACAGTTATGTATTTATTGTGTATGTGTATGAGAGAGAAGCAGAAAGAGAGGAGAGATGGAAACAAATAGAGAAGAAAAGAACCAGCATGCACACTGACCTCTCTCAGGCAATTATCACTACTGCAGAAATAAAGACAGAAAGAAAATTTTGCATTTGTATTAAAATAAAAATTAACTCTTTGATGAAGTCTTTAGTTTTTTGAGTTGGAAGAAGTCTAGAAGAAGCCTAGATTTTTAGAGCATCAAGAGCCAAGGTCTTGATATAGACAGAGATGAATAATGGATTAGTAAATGATATCCCCCAGCACATAAACCTGTTTCTTTGTGGGTCAAGAAGATGGGAAAAGAGTCAGAGTTACAAGCATCAAACGGGCATCGAATCCTGCCCTACCTGGCATCGGCTCCATAGTGTATGTGAGTGTGAGGGGTAGATTGATCCCATGGATATGTTTAAAGAGCCTTGTTTGCAACCTCCACCCCTCTCCATGTCTACGGATGAGGGTGTCCAGGATATGACAGCTGGAACTGGTGGGCCTAAAAATTACTTGCAGTGATTACAAAGAGATGCCCTGGTGGGAGTGGAGGCATTCATGCAGCTGGAGAATGATGCAGGTGGGAGGGCTTTCAGCACAAGCCCATGGGAAAGGTGCCAATACCAGTAACTATAAGCCTCCCACTTTCCCTGAATGGGATGATTTTTAAGGTGCATGGAGGGGAAAAATTTCCTTAAAATGATGTAGGATTGGGGAAGAATGCTGATTATAACATCATGTTTCAGTTGCAAAGGAAAAACTGTATTTGTAGAATTTACATTTTAAAACATACAAAATAATTTTTTAGCTACTTAGTCATTGTATGCTGATATGTTCTATACATACCTTATCATATCTGATTGTGGTTGACGTTTTTATGGTCAACACAAAATGTTACAGGAATGTTTCCATATTGACAGTTTTGGAAATTCTATTACTTTTGTGAAATCACCAAGTTTTCTTAATGTGACTAAGTAGATCACGGGCAAGAGGCCACTAATTCATCAGGCTAACCACAAAGAGATTAATTTATTAGTAGCCAAAATTTTACTAATAGATAAAGTGAATTAGTAATGTCCAACAGTGTGATTTCTATGATGTGTAGTTTTTATACTACTCTGTCTAAGATAAATATCTAGTAGCAGATACGGGCTGTCATTTAGGTTGCATGTACTGCCATCAGCTGACCAGGTGTTTTCCCCGTGAGTGACAGTTACTAAATTCTTAATTGATTTTGCTGAATTCCAAGGATAATTCCATTGAAAATTGGGACCTGAAAAAGCATTGGGTCAACATAAGGGAAGATATTGAGACCTAAGTATAGAAAACAAAAAGGTATTCTTTGCTATTCAATGACTAACTGAAGTAGCTACCTATATAGCATCTCAATACTGTCAATTGAGAATGGTCTTCACATGTAACTCACCTTTCTCCTATCTTATACATTAGATTTTCTGCCATTCCTCAGTATGGGCCACCCCCTGTCATAGGTCTCTCCACATTTTTTTCCTTACCACACCCTTTGCATCATTCTCTATATTAGCACCCTACTTCACATACACATTTAGGTATTTATCTGTTCTTTCTCTTCAGTAGCCATGGATACCACTCTTTGGGTATTGGGATACTGTTTCTAGCTTTTTTAGTCTTTTCTTACCCAACTTACTGCTTTTGCTGCAACTTCAGTTCAAATACAGTTGCCCAGCAGCACTGAGCTGTGATCTGAAAGTTCAACATGAAATTGAGAACACTCTCTAGAGCTATAAAACTAATGCCTCACCTAGAGCCTTCCTGTATCCTACTCAGTATCTCCAAATGCATTGGAAACTCTCTGCTTACTTTGCTATCATACTCTTATGTAACCTACTTGTTCCACCTTAAGAAGAAAGGGTAAAGAATATTTTTGAAGAAATAAGACATTGGTAGAGTAAGAGCTCCAATAAGAAGATGTTTTGTCTGGGCATCTGAATCTACATGTATGATGGTTTTTACACATACCAGAGGAGTGTTTTGGTGACTGTTTCTTAAACTCAATATTGAGGAAGAATTTTCTAAAATATGAAACTGTGCCAAATATCATTAAGGAAAATATTTTAGAGTATTTAATAAAACAAACAAACAATTGAAAGATATATTACAAATGGGGGAAATATTTTAGTACATCAGAAAAAGATCATTACAAGAAATCTTACCACGCAAATAGAAAAGGGTAAAATTTAAAAGGGACAGAGAAAGGTGAAGGAGCAATAAAAATGTACAAGAATACATTAGGAAGTCACTTTAAAATATAATCATTAAAATAAATTAGAAATAATCAACTTCATTAAAAATCCAATAAATTCAAATTAAATTAAATGAGATTTTTTAGAAAAATTATATTGGCAATTAAAATATTGATAAGAAAAAATAAAATAGGATAATAAAAAGTGATAATAAAAATGATAATACCCCAGTGCAAGATCCAACATTTTGTAAGGCAATTTGGCAATAAGCATCACAATTTTTACTGTGTAGATATTAATACTTTGACCTATAAATGTCACTTCTGAAAATTTAACTGAAGGAAATAATTAGATATATTGCAAGTGATAAATGGACAAGGAAAAACACCACTGAGTTGTTTATAGTAGTGCAAAATAGCATTAGCCTAATGCTAACAGTATTTAGGTACATAGTCTAGATCAAGACAATAAAAAAAAATTCTGCAGAAATAAAAAGAAATATGTAGTCGTCTTTTAGATGTGTCCAAATTACATTAAGTGGAAAAAAAAGAACTCTCCAAAAAGCATACATTCTATGATTGGTTTTTTGTTTTTAAAGGTAGAGAGGAAGAAAACAAGGAAGGAAGGGAAAGAATCAGAGGAGGACAGAAAGAGTGAGGGAGAGAAAGAGCAACAACAGAAGCTAGAAAGATATTCAACAAATATATTGAAAATGGTTATTCTTAGATCATGGATATTCATAATTTTTTTAAAACCTTTTGTTTAATCACTTATGATGAACATGTGTTAACTTTAATATCAGAGAAAAAAGCCACTGGAGACATTTATATTTTGTAAAAAAAAAAAAAAAAATTAGTCAATGATTTGTGAAAATGGTGGCTCATATCAACAGATCCTGACCTCAAGCTGACTGCATCAAAATACAGCATGAAAGTGGTTAATGAACAATAACCATATCAAAATGATGACTCCATTTGCTACTATAGCAAATTCAATTTATATATGTTCCTTACCAATTGTTTATATATTACAGATATCTTTAGAGTTATTGCATGTTTCTTGGTCTCTAGTGTGTTTTATTCATTGTATGACTATTTCGTAGTCATATTTCTGATGTTTTTCTTTAGGGTCTTTTTGTCTTTATATTCTTCTTAAAATGATAATCATCACTCAAAAAATAGAAAATCGCTCCTGTTTTACTCTAGCATGTCCATTGTTTATTTTATACATGTAAATCCATACAGAATTAATTCTGATGCAAGAAACAATGCATTTTGGACATAGCTTTTAATATCTGTTATTATATTGTCTATAATATCCCTACTGATTTAAGATGCCAAAGTTATCATAAATTATAATATAAACATAGTCTGCTCTTGGTCTTTATATCTTAATCTCTTGATCTGTCAATTTTATATTGTAGCCTTCTGTTTTTAATTATCTTTTGAAAGTCTCTCTATTCTCCTAGTTTCATGTTTGCTTATCCCTATTAACTTTTAAAAATCATTTCATGTAATAAAAAATAGGTATTATGAATATGAACATGTTCAAGTAAAAAACTAATATAAGAATGATTCATGATTCATGGGAGGCAGTTAAAAATGTCAACATTAACAGAAGTTTGGAAGAAGTTGATTTCAACCTTCATGGATGACTTTGAGGAATTGAAGATTTCATTGGAGCAAGTAACTGCAGATGTGGAATAGTGTGAGAACTAGAACTGGAAGTGAAGCCTGAAGATATGACTAAATTGCTGCATCTCATGACAAATTTTTAATTGCTAAAAGGTTCATTCTTATATATGAAAAAGAAAGTGGTTTCTTGAGATAGAATCTACCCCTTGTGAAGACGCTGTGAACATTGCTGAAATGACAACAAAGGATTTAAAATATTACATAAATTTAGTTTGTAAAGCAGCAGCAGGGTTTGAAAGGATTGACTCCAATATTGAAAGAGGTTCTACTGTAGGTAAAATGCTTATCAAATGGCATTGCACGCTGCAGAGAAATCTTTTGTGAAAGAGAAAGTCAATCAACACAGCAAACATCATTCTTGTCCTATTTTAAGAAGTTGCTGCAGCCAACCCAACCTTTAGCAACCACCACCCTGATAAGTCAGCAGACATCAATACTGAGGCAAGACCCTCCACTGAAGGCTCATATGATCATTAGCATTTTAAGAAATGAATTACTCTTTAATTAAGGTATGTGCATTGCTTTTTAGACATAATTCTATTGTAACACTTAATAGACTACCGTATAGTGTAAACAATACGCACTGGGAAACCAAAAAATTCATGTGATTCACTTTACTGGGATATTCAGTTTATTGTAGTAGTCTGGAACTGAACCTACAGTATCTCCAAGGAACAGCTGTCCATGCTGTACCATGTAAAAATGGCTAACTCTGGGAAAAGGAGGAGGTAATCAGAAAGACTGACCGTTTGACTTTTTCTTCATATGATGTCTCTTCTGTATCTTTCTGTGTTTGCTATTGGTTTCTCATATACTGAAGTACTATGTTATAATATTTTAAATTATTATAAAATACTCAAATCTAAAATGCCAAGCAATATTGTGAAAATATACTTCTTTTGTGATATGGTCAAATTGCTATTTCTATACTTATTCATATATAAAAGGTGTAATCAAATAGCTTTTAAAATTCAAACAGAAATAATACAATCTAATACACTGATGTTTTTATAATTTTATTTATTAATATTTCTTATGTTAAAAGGACACTTAAGTTAAAGATAAAAGTATTTTGTGTCATAGTATAGAATAATTGTTAGTACTTAAGTGATGTAGTATTTATAATGTCTAACATTTGTTAAATTTGTCAGAGAATTGTAGTGTACATTATTATTGATCTTCACAACAGTCCTGTAAATTATGGATAAATACAATTTTGATTGAAATTACCCCAAAATTCCCGTTCCAGAAGCATATCTTCAATACAAATAGGATGTGCATTTAACAATACATTGTAAATATAAACTGAAACACAGACAGAAGATATATCTAAAAATTTACCTCACTGAAGATTTAGAAGAATAAAACCTACCACATTAACATATCCTCTGTGCAACAGCAAATTGTTTATCCGTATTTAAAACTAGTGCTTGGAATTATTACCATGTATAAATTAAGTCTAGTTTGCTCGATGTGCAGTCAATTTATATCAACTAGGGTAAAAAAAATATATCCCTTTTCCTTGTTGCAGCGGTAGGCAAAGCTGCTACAAGGCACATTTGTTAACTGGAATGTCACACACGTAGGACTTGTAAGACGCAATAATAAAGAAAAATTTTTTTTTCTTCCACTGTCCCTGCAAACACCTTCAATGGGGTTTAATTTTTTTTCCACTCTGGATGACTCTCAGAGCATGTACGTTTCCCCATCATTGTCTGATTTAATAAAGATCTCCAGTCACATGAGCCCCTCTAGTGGATCCAAGAGATCCATTTCAGTAACTATTTTGTTCAGGCAAAATAATAATAAAAACTCCAAAGTTCTTCAATAGCCCTCCAGAAGACAGGAGCACTTCAAGTAGAAAGGGGTAGATGGCTGCCTGGCACCTCTCCTGATTCTCCTCCTCCCTCCTACTTCTCCAGGCTTGGAACTAGGAGAGGGAGAAGCAGAAGATCATTAGGGTCTCCCTTGCATACTACTTTCAAGAATATGCTAAAGTGTCCACAGATTCCTTCGTATTTCCCAGGAAACAAGCCCCTCTGATAGGCTTTCTTGTCCCCCCAACATACTTCATATCACTTTAAAGGACCATTGGAAAGGAAGTATGTATTTCCTCTGAAATTGTCAACTCAAACACTGATGCGAGAAGCAGAAGGTGAGTATGCTTGAAGGTGGCACGTGCGTGGAGAAGAAAGAGGGCTCCTTAAATGCATAAACCAAAAGAGACTAATTTAGGAGAATCATTTTTGCATACCCCTACACCTAAGCCCGCCACTCTGCTTGATCTCTGAAAGCTTTCTTCAAAATTTAGTATACATCATCTTATTCATACTACTTCTCAGGAGCCCATCATGTTATTTTAATCTTGGTTGTCATTACATTTATATCTATATAATGCATAATTATGCATATAATATATAATGCATATGTATGTATTAAAGATATGTGGTATCTTTAAATCAGCTTTAAAAAAATAATTTTGGTGTTAGTAAGAGATTTTTCAAAATATTTTCTGGATCAGGAAAGACCCAAGAATAAATTATTTTCATGATATTTCTCTTATATGTGCATAAATTTAGCATCTCAGGAGGATCATTAAATAGCAACTAGAAAAAGAAGCAATTTGCTAAGTGAGAAATTTCTGAGTCAAAGTAAGGTGACATTGTCACTTTATATTAAAGTGGGGAGAGGGCCAAGATGGTGGACTTGAGGTAGCCTCCACAGGCTGCTTTCTAGCAGAGGGTCGAAAGCTGCCCATCTAATGGAAAGGACTCTCATGGACAGAGCATTACAAATCATCAGAGACTTAATGGAAGACACTCAGAGTAAAGGAGATAGGAACAGGGAGTTCCACTCGCTAAGGCTGAAAGGTACCTGGGGGAGAAGCTGATATGTGGGGAAGGGATAAAGGAGAGAGCCCCAGGGCCCCACACTCCCCACATGGACACTGAGATCCAAGTTGTGAGCCCCTCCCCACCGCCCCGCACCACTGTGGGACCTCCATACTAGAATCCAGGAACTGCTTGAGGACTATGTAGTGAAAGTGCATCAGATAGCAGGCTCAGCAGGGACCTAATGGTCTTACTTCCTGGGTTGCTGCACCTGATGCCACTCTAAGCTTTCAGGTCCTGAACTCCCAGTTTACACAGGGATGAACTTTGCTGCAACTGCCCCAACATTACCCCTTTCCAGACCAGGGAGGGAGCAGGGAGAGCAGACACACTTGCACACCCTTCACTGGGAGCCAAGCACACCCCCCAACAAGGGAAGTCAAACAGAGCTCAAGAGATCCCATGGTAGCAACCTCAGTGGGACCTGTGTGAGGAGAGAACCCCATCCAACCAGCAGCCCAGGCCCTCTGGCCCTACACACTGACCAGAAGAACAATCCCCCTGCCCCATGTGCCACCACACCAAGGCCCATGCCCTTGCAGACCAGGGCTGTGCAAGGAGACCCACTTGCAGATCAGTGCACCAACTGGTGGGCAATCACCCTGTGGTCCCAAGTGCTGACCAGAAGAACAACACCCCACCCCCTACGCCATGTGGAGGTCCTGTGCACCAATTGGCAGGCCACACCCCTGAACACCCACTAGCCCTGCAACAGGCCATGCCTTTCAGTCCTGTGTACTGGCTGGCAAGCCATGAACCTGCAGCTCCTCACGATGCCACACCTGCAGACCAGCTCTCCACCATGCTAGCTGCAAGCTACCCCCCATCACATACCATCATTACACTTAGACCTAGATGGAGTGAACACCCACAGCCTTGACTCCTGAAGCCACTGCTCAGAAAGCCTTGCCAAACAGTCACTGTCACCACCGTGGGGAGACCTAGACAGAGCTATCTCCCACAATATCCACCTCAGTGGAAAGGGACTCACCCAGCCCCCTGCTTAGATTTCCAACAGTGCCCTGGAGACCAACCAACCAATATAAACAAATATACCCCAGCACTGGCTCAGATTGTGAAAACCACATGGGATTGAGATGATGCAGGAGAACAGCTGTGTTACAGGCTCTCAGTGTATCCATCCATCTCTCACCAGGTCAATCCTATGGAGTAAGGCACAAAAGCATTATCTAGGGACCTCCCATCCTTCTCATTAAGGATGAGATTTCTCAGCAAAGGAGAGCAGGAGCACTGCAAACCTATCAGTGCTGAGCTGAGAGAAGAGGTTTCAGATGAGAAGAAACCAGCAAAAAAATTCTGGCAAGAAGAAAAACAAGCTAATTCAGCATTCCTAAAGAATCACAAGAGATCCACAATAATGGAACCCAATAAAAAGGAAATTGTCAAGATGTCAGAAATGGACTTTAGAATATGGGTGACAAATGAAATTGAAGAGAAAGTTGAAAATCAACACAAAGAAACAAAAAAAATTTAGGACATGAATTAAAAATATGAAAACCTCACTTAAGAGATAGACAACATAAGAAAGGATATAACACAACTTAAAGAAATGAAAGAGTCAGTTAAGGAATTAAAATACAACAGAATGCTTGCACAACAGTCTAGACCTAGCAGAAGAAAGAATCTCAGAGCTTGAAGACAAGGTTTTTGAAATTGATACATACCTTATCCTATTTCTTGTATGGAAACTAGAGATGTATACCTTATCATTTACTTAATGCCTTGGGAAAGTAAAACATACATTTGTATTACAACTTGGGAGTCCCAAAACAAATATGAACATTTGAATTTAGGGTTTCTACCTTCTAATAGACACGATTTTCCAGCTGATATTTTGTTTGGCACCCAGTGGGAAGTGATTCTCTTGTTACTGTTTATCCCTGTTGGCAAATGGGGTGGCAATGTAAGCATCCTATATAGTTTGTCTCTCACAAAAGCCAAACAGTTTTACCATCTAGAGTTCGTGATGTGGCCATGAATGAATTGTTAGGAATTATTTCATCTTACTCACATATTTGAAAACTCATAATGTGTTTATCTATCCTTGTATTGATACAGGAGATTATTTGACAAATTCCTGTATTCTACAAAATATGTACTGTGTGTCTGCTCCATTCAAGCTCTATATTAGGTGTCAGGATACAATGATGGGGGGTGGGGAATCAGTCCCTGTCTTTTGGACTTTATAGAAGGAAGATAGACATTCTAACCAAAAATTACAATGCTATGTATTGTTGCTATAATAAAGTTACATTATAGATGCAGAAAGAACTTAAGGCAGGTTGCTGACAGTTACCTGGGAGAACCCAAGATATATTTAAGGAGCAGAGGAGCCTGGAGCTAAGACTGACAGGATGAATAGACACTTGGGTGGCAACCAGCGCCAGGCATGACAGATGAAAGGAGTATCAGGTGTGAAAGCATGAGGAAGTCTGACAGGGTCTGGCAACACTGAGTAATTCAGAAAGGGAGAATGTGATGTACAATCAGGTGAGATACAACATTTATGTAAATTTTCTACCAACAAGAATCTAGTATGGATATTATGCAGGAAAAAAACCTTATATTTTATTCTCTGGTTGATTAAAAAAATAAATTTTTTATTTGAGACATTGACCTAATATCTGTATTAGATTATTCTGGAGTTGACATTGAGGATGGATTAGAGAAAGGTAAGCATAGAGGAAGAAAGATCGTTAAGGAGAGTGATACAAGCATCCAAGTAAGAAGGATGAGGGAAGAGAATTAGGTCAGGGGAAATGAGGATGGAGAGAAGAGAACCAAGAGGAGAGATGTTTGAGACAGTGAGAATGTGGTGACTTAATGATTGCCCAAGGTAACCGAGAGGAGAAATCTAAGATGAGATTCCTGTGTTTCTGGATTGGGTTAATGACAGGGCATTGTTAACAAGAAAAAGGATATAAGATGGGAAATAAGCTTGTTTTGTTTCATTTTTTTGGCAAGAGTTTGAGGGAAAGAAAGTTTTCTTTAGGTTAAGTTGAATTGGAAATTCCTGTGGAAACCTTTGTGAATATTCCTGTTGTGAAATAAAAACATCTTTAAATCTATTTCTTTTTCTGTTTTATATGATTAGAGGGTTTTTCATGAAATGGTCCAATAAAGCTGATATCTCATTTTTAATATTCAACTCACTGATATCAGGGTCATTAAGCCAAAATCTATGTTAGAACTGAATAGTTTAAAGAAAATATAAAGTAGTGGCTCTCTATGCCTTGAGAAAGACTGTTAGTGCTGGAATGCCTTCTTTAGTATCAGGTTCTAAGGATTTGCCCCTCAAATATTTTCAGACATGTCTTAGCTAATGCACACATTGACACTTTCCAGTGGACTGGAGAGAGGTAGGAGTGAGAAAATTCAGTGATGATAAGAGTGTTACCACCATCAGCTGAATCACAGCAGGGTCAACAGAAGCTGACACAGCCCCTGGAGTGTAGTGAGATGGATAACATTGCACTCACCCAAATGCATCTTGAGAAGAATATTGGATATGGTTGGAAGGAAGATGTTGATAAATCATGTAAGGTCAGGGTGGAGGTTAATGAAAATCTCACAGGCCATTCTTAAATAACAGCATATGGTTGCTAAACAGTCTTCCAAGAAAGGTGGGTCCTATTATATTCAAAGCCTTTCTGGAAAAGGGCATTCAATTTCTGAGTCAGAACTAATTTGTTAGTTGTAATTTAAGGGCTGACTCTGCCTCCGTGATCTTTCTTCTTTGCCTTAGTCTTGGTCTCTTCTCCCAAAATTGTCAGTTTTATTTGTTTAAGGGGTGACAAATTACTTGGCCTGCATCAGGCATCCAGTCATTAATATTTTTGCACACATTTAGTTCAGTGAGTCCAAACATATAAATTTAAAATGTTCTTATTATCTAAAAAGAGGAACTTGATGTACTGGAAGTTTTTGTTTGTTTCCATTTTTTACTTCTACCATTTTCTATTATCTATGGTATGCTTGCATGTGACAGAAATACCTCTTTTAGGGTCAGCATGTTTTATATTGGCATGTTTACCTCTAATATCCAAACTTGAACAGGTTTATGATTATGAAAAAGAGGCAATATGCTGGGGATATTAGTACATAAATCACTGTCAGGAAACCAATCCTGTGTTTCAAAGCAGCAAAAAGCTTTTAAAGTGTTGCTATAGGTCCAGCCAAAAGGGCATGCAGGGTTTTTTCTTTTGTCCTAACTAGATATCTTGTAAAAATGTGGCATCTTTTAAGTATCAAGAAATTAAATTGATGAAACATTTCTTTAAATAGATTCGCTTAATAGACCTTGATTAGAGAAAAGCTGTCAAAACTGAAGTTCTTTTCTTAATATCTGTCATTTTATGCATTATTTTTAAATTTCAGAGTTAGAAATGTAAATTGTTCTTTTAGAACTAGGGCACTCAATCAAAACAACAACTAAAGCATATTTCTAAAATAGCAGAAACAAAGACAATCATTCTAGCTCATGTTGAGAATTTATAAGAGGGGTAAAGATTTATGCTAAGACTGGTTAAATTCTAACATACCGATTGTGCTGAGATATTCAAATATTGTATATTTTTTTAATGTTATTCAAAAATTCTTCATTAAAGTGTTTATATTTAGCCTATTAGTCTGTCCCTTGGCTATGTGTAGCAAGTTTGCTAAGTGATGTACCAAAAATCATCTAAATGACAATTTTGAGCAAAACTCTCAGGTCACAATTATTTATCTCATTATTAAGATATTTCCACATATTCTCCCTATGTAGTACAAGCTCAGAAGAACTGAATCTCATGAACAAAAGAGGAAATCACTTTTAAATGACTAATAAAATTAAATTAAATTTTTAAAAACAACTAAAATTGAAATCCAAAGATTTTGAAAACTTGTTCTGCTATTGGTTGTTCGTGTCTTAACTTTGAGCAAGTTTTAAATTCTTAGGTTTCAGCTTTTCCCAAATATAAAAGAATGGAAAAACAAAATTACTTTTAAGCATATACCCTATTCTATTTTTCTACAGTTCTATGATAAAAGCAAGTTTAAATAATGAATTATTGCTCTTTTTATTTCCCAATGTCATGTATTCTGAGACAACTCCTTAAATTTTCTTAGTATAAGAATATAAATGAAATTCAGTTGTTATCCTAAGACAATAATTCTCTTTTCTTTAAGAAAACAGCCATTAGCCTCTATGATGAAGATAGTAAGAACTGACAATAAAATTAACTTTATCTGATTAGATATCATGGTTATTTCTGTGAAAA
The DNA here is from genome assembly GCF_041146395.1 of Eulemur rufifrons. Lineage (NCBI taxonomy): Eukaryota > Metazoa > Chordata > Mammalia > Primates > Lemuridae > Eulemur > Eulemur rufifrons. The sequence continues at coordinate 34,399,499 of NC_090987.1, read as the reverse complement.
GGAATGTAGGAAAGAACCCCACATCAAAGAAAGCAGTAGAAAAAGTAGAAATGGAGAAAAAGAAATATTAATTGGAAATATTTCTTGCCCAAAAGAAATGGTGCGACATAATGGTAAGCAGATGATAAAAATAGATGTGGGTTTGAATTATGGTGTCATAGCTTGCTATGCCCTCTATCAGATTACCCATCCCTTAAACTTCAGTTTCCTAATGTATACCATGGAGATAAAATTAGAAACCAAGTCTGCAATTGTTTTGAAGATTAGATGAAATAATGCATCAAGCTGCTTAGTGCAGTGTCTTTGCAAGTCCTCAATAGCTGGAATGGGTCTAAAACACACCTAGAGATTAGTTTTGCTAGAAACCTCAGGGATACTTGAAAAATCAACCTTAAGTTTACTAGTCTTACAGTAAATACTGAAACTGAACAATGGTAGTTTTGTAACATTTTCTTGCTAGTGCTGACCAAACAGATATGTAGCAGCATCTCCAGAGAAACCATAAAGCAAAATGACCACCAAAGGATGGGAAAGAGCAAGTTTTCCCATCTTTCAGAATCCTCACCTGTGTGAGTGGTAGCATCAAGTAATTCCATTCCCCAGGGGGAATTGTGAGGGAGCTGAGAAAGCCATGCCTTCATCTGGAATCATGATATAGCCATTTTTGTACGTACAGGATTTATATCTTTTGCCATTAAAGTTATTTTATTTTTTAGCTTTTCATTACTCTTATTTTCTTTTCATTTTTTTCCAGCCAAAAGAAAGAGCATCAAATTCTGGGGTTTCTACTTTATAGCCTTTACCTACTTTGGCCAAAGGTCACTTCACAATTCCAGTCTTTTATAGAAAGTCTCAGGAAGTATCTTAAGTAGCAGACCTGAAAATTATTAGGATGGTCAACCTGGGAAGGAGTATTGAAGGCAAATCAGGGTCGGCTTTAACAAAGTATCACTTTCAGAAAGCAAGATTTTCCTGCATCTTCGCTTTCCTTTAGGTTTAACTGCTCAGATTCATCTTATTTCTTCTTCAATACCATGTTCCCTCCAAACCCCCAAAACACACTTTGTGTATAACTATTGACTTACAAGTGTGTGTGCCACTATGTTATTGGCTGAAGATTTTGAAGTAATCATCCCTGTTGAATCACATGTTACCTTTAAATAACTATCCCCAAACTATGTTAAATCCTTAGCTTGCTGTTTTATTGTTCCTAATGCTTGTTTTTAATAAAGATAATGCCTGTCTTTTTAGTCAAATATTGTCTTTTGCAGAAACTTCAAATGTCCTGAAATAGAAGTATCGCTGTCATGAAGCTAACAGCAAAAGCAAAACAATATCCAAAGAAAACTTTAATTCTAATACAGCGAGCTTTTTAACACGAACCCTAATTTTGAAGTACTGATCCGTCTCAATAATTTTGTTCTTGTTGTTTAATTAAGCTTTCCTTAATGAAAACAAAGTGAATTAGAATGACTACAGGCAACTGGCCAACCTCCTAAGTGTAACACCCTTGAAAACAAACCCTATGTTTTGTTTACTTTGTTATTGCTCCTTCAGGGCATGTATACATAGTTAATATATGTTTGTTGAAGGCATCTTGCCTAAATCCATAACAAAACCATATAAGTCATGGAGGGAAAAGTAGATTTATTTATACTGTTTTGTCAGGAGCAATTTTATATACTTATTTAATTTAAAAGAGAATTGTTGGTTTTTCTCTTCATTTTGCCTCGTAGTCTTATTTCCATGTTCCCTTCCACTGTTGTTTCTTTTGGTGGGTTGGGGGAGCTCATATTACAAAATTGAAACTTTTTGGACCACTGCATCGGTAGTGAGTATAAAAGTAGTATAAAGCTAATAAAATTATTATGGAATTAAGTGAAATAACCAGCTTTAAGTAATCATAGCGGAAAAAAAATTCATGCTAGTATGTGTAGAAGTATTTGGATGCTGCTGTTTAGAAAGGTTGCCGACCTACAACATGATCTTGAGCAATGAACAAACTGATACTCTCTCAGGTTTGCTTCTATCATTTAATAGTTGCAAAAGATGCAAAAATAACCCATGTATGTCATTATAATCTTTAACATGTTAAAGTGGAAGAGTGGAAGACTTTAGGTAAAGCTAACATTTTCTAATCCAAATAGTCTACAAAGAAACATTAAAACACAATGGTAAATTTGAAAAAGAAAATGGTAAGACTCCTAGGCTGTAACACATTAAGAGGAAGCACCAGCCTGAGCAAGAGTGAGACCCCGTCTCTACTAAAAATAGAAAGAAATTATATGGACAACTAAAAATACATATAGAAAAAATTAGCCAGGCATGGTGGCGCATGCCTGTAGTCCCAGCTACTCAGGAGGCTGAAGCAGAAGGATTGCTTGAGCCCAGGAGTTTGAGGTTGCTGTGAGCAAGGCTGATGCCACGGCACTCTAGCCTGGGCAACAGAGTGAGACTCTGTCTCAAAAAAAAGAAAGAAAGAAAGAAAGAAAGAAAGAAAGAAAGAAAGAAAGAAAGAAAGAAAGAAAGAGGGAGGAAACAGCTCTCCCACTGTTCTTGTCTGTCATTTCTGTTATATGCTCATGATGATTTTGCCTTGTGAATGTGTCAGGATTCTTCCTGATCTGTATGTTGGGAAAGAAAAGGAGAGAAAATGTAGTTAATGAATCATTAAGAAATTAGAGAAATTAAGTGGAATAAGAGATCTCAGGGAGAAGATGTCAGAATTATTAAGCCCAGTGTTTATTTGCCTGTCAACTTTGGTCTGCCTTGAACAGGAATAGATAAGAAGGCTGACTCTGGTCACTGAAGGAGACTTTTGTAATGAGGATGGAGATGGTTTACAAGGAACAATGTTACTCGTGATCAAGGTTATTTCTAACTAGATGCTAGAGTAGAGGAAAATGTTGAATGTCACTGAACTCGCAACCAATATCAGCAAAGTTGAAAGGGCAACATGAAGGTCAAGCTGCAGAAACTGAGACTTACAGAGATCTCCAATGTGTTTGAGAGGAGAAGGAGTGACAAAGTAAGCCCAGCATAGTTTGAGGCTGCTAATAGCTCAAGAAATACATTTCTGAAGACATAGGAAAAAACTTCCTTTGTCTACAGTGCTGGGAACAAGAGGGTGACATATCAATTTAGTGAAATTCAATAAGAGAGGGAACCTACTAGGAGATTCTACTAGTTTCAGGATACATTCTCAGATCCAGCAGCCAAAATATGTATTGACTGTCCAAGTCAAAAACCAAGCTAAAGCAAACAAACCTTGAAAACATTACGCTAAGTGAAAGTGGCCCGACAAGAAAGACTACATATTACATGACTCTGTTAGGGTAGAAGACTAGCAGACAGGACTGAGACTGGAAGCAGGGGCTTGAAGATTGGAGGCAGGTGTTAAAATAAATAACCATGAAGCAGAAGCTAAGTAGAAGGGCTGATAGCCACAGACAAGAAGTGGATTCAACTGGCTTGTCAGCTATTTCTGTCACTTTACATGAACTTTGGCTAATATCATTTACTTGTGGTTTTAAAATTTCTCTGCCCTTGAAATCACCATGACACTTCCAAGACAACCATATGAAGTATGAAAATAGGGAAGAACCCAATTCTAGAAATTACTACCCAAATTCTTAATAAAAGCCAGCACTTTGGTTTTGGATATTTCTCCCCTCAATTAATAAAACTACAAAAGATCTAAAGCTGCTTCCTCCCAGTGCAGCTACTCTTTTTTGAGCCTGCCCACTCTTTTTCCTGAGAGTGTACGTTCGCTTTCAATAAAAAGCTGTCACTTGCTTGGCTTATGTAGCATGTCCTGAAATTCTTTTCCCAAAGGTCACCAAGGACTTGGAAAAATTTCCTTTTGGAGGCCAGTAACAATTCCATTTAGGTAAAATGGAAAAAAAAAAAAAATAGGCCAACTCAGTGATTGTCTTGGTCTGTGAAAGAGTGGGGCAAGGAGAAAGTGGGGAATGATTGCTAGTAGGTATAGGGTTTCTTTCAGAGATGATGAAAATATTCTGAAATTAGGTAGTGATGATGGTTGTACAACTCTGTGAATATACAAAAAAAAATCCATTAAATTGTACTCTAAATGGGTGAATTATATGACATGACTTTTATCTCAATAAAACTGTATTAAAAAATCAATAGGAAGAAAAGACTTCCCACAGTTTTAGATCTGAGAATGCTCATGGTTAGCATAATCCCAGCAGCCAGAAGAGCAATACGCATGGGTCAGTTGGCAAAATCTCAGTATTGCAACTCTACTCATAAGACCATGTGTGGAATCAGTTTCTCAAGAACTAACTGGATCTCCAAATGTAAATCGGGAGTTTTTTAAAAGAAGTAGTAGGGGCAAAGAATGCTATAGTAGTTTATAAAAGTGTCTATCAAATATAGCAAACATTTTTTTCTTTGTATTAATTTTTTCAGCTGATGTAGAGATTATTACACTTCTTGGTAAAGAGAAAAAAAAAACCTTAGTTATATAAATTTTTTCTTTCTCATTTTATGAATGAAAAAAACTGACAAAATAGAAAGGCTGAATGATTTGAACAATCCAGAGCCAGTAGAGGACAGAGCCCTGGTCTTTCAGCATAAGGCTCTATGGTTTTTCTGTAAAACATGCTGCCCGACTATGGCAGGGTTCTGCTGCCTTACCATATTTAGAGTCCTACCTTTTTGTGAAGCCAGCATCCCTCTAGAAATGACTGCAGATCGGTGAGAAACATCTAGTTTTTCTGGAGTTTTTATTTAATTGATTTAGCCGAATGAACATAAACTGGAGAAGATGGTTTTAATTAAATTAATGTTGTATTCTGTGCCTACATTATACTTGATCTACATTATACAGTCATAAAAGTGAAAAAAAATGATATTGCAAAAGGACTACAATTATGAGCAAAATTTGGTACAATCACTTTGGAAAACTGTTGGGCAGTATTGACTTAAGGTGAACAAAAGAACACTTTGTGACCAAGCTATTCTACTCCTAATCATACACCCAACAAAAATGCACACACATGTTCAGCAAGTGACATTTACAAGAATGTCCATGGTAGTACTATTCATAATGGCAAAAACAACTTCAATTATCCAGATGGAATAAATTTATTATACTCAATTAGTGAGTATAACAATCCCCCCTAAAAATCTGCAAAATATAGTGTAATATGGATAAATCCTGAAAAGCATACTATTTAAAAAAACATAGAATATGATTCTGTACATACAGTATGATACAGTATATACAGTATGAGTCTGTTTATAAAAAGTTCAAGACCACAAAAAACTAATCTAATCTCTTAGAAGTCAGGAAAATGGTTACCCTTGAGTGGGTATGGGGTAGAGTATTGGAAAGTGGAAATGAGGGTAGCTTCTCAGATGCCAGCAATGTTGTTTCTTAACATGAGTTCTGGTCTCCGTGGATGTGTTTACTCAATAAAAATTGAACAAGCTATACACTCAAGATTTTTGTCTTTTTATGTATGTATAAATATGCATATTCAAATACACATTATGTGAATTCCTTCAGGAGAGTTATCCTGAATTTCTAGCTTTCTGCTTAACAAGTTCCTATATAAAATATGCATGTGACAGATTTTCTCTCTTGCACAGCGAAGCAGACCCTGAGAGAAATCTTCCCCTATGATAGATTATGTGTTCGTTTGCTTCAACCTAGCATCTATGCACAATAACACAACGTGATACTGTACATAAATGAGAAATTGCCCCAGGATATATACCTAAGGAGACCTGATGTCAACTGAGAGGGGATTTTGACACTAAGGAGACATAATATACTAAAATAACAAATGTGTCCTTGTGATAATACTCCAGGAAGTATTCAGGAGCAGGTGGCATTGAGGAGGTCACATTTCACAAGAAAGAGCCAGCCGTGTGAAGCACTTGGGGGCCACAGCTTTCTTTGACAAGAAGAAACAGGAAATGCCAAGCCCCTGAGGTGAAGATGAACGTGGAACTTAATGAAAAATAGAACAAGGCCTGGTTGTTGGCTGCGGTGGGCACAAGGAGAAATGACAGAGATGGTCAGAAGAGCAAGCGTTGATCAGGTGATTCAGGTCAACGCAGGTAAGGAAAATGGATTTTAGTGCAATGCAGAAGCCATTGGAAGGTTAAAACAGGTCAATGACATGATCTAATCAGTATTTTTAAAAGTTCATTTTGTCTCCTGTATAGAAAATGGATTGTACTGGAAGAAGAGTGGAAGCAGAAAACCTGTCACAAGGTTGTAGCTGTAGTCTCAATGAGAGGCAAGGGTCGCTTAGAGTTGATGGGATGCCCTGAAGTTTTGTATGCAAGGGTGATGGACATACAAGAAACAAATGTTTAGGGGCTCAGCAAGTCAAAGCATGGTAGTTCCACTCCATGAGAAAATTTGGAAAGGTTAAGGTCAATTGAAAGAATGCAAATATTGCATTTAATATAAAGTGTGGAAATGCTTAATTAACGTGAGTTTTTATCACTATTGGATTGTCCATATTGATAGACTATAAAACCTTAAAATAAAACATGATATGTACACTTGACAATGGTAGCTATAGAACATCCCTGTACAATTCCTCTACAACAGCATTTATACTTAAAGGAGACTCTGAAATAAGCCTCCGTTTTACAGGTATCATCAATACTAAAAATTTTACGTCAACTTTATTTCTAAAGCCAGAGTGTCCTGAAATCGCCTCTTATGAATATGAAATCTCTTTTAAATTGTTCTATAGTGAAGTAGAAATATTATTTATAACCAAAATTGGCAGTAGTCACTTGCACCCATCTCAGGGAAATGATACAGCTCATAAGAGTTGGAAATACAGCTCTCTATTCTGCAAATGCCAAAACTGCTTCCATTTCTTCTGTGCTGATAAATCATAGAAACTGAAGTAGATTATTTATCTGCTGTTAAGAACAGCACGTTTGTGAGGGTTTTTTTTTTTTATGACAAGGTAGAATCAGAAGGAGTAGAGAACTAAACTTCTTTGTACATTAGAGCAATGAATTTTAGTTTTCAAGAAGATTCAAACCCTTATGAAGGCTTACAAATGTGGGGTCGCGGACGAGACCTCCGGATCAGGAGACAGAAAAAGGGTTGATTGGTCCAGCCATAGAAATACTAGTCTCCACCACAACCACTAGAAAGAAACCCTTATGTAGTAAAGGCCACAGACATAAATGTTTTGCATGAAAAATTTTATTTAATTTGTTTTTTTGAAGATGAGAATATAATTAAAAAATAGGTTTGGTTAACATAAAGCAGAGCAGACAAAGCAAATGAGGGGGCAGCAGATTACTTAGAGGATAAGTAATAAAATGTAGTAATTTCAAATACACATACATTTAATTAAAATTCAACAGTAACTGTAGCAATTGTTTATTACTTACATCAACACAAAGTATTTTTCAGACAGGAGATTTTATCATTAGCATTATTTAGAATTGCTAACATGTGGTGATTATTAAAAAATGTCAATTTTGAGTTGTTTTGTTATTGTTTTTAAATTATCTAAAGACAATGCCTGCACTGGGGGTGGACTTCATCCACTTCCTAACCCTACATATGCCACTGTGAGGAAAAAATATTCAAAGAGGGGCTACTAAAAATATTATACATATATAAACATATACATATATACATGTACATACATATACACATACATATATAATGTGTGTATATGTATATCTCAAGGGGCAAGTGACCTCAACAGACATCTGTGTTATAGTTAAAATGTATTATATGTAAAAGACTAACATGTATCATAATATCAATAATTTCTAAGAGCTGAAAAATACAATCTTGCCAATATAAATATTATTCTTTTTTTTACAACAAAATTAGTCACTTTTATCTAAAAGAAACATTACAAATAATTGTGCAAAATTAAACTTCATGGTTAAATACATATAAAAGTAACAGACATACTTTCCATCAAAATCCACATACAAAGTTAGTTGATTACGTGACAGTAAAGGAACTGGCAAAACAGAGAACTTGCTGTTTTGCAGATTTTAAACATTTGCAACCTAAAATCAAAACCATAAAATTAAGTTGCTTTAAAAGGAATTTAAGAAAATTAAATGTATACTTTAAGTAGTTGAGAATGTCGAATCCGTAACCTACTTTAGTTACCAAATGCTAAAAAAAAAAAGAAAGTTCCGTGCCTTTCATTTCCAAAATGTTAGTGTATAGCTATTCTTATACATGTTGGGGACAGAAGATGGTGAGAAAGGGAAGTGATGACAGGCTGGCTGAGGCATTTCCCGCCACACTGTCAGCAACTGCCAGAGGACGCTCTTGGGCACTGCTTTGTGGAAATGTTCCACTAAATTAAGTGCCGCTTTCTTCTAACACTACTTTTTAAAGTCTATGCAAGACTTCGTTCCCTATGCATAGCAGGGAAACTCAGTTTTAATCCAGAATTTAACCAAGAGAACCAGCCCCACACCCCTCAAGCCCGAGTACTGGCTGCTCTGCTTCCTGGGTGGGTCTCGTGTTGGCTGCATTCTAGTGGCTCCAACGGAGAGAGTGGGACGTCCCTACGTGGGCGCAGATAACCATGTCACAGGCAGAGAAAAGCACGGGACTGGGCTAAGCAAGGGGAAACATTCACACTGTGTTCTCTTAACAGGGTTGTCATTATTTTCCATGTTCAGGTGGGAGAAGGAATTCCTTTCTCCTTTTCTAAGGCAAGCTGCTGGTGTTCTATTTAAACCTGCTTATAACGTAAGAACCACATTTATGCATTTGTTCATTTTCCTACTGTAGACGCAGTTAAAATGGTGGGAACTGTTGCAAAACCAAGCCTCAATGAGTCCATCCTCTCAACCCAGCCCCCAGGTCTGCAGTAAGTGTGCAGGTGCAGCGGAGCCACTGAAGCCGACGCTGCAGGTGAGCAAATGGGTGACAGCCAGTGGTCGGCACGAGTGCTGAGCACCTATGGTGCCTCGATGACAATTCTCTCTGTAATACTGGACATGGGAAGTCTTTCTAAGAAAAGCAGACAACTGTGTATGGCTTCCAGACCAAGATCCCTGGGAGCCCCTCCAGCCTGTGGCCTATGAGACTCACAGAGTGCGGGCACCAGCCCCATGAGTCTGAGGGGTGACAGCCAGCGGTGTTGCTGCGCTCACTGGTAATGAGTCACAGCTTGTCGTTGGTCATTTCCAGGAACTATGCACAGACATCCCGGATGCACTCCCCCTTGGGATCGAAGAGGAATTTGTCGTAGCTGCCCTCTACACAGATATCAGTGACAACAACGTTGGGCCCCGTTCCAAAAGCACAAATGCACAAAGAACATGAAGTAACCCGAAACTTGGAAAAACTCCACTTGGAACTGAAGTATTTTGGAAAGTAACATGACGCCAAGCTAGACCGGATATTCCTTTTAGGATCTTCGGCTGCAAAAATGTGCACTGTGCCGTGATCGCTGGACACACAGATGAGGGAAGCATCCTGATTGAAGTTAATGCAGTAAATATTAGCTGCTTGACGTCCTCTTCGTAGTTCCTGGATTAAATGCCCTGATGAAGGATCAAATATTGTTGTAAGGGTCCCTTTTTCAGAAGCGGTTGCAAGTCTTGTTCCCTGCGGGTTGCGTGCAATGCAGTTCAGGACGCCCTCGTGTGGAGGAATGTCTACAGGTGGCTTCTCTGTGCTGGCCAGGTCCACGACTGCACGTGGCCTGTGTGTGTGCCAGCGACAGCCAGGAGGGAATTGTTACTTTTGGGACACTGGACACAGAGTATAACAGTTTTCAAAGACATGCAGCTGATGGGGATCGTGTGTGAATGTAAACACCTTCATCATGGAGTCCAAAACAACTACAATTCTATCTCCCTGCGATTTGACTGCCTTGACTTCTGCAGAAAATTCTGTTTCAGTAACAGTGTTCTTTTTTAGGTCATCCCAAATCATCACTTCATTGGGAGAGTATTTCAGGTTTTTACCACCACCAGTTAAACAGTTGCAGCAAAATAACATTTCAACACGGCCAACTCCTCCTTCTAGAAATTTGTTTTACATTCCAGGGTCATAGGTAAGATTTCACTTGAAACAGTGTTTCTGCTTGTTTCTCTTTTTCTTTTAGTGGATAGGTGTTACAGACTCGGAATGCATTTTCCATCCCACGTGGGAAAGCCGGTGCTCTGGTCCCGTGGGGCAAGGGCTGAGGCCGCTGCAGCCAGAGGTCTAAAAATTGTCCTCATAGGGTAAATTTTACCATTTTTACAGAAGATTTTTTTGCCTTTCAAAATGTAAACTAATACTACATGCAGTATTCAAAAATATGAAGCTTGAATTTTGTACCCAATATCAGACTCCATGTTAAGATAGTGACTTTCCATGATATTTATATAAAATGAATGTAATAAAATTTTTCATTATGCATTATGGAAATTCATGTGAAAATAGAAGATGATACCCTATGTATAAAAAAACTTAATTTCTCATAAGTCTGAAAATCTCATTTTCAATAAAGAATAATGATACCTAAGTACAAACTTCCTAAACTTCAAAATGTTCTCTTGCATTCCTTGTGTAATCATATAAAAGATGTACACAAAAAAAGGTCATGAGTTAAAGTGAAGAATTTTCTTGAAATTTAACTTTAATGTCAGTTATCTCTGTAATATGACTCTTTTCTTTATGTGAGCAGAACTTTCAATTTATCACACAAGCAGTAAATCTTCTGGAAGTTTCTTCTCATGTGGACAAGTTTCCCCATGAGGGTCTACTGTAGTTATTCTGTGCTGGTATTTACAATCTCTTCATAATTGGGGGAAGCAGAAAAAACCTGGAAATCTGGATTGATAAACTTGAGAGGAAAGCACTTGGAAGTGGTTGAGATATTTTTATGCCATGGACAGCTAAGAAATATTTGATTTAAACTTTATTTGGCCCATGAAAAAGAAGTATCAAACTGGATCCAGATTGTTAATATATTGCATTAAGGATTAAGTACTTTTTAAAACCCCAACTTTGGTTAGTTTCTTTGCACTCAGCATTAACAAAAGCTATCATTTTGCAGAGAAGCTTCTAAAGGAGCAATTTTGCCCATGACTGATTCTTGGTGTCCTGAATCGCTATCTCAAAGAGGTGTTTGGTGCTCTAGCTTGCAACTGCTGCTGCTTTTTGTGGATCCACCTGCTGCTTTAGTCTCTTCTGGTCCTCTGGTCCCAGGTGGTTATTTGTTGCTCTGATGTAAAAGAAAGAATTTTGTTTCTACACAATTTGGTGGATGTAGACCTTTTAGTTTACAAACATTCTGAAGTTGCCATTCATGGTGGCTTTGGTTTTCTACTGGCCTGCTTAGAGTGAATGAAATTCATTCCCCCACTGTGTGCCCAGTAAAGGAGTAGGAGTCCTGCCTTCTTTCAGCTTCAACTACAGCTAACCTCGTAGACCCATCCTGCAATTCGTTATGTGAATCCTAATGGATTGACTTCTTTGCATGATCTTGGAAATATTAACTTGTTATCTAATATTAAAGTTTCTTCAGGAATTGCATATCCTTGAACATAACATGTCATGTCATTGGGCCTCAAATGACTCACTCGTATAATGGAAGAGGTCAGGAAGTGGACATATTAATGTGCTATTCTAAGTGTGAAAAATGAAATAAATCATTATTGTATTTGATAAGTCAGTCATTCAGACAGAATGAAAAGGCAATGTATTATTCACACATTCATTCATCCACTCCTTAGAATATAAGCTCCATGCAAACAGGAGACTTTCCTTTCCTCTCTCTAACTCCAGTACCAGAAACTGTGTCCGGTACCTATGCTTATATCCAGAAGACACAAAGATGCATTAAAAGAAATAAAATACAATAATAAAATAAAATGGCAACATTGTCCCTTTAAGGAACTCACTACTCCATAAGTGCTTTAGCTCTGTTGCAGTGAAAAAAGCTTTGGAAAAAAAAATCTCAAGAAACTAGAGTTCCTCCTTCAACTTTGAAGCCTACTTAGTATATGATCTTTGGCATCATTTAGCTTCTAGATGCCTCAGTTTATTCATCTGGAAATGGAATAACATGAACTACACAAGAATAATGTACTTATATCAGCCATGAATAAGAGAAAATTCAAATGACAGAGGTTTTATTTTCTTCATGCAATGAAAATTCCATGTAAATAAATACAGTATTTATTTTCTTCAAGTAATGAAAATTCATGATTAGCAATTTAGGGCAGACTTAACAGCTCCATGATACCATCTGGAACCCAGTTTCTTCCTGTTTCCCTGTTTCCCTGACCCTCACATGTTCTTCTCACTTTATGGTTGCAGATAGCTGTTGGAACTCCAGTATCATAGTCATGGTCCAGGCAGAAAAGGAAGTTGAACTTCCTTTTAAGAAAGGCTGAGTGGGCTGGGCACGGTGGCTCACACCTGTAATCCTAGTACTCTGGGAGGCTGAGGCGGGTGGTGGTCAGGAGTTCGAGACCAGCCTGAGCAAGAAAGAGACCCCGTCTCTACTAAAAATAGAAAGAAATTAGCTGGCCAACTAAAAATATATATAGAAAAAATTAGCTGGGCATGGTGGCACATGCCTGTAGTCCCAGCTACTCGGGAGGCTGAGGCAGTAGGATCACCTAAGCCCAAGAGTTTGAGGTTGCTGTGAGCTAGGCTGATGCCACGGCACTCTAGCCCGGGTAACAGAGCAAGACTCTGTCTCAAAAAAAAAAAAAAAAAAAAGGAAGGGCTGAGTTGGCTTCTTTTAAGGAGTTAGACACATGCTATATTTTCTCTCAGATCTCGAGAGCCAAAACTATTGTATATCACATGTTTACAAGGAATGCCAGGAAATTTATTTTTTTTCAATGTAGCCAATTGTTTATCCAACAAAATCAGAGCTCTCCTAGTAAGGAGGTAGGAAGGAATAAATACTGAGTGAGAAACTACATGTTTTAGCCATAAGTGTAAATCCACTTGTTTATATAATATACATTCGTTGTGTGGGCATTTAGGGTTAAATATTTTGCTGTAGTTGAGATGGACAGAAAAGAGAGTTCAGCAATGGATAAATTTCTGCTCCCAATATCTTGAAATAAGAGATAACAAAAATAATATTATAAATCTTGTTCCATCAACATGGTCAAAAGTCTAAGAAAAAACTTGGTGCAGAAGTCACAAGGCTAGCCGGAATTCAAGGGATGGGGAAGGTGACCCTACCTCTTGATTGGCAGAGCATTGCTGGAACTGCTACAACCATCTTTGAAAACAATATTGCACATTTCATAAGGCCATGGATACTATTTTGCTAGGCTGAGTAGTGAAATATCTGCCTGATATGTCTACCCTCCTTAACACAGTTAAAATTCTCTAAAGTAGGGACTCTCTGGTAAATAATACCTTGATACTTTTCTAATTTTAAACTATCCACCTACATTTTTTCTGGGTAGTTGCCCCCATGAAAAGCATAACATTTTCTACCATTTGTTCCAACACTAAATTGTACCCTCTGAAGCAGTTTAGTGCACCACAAATTGGGCATCTTGGTTATGACAGTTAATATTTTCTGAGTTCCCTCATATTTAAAATTAGAAAACTATCTTCCTTATTGATAACAAAGTTTCTGTATCAGATGAAATAATGAATATTAAAGTTCTTCACAAGCTGCCAATTACTGTACAAAAATGAACTGTTACTATGAATATACTTAGTTTTGGCTCATCTTGGACCTGCTCTATCAACATCGCTCTTTCTCCTAAAGAAAATTCTTTGCTAAAACTTTATGCCACTTAATAATGACACACCATATTCTTACGGCATGGCAACCCTTTATAATTAAAATAAAAGTAAAAAAGATTAAATAGAGAAATAACTTTATTTCCTCCTGAAAATTCTCCCCTAATTTGCCATCCTACTTAGCACTCTCACATCTCACCGCACTAACCAGTCTGAATTCTGAAGTATATTTAACATCATTTATTCATTTCTATAATTTATGTTCTTTGTTTTTTACATATAGCCTTATTCAAATAATTTATTTGTAGGCAATTCAGTATTAGTTGTAATGAAGGGAAGTAGTCCATTGGTAATCTAAAAGTGTGTTAAGGGCAGTTTATATTTGGTTTTAGAATACATTTTTTTTCAGAGGATTTGCTTTCCTAATTATATTTTTTTATTGCTAGATTTATACTTCATTTTCATTACTTGGACAGGGAAGCAGGAGTTACTGAGGAGAATTCTGAGTACAGAGAGAAGACGGTTTGGATGTAAACAAAACTCCATCATGGTGAAGGCACACAATTTTAAAGTATGCTGATCATTGAGCATTGATCACATAACACATTTGCTTTTGTTCATTCCATTTCTTCACCATATTATAAAGTTCTTGTGTAAAGGGACCAACTGCATACAAATTTGATAAATACTCAAATGAAATGTACTGTACTGAGCCCTTAGTATGAATATGATCAATAATTCTTAGTGGCAAGGACATAGTTACCAAATTTTGAGGCTGACCCAAAAGCTAATAAGTTGATATAAATTTATTATGTATTTTATCTTTTCTCTTCTGAAATAAATGTGTGTATCTGTATGTGTCTATGTGGAGAGAGACAGAGAAATAAACAGAAAGAGAAAGGGAAATAGCACTACAGTGATGAATAGAAAAATGAAAGAAAATGATGTTCCAACTGATTTTTCTTTTATGCCAAAATTCACAATAGCATAAAGAAAGGTTTCATGGGGAAAAAAACAATACAATAAATATTTTTAACTTATATTTCATAAATGTAAAGTGATTTCAGAGGTTACCTCAATTAATGTAATAGAATATTTATTGCTTTTATTTAATTTAAAGCAGCATATGCACTCGCTATTTCTTAGCTAGGCTCATCTATAAACTATTAATGATTTAATTTGCATTTCCATCAAGAAGAAAAAGAAAACATGGTTATTGCATAGTTTTCTTTTTCTCCAGACACTAAGTCATTATTTAATTAAGTAATGTTTATGGTTTTACATACCACATTTCCATTTTTATCTGGGTGCTATATTTGAGTAAACATATATTTAATTTATCATCTCATACGTTTTTTAATCTAGGCATATGCAGATCATTAGCTTTTTTATATTGCCATGTTTTCTTTAAATTTTTTAACTCACAGATAATGGTTTTATTTTTTTCTTTGAAAATAATGTTGTTAATAAGTTAGAGACAAAAAGAAAACCAAAATATTCTGCACAGCTTTTCAGTAACCTCATTCACAGATTTCATATTTTAGAGTAATTGCATTTTTACTATATACTGTGTAGTATTTCTAATCACTTTTCTTTAATACAGGCTTGATTTTTCCACTGCATGTCTGCTTCTAAGAGCTATGTAAGTATTTAACCATGTTTTGAAAACTCCACAAACTCCTCATTAAAGCTTAAGCTAAGATAACATAAAAGAACATTATTAAAATGGAAGAAATTGATATTATATGTAAACTCAGGAGACTGTGATCATTATCTACAATTATATAAAGAATTGTTTTCAGGAAACCAGGCAGAAACAGAAGTATAAAATTGCAAAAATAAAAATTGATTTTGAATATTAGGGAAACTATATGAAAGTCTTTAAACTCTATAATGCCATTCTGAGCTAGGTAAAATAACTCCCTTGTGTAGAATAGTTTATTGGATTCTTTAAAGAACATTAAAGCAAAGTTCCAGGGGAAAGAAAAAGTCTATGTCTATCTCTATATATCTATTAATGTATAATCTATACACTATATCTATATTGCATGTGTTTAAAAAAAAAGTAGGAAAACTTATCAACACTTTATCAGACTGAGTATGTCTCACCAACATAGGTTCACTCTTTATACCATTTTTGTCCTCACTATGGTAGAAGGAATTCTCCAAACTTACCTTCTTCCAAACAAACAAACAAACAAACAAACCTGAGCAAGGTCAGGGGACCAGACACTAGAGCTTCAGTATAGTTGGAACACCCAGAATCTGGACCTGGTGATAATGCTGAGAAGCTGAGAGGTAGTGAACCAAATATAAAGCAGAAGAATACTGAGCAGATAAGCTGGGGGCTGGCCTGAGTCTAGATGCCCTTAGTCACATGACTGCAGGAAGAGTAGGAAGGTGAGGAAGTGAACCTGAGACACATCCTCTGAGTCAGAATCTTTGAAAGGTGCAGCTGTCAGACAGGCAAAAACTATATATCTGGAAGAAACTTTGCCCAAGATACCTGTAGGATTAAAATCACAGAGACTATTAAACAGACTAAAAGCCTATCCTCTGCAGCAGACAAAGATACAAAGATTGGGAAACAAGGACTAAAGATTTGAGAATGTCTGATACAAAGTGTTGGACAGCAATGTAGAAAATTCAAGAACATGAAAAAGTTCAATTGTAAGGTAGCAAATAACAAAAAGCCATGAAGAATTATTTGCAGATATGAAAAATAAATTAAATTTCTAGAAGTGAAAGATAAGTGCTGAAATAAAAACATATTTAAATGGCAGAATAATACATTGACTGCCACACAAAACAAACAGAAACTTTTCCTTGGGGACAGAGTGTTTTATTATGAAAATACAATAAAAACTTTGAATGTAATTTAAAGGTAAACATAAATAGACTGTTGAATAGCCAATATTTAAAATAATTATGGCAGCAAATTTTCCAGGTATACAAACATAGATTTGTAAATCCAATGCATCACAATCAGGATAAATTTTTAAAAAGACAAGACACATTAGTAAAACTTAAAAAAAAAAAAAATCAAAGACAAAGATCTTGAATAGAAAGAGAAAGGAGAAAGATTGCTATAATAGAATGTCTGTTAGAAGGACCACAGCATGGTCAACAGCCAGTATGAAAGCCAGAAAACATGTAATGTTACATTTAAAGAATTGCGAAATAACTATCACTAGGAATTAGTACTGGGAATATATTATGTTATACCATTATGATACTCTTTGTATATAATTCCGTATTAATCACACCTAAACAACATACTATATAGGATTACATATAGATAGACAGATAGATAAAATCACATGTATGTGCAATATATGTACTAATATATGTATGTATATGTATATAGCAAGGGAATGCTTAACACTGTATTCTGAAATATGGTTATCATAAAAGGAGGAGGTAGGAGAATAGGATAAGAGAGAAGTAAACTCATAAATGTAAATTACAGGCAGTGTTGCATTTTTGATATGTGTAGTGGATCATGGGTTTACCCTGTATCATACACAATAAAAAAGTGAAAGCAAGCAAGCATAGAACAAGATGATAGTGTATCATGAACTAAGGACAGGTTAAATTAAAATCCAAACAAAAAATGATCTCCCCAGTTAAGTTATTGAACGAAAGAAATAGATAACATGAGACAAAAATATTCACTTAAAATTATCATTTAACTGCTAATAATAAACTTTAAAAGGTTACAAAAGAAAAACAGCTATTGAGTTTAAGGAAGTCCTATGTGAATAGTCCTTCTCATCAACATCAATTGCTTTTCTTCCCTCAGGGTTGAGAACGAAAGCCAGCCACAGAATAATTTTCTAGGATCATGGACTCTCAATCTGTTTTCTATTGCACATGGGAAGATACTTATCATCAAAATACATGGTTACTAATCTACTTCTAGTGGTTCTACACAGGCTCAACAGAAATAGGACGCTGTTGCTATTCCAGCGTGAAAAAAGCCTGGAAGTTACCACTCTGTCCCAATAACAAATAAAAAGCTGAAAAAATCAACACCTTTTCTTAGATACATAAGAGAAGTGAGGTCACAGGGCAAACTTCTGCTCTCAAAATTGAAGAGATCGACGAGTGAATACAGAGAATCACAATTTACTGGAGCAGAAATCTCAGTGCCTCGGTAGGAAAACTGGAGCTGTAATTGTCAAATTGCTGGAGGCTCAATGTGGACAAGTCTGAGAGATAAAAACTCCAGGGGATCCGGTCAGGGGGTCCCCACACTTTTGTACGTTTACCCTCCTGGTGCTCTACTAAGTACTCATGGTGACTACTGGAGAAAAATCTCCTCATGCTTTTGGCAGGGGAAGGGGAAAAGTAATTATCTTTAAACACATCAGTGAATTCTGTTCTTAACGAAATGTGCCCTCAGAAGAAACTATTTAACCAGAGCCTTACCTGCTGGGGTTTTATCAGAGCCCATGTGACCTGGGAAAAGGGAAATACACAACTACAGCTCCCTGTAGCATTCCATGGGAGAAAAGGGAAATACTCAACTCAAGCCCACTCTAGCCATTGGGTCCCACCTAAGGTGAAGAGATGGGGGAACTGAGGAGCAGGTGTGATTTTACAGTCCAGAGACACAGGCTTATTAAAAGATTGTGATATAATTATAGGACTACAGAATTCTTCCTCTCTCCTCATATCTTACTAGTCATTATTAAAGGTCTATTTATAGCAGTTCCTTTTATCCAGTAAATGATGCCCAGCTATGAAGAAAAAATTACAAGACATACTAAAATACAGTTTGAATAGGCAGAGCAAGCATCAGAACCACACTCAGATATGGCAGGGATGGTAGAGTTACCAGATGGGATTTTAAAACAACAATAATTAATATACTAAGGACTCTAATGGAGAATAATATGGAGAAAAATAATAGAGATATTCCGTCTTCATGGTAGACTTGGTATTGTCAAGACGTCAGTTCTTCCCAACTTTGTAGATTCAATGCAATCTTAATCAAAACCCCAGCGAGTTATTTTGTGAATATCAACAAATTGGTTACCAAGTTTATACAGAGAGACAGAAGACCCAGAATAGCTGGCACAATATTGACAGAGAAGACCAAAGTTGTGGGACTAACACTACCCAACCACAAGACTTAACACAAAGCTACAATAATCAAGATGATAGTACTGGTGAAAGAATAGACAAATAAATCAATGGAACAAAATAGAGATACCAGAAATAGACCCACTTTAATATAATCAATTGATCTGTGACAAAGGAACAAAAGCAATACAATGGAAAAAAGATAATATTTTCAACAAATGGTGCTGGGAAAGCTAAACATACACATGTAAAAAAAGGAATCTAGCTCCTTAGTACAATATTTAGCCAAAGGAGTTGTAAATTTATCTCTACACAAAAACCTGCACATAGATATTTGTAGCAGCTCTATTCAAAATTGCCAAAACTTGGAAGCTGTTCTTCAGTAGGTGAATGGGTGAACTGTGTTATATCCAGACAATGAAATAGTATTCAGTACTAAAAAGAAATGAGATATCAAGCCATGATAAGACATGGAGGAAACTTAAATGCATCTTACTAAGTGAAAGAAGCTAATTTGCAAAGGCTACATATTGTATGATTCCAAATATATGTCATTCTGTAAAAAACAAAACACGGGGATAATAAAACATCAAGGGTTGCCAGGCTTTGAGGGGGGAGGGATGAATAGGCAGAGAACAGGGGATTTTTATGGCAGTGAAACTACTCTGTATGATACTATAATGGTGAATAATGATGAATATATGTCATTATACATTTGTCAAACCCATGGAACATACAACATCAAGAGTGAACCCTAATGTGAACCATGGACTTTGAGTGATAATGATGTGTCAGTGTAGGCCCATCAATTGTAACAAATGTAGTGCTGTGGTGGAAGTGGGGGATATTGATAATGGGGATGGCTATATCTGTGTGGTGGCAGGGGGTATATACAAAATCTGTACTTTTCATTCAATTTTGCTGTGATTCTAAAACTACTCTAAAATATGTCTATTAAAAAACAAGAAGTAAAGAAATAAGGTGAATTTGAAATGCTGTGTTAAGTGAAGGAGTGATAATATGAAGAAAATAGCTTAATGTCAATATTAAATATAAAGTACCTGGAAATAAATGATTCAGGATGACGCTGTCTATGAAAGTTCTCTCATTTTATTTTGTAAGTTATCAAGTGACGTTATTTCAGGAATACAATGCAACTGGAACTATTATCTCTATTAGTTCTACATTAGCTAATGTTGTTCCGATCATTAGGAGTCCCTTTTGTTCACCTTGGCCTTTTTTGTAAGGAGATAGAGAAGAAAGACTGATTTGGATCACAAAAATTTGCCAAGATTTGTTGATTCTGTGATGGCTGCTAACATAATAACAATAATGCTATGGATAAACTCAGCCAAGTTCAAAGGGTATACTTTTGACCAAAATTTGCACTAGCCAAATACCCACATTTTCAATTTGTTTTTTATTATAAAAATTATGGCCTTTTGAATAATTGTTTTTCTTTTCACACATGAAGCAAAGAAATGTATTAAACACAGAGTACAGAAAGTATAGTACACTCTCAAAGATGGTAGAGAGCAGACTGCTCCAAGAAGGAACAGTGCCACCTTAGGATTGGGTCTATCTTTTTTTTTTTCCTTCATTTTTTTTTTTTTTATTTCAGCATATTATGGGGGTACAAATGTTTGGGTTACATATATTGCTTTTGCCCCAACTGAGGACATGCTTGAAGCTCTGAAGAATTGTTTATACTCATCTGTTTACAATTACTTTTTAAAATCTGTGTTCTGTTTTTTAAAATTTATTTTTAAATTTTGGTAAAGAATGCTTAACATGAGATATACTCTCTTAACAGATTTTCACATGTCTAGTACAATATTGTTATCTATAGGCACAATGTTTTACATCATATCTCCTGCACTAATTCATATTGCAAAGTTGAAATTTTATACATGTTGATTGACAACTCCCCATCTCTTCCTCTCCACTGCCTGTAGCAACCACCATTCCATTCTTTGCTTCTCTGACTATTGCAGATACTTTCCATAAGTAGAATCATACAGTATTTACCTTTCTGTGACTAGCTTATCTTACTTAGCATAATGGCCTCCAGGTTTACTCATGTTGTCACATATTACAGAATTTCCTTCTTTTTGTAGGGCTAGATACTATTCCATTGTGTATGTATATACCAATTTTTCTTTATTCATTCATCTACCTATGGATATTTTGATTATTTGCACACCTCAGCTATTATAAATAGTACTACAATGAACATAGGAGTGGTAATATAATTCAAGATACTGATTTCAATTATTTTGGATAAATACCCAGAAGTGGGATTGCTGGATAACATGGTATTTCTATTTTTAATTTTTTGAGGCTCTCCATATTGTTTCATAGCAGCTTCACCATTTTGCATTCCCACCAACAGTGGGCTTCCACTAGGTTCCAATTTTTCTATATCCTTGCCAACACTTGTTTGTTGTTGTTGTTGTTGTTGTTTTGATAATAGCCATCGTAACAGGTGGGAGGTGATATCTCATTGTTATTTTGAGTTGCATTTCCCTGATGATTAGTGATGTTGAGCATCTCTCCACATACCTGTTGGCCAAGTATATATATTCTTTCGAAAAACATCTATTCCACTCTTTAGTTCATCTTTTAATTGGGTCATTGGCAGTTCTTGCTAATAAATGATAGAGGTTCTTATATATTTTGGATATTAACCTCTTATATATTTGCAAATATTTTCTCCCATTCTATTCATTGCCTTTTTGACTCTGTTGATTGTTTCCTTTCCTTTGTGGAAGATTTTTAATGTGGTTCCACTTATTTATTTTTACTTTTGTTTTCCAAGCTTCAGTTGTCAGATCTGTGAAACCATTGCCAAGACCAATGTCATGAAGTGGTTCCCCTATTTTTTTTTTCTAGGAGTTTTACAGCCTCATGTATTATGTTTACATCTTTAATCCATTTTGAGTTGATGTTTGTGTATGGTGTAAGATAATTTTCTCCTTTTCTACGTGGATATCCAGTTTTCCTTGCCCCATTTGTTGAAGAGATTGTCCTTTTCCCATTGTGTATATTTTGCACCCTTATTAAAGATCAGTTGAACATGTACGTGTGGATTTATTTCTGGGCTTTCTATTCTGTTCCACCAGTCAATATGTCTGTCTTTAGGTCAATATTATACAGTTTTAATTACTCTAGCTTTATAATAAAATTTTAAATTAGGAAGTATGATGCCTTCAGCTTTGTTCTTTTTTTTTTTCAAGATTATTTTAGCTATTTGGAGTTTTGTGGTTCCATATAAATTTTAGAATTGTTATTTTCATTTCTGTAAAAAATACTATTAGAATTTTGATAGGGATTGCATTGAATCTGTAGACCACTTTGGATACTATTGATATCTTAACAATATTGAGTCTTTTAGTTCATGAACATAGGGTGTCTTTCCATATGTTTGTTTCGGGTCTAATTTCCTTCATCAGTACTTTCTATTTTTCATTGTATGTCTCTCTCTTCTTTAGTTAAGTTTTTGCCTATATTATTCTTTTTGATATTATTGTAAATGGAATTATTTTCTCTAATTTCCATTTCTGATAGTTCATTATTAGTATTTAGAAACAACTGATTTTTGTACATTGATATTGTATCCTGCAACTTTCTTGAATTCTTGCAAATTTCCTTAATTGTTTATTAGTCCTACCTTTTTTTTTTTTTTTGATGGAGTCTTTAGGATATTCTAAATATAAGATCATGTCATTTGCAAACAGGAACAATTTTACTTTTCTTTCTGATATGGATGCCTTTTATTTATTTTCCCTTTGACTAGGACTTACGGTATTATTTTGAATAGAATAATAGAATGGGCATCTTTGCCTTGTTCCTGATATTAATGGAAGTTTTTCATTTTTTTGCCATTGAGTATGATGTAAGCTATGGGCTTTTTATATGTGGTCTTTTTAATGTTGAGATAATTTCCTTCCATTCCCAGTTTGGTGATTATTTTTATCATGAAAGTGTGTTATATTTTATCAGGCTTTTTTTTTTCTTTGTATCTGTTGAGATGATCGTGCAAATTTATTTCTTCCTTCTGAAAACGTGGTGTATCACAATAATTCATTTTTGTATGTTGAACCATTCTTATATTCCAGGGATAAATCCCACTTGTTCACAGCCCATGATCCTCTTACTATGCTGTTGAATTCAGTTTACTCGACAAAATACATCCACAGTATTTTCTTGAGGATGTTTTCATCTGTGTTCTAGATTGATCTTGGCCTGTGATTTTCTTTTCTTGCAATGTCTTTGTCTGAATTTGGTATCAGGATAATTCTGGCCTTATCAAATGAGTTTGGAAGTGTTTCCTCCTCTTGAATTTTTTGAAAGAGTTTAAGAAGGATTGGCATTACTTATTCTTTGAGTATTTGGTAAAGTATGCCAGTAAAGCCATCTAGTCCTGAGCTTTCCTTTGATTACTGACTCAATCTCTTTACTAGTTAAAGCTAAGCTCAGACTTTCTATTTCTTACTGACTCAGTCTTGGTAGGTTGTGTGTTTCTAGAAATTTATCCATTTTCCCTAGGTTATCCATTTTGTTTACATACAAGTAGTTATAGTATCTCTTAAGATCCTTTGTGTTTCTGTGGCATCAGTTTTAACGTCTCCTGTTTCTTTTCTGATTTTATTTATTTGAATCTTCTCTCTTTTTTTCTTAGTCTAGCTAAAGATTTGTCAATATGTTTTTTAATACAAACTCAGTTCTATTGATTTTTTGTAGTTTTTCTATTCTATTTCATTTGTTTCTACTCTAATCTTTAGTATTTCCTTCCCTCTAGTTTTGGGCTTAATATTTTCTTATTTATCTAATTCTTTGTGGTGTAAGTTTAGTTTGAGATTTATTAATGTCAGTTTATTTCTATAAATCTTCCTTTTAAAACTGCTTTTGCTGCATTCCCACGTGTTTTGCTAAATTGGGTTTTTTTGTTTGTTTGTCTCAAGATGTTTCTTTAAATTTCCCATTTGATTTCTTCTATGTTTCATCATTTGTTCCAAAGTGTATTGTTTTATTTTCACCTACTTCTAAATTTTCTGGGTTTTTTTCTAATATAGATTTATTCGTTGTGGTTAGAAAAGATACTTTCTATGATTTCAATCTTCTTAAATTTCTTAAGACTTTTCTTTTTTTGAACTTACATCTGATCTGTCTTGTTTTATGTTCTGTGTGCCCTTGAGAAGAATGTATAGTCTGTCGTACTTGGGTTGTTCTGTACATGTCTGTTAGGTTCATTGGGTCTATGCTGCTATTCAAATCAACTGGGTTTTTGTTCATTATCTGTCTGGTTGACTTATCCATTATTGAAAGTGGATTATTGAAGTCTCCTACTATCATTATATTCATTATACTCTTCTGTTTTTCCTTTCTGCTCTGTCAGTGTTTGCTGTATATAATTAGGTGTTCTGATGTTGGGTGCATATATGTTTATAATTGTTATATCTTCCTGGAAGATTTATCCTTTTGTCATTATATAATGTCCCTCTTTGTCTCTTGTCTCTTTGTCTCTGTCTCTTGTTTTTTACTTAAAACCTATTTTGTCTGATATAAGTATAGTCACCATCTCTTTTTTTTTTATCATTTGTTTGAAATATCTTTCTTTAAATCTCTATGCTTTCAGCCTATGTGTGTTCTTAAATCTAAAGTGAGTCTCTTATTAATATAATCAGCTTTTAGTTAGACTTTTGTTTAATCTTTTCATTAGTGTCTTTTGATTGAGGGTTTAAATCATTTGCATTTAAAGTAAATATTGATAGGGAAGAATTTACTAATGCCATTTTGTTAAATGTTTTCTCTATTTTGTAGTTATTTTTGTTCTTTCTCTGTTTTCCTGAATTCCATTGTGTTTCATTATTTTTGTATTGATATGCTTTGATATCTTTCTATTTTTCCTTTGTGTGAATTTTATTGGTATTGTCTTTGTGGTTAGTGGCTTACATAAACTATCTTATGATTATAACCATTGCTTTTAACTGATAACAACTCAGCTTCCCTCACATACAAAAACTCTACACAGTTATTCGTCTTCCAACATTGTATGTTATTGATGTCACAATTTACATCTATTCTGAAGGACTAAGAATTTTAAATATAGTTTTTTAAAACTTTTACCTTTAATTTTATGCTAGAATTAAAAGTGTTATACACTGTTACTGTAATACAATATTCTGTATTCTTGTACATCTTTATCTTCATCAACAAATTTCATACTTTCTTATGTTATCATGTTGTTGTGTAGTAGCCTTTCATTTCAACTTAAAGAACTCCCATTCATATTTCTTGTAGGCAACTTTAGTGGTGATGAAATTCTTCAGCTTTTATTTGTCTGGGAAAGTCTTTCTGTCTCAATTTTTGAGTTTTGAGGCCAGGCACAGTGGCTCATGCCTGTAATCCAATCTTAGCATCGTGGGAAGATCGCTTGAGGTCAGTGTTTCTGGAGCTTTGTCTTGTTCTTTTATTTGGAACATATCTCCTCGTTTCTTCATTTTCCTTGACTCCCTGTGTTTGTGTTTGTGCATTACATAAAAGAGCTAGCTCTACCAATCTTCATAGACTTGCCTCACACAAAAGAAGACCTTCACCAATCAGCCTGGTCAGAGATTCCGGGTATCTCTCAAACCTTTGTGCTCTTCCAAGCTACTGTATTTGTTCTTAGCAGCCCCCAGAAATCTGTAGTATACCAGGTACTATTAATGCCTAGAGACAGGTAAGACAGAAGCCAGGCCCTCAAGTAGCAGATGGAAATGTTGGGGTACTAGATATGTGAACCAATTCCTTCTCTCCTCACTGAGAATCTGGAAGCTGGAGTTTATCACCCACCTGCTCTACATGGAGCCAGGGAGGGGACTTTAGCAAATGCTCACATGTTCCTTCAAATTGCATGCTCTTTCAAACCGTTACTTTGCTCTCTGTAGCCAGGTAACTCGAAAATGCACCAGTCAGAGACAAGAGGGTGAGAAACCAGTCTCTCAGGCAGCAGTTCAAAAGTTGGGAAGGGGACAAGATGGTACAGCTATTTCTAGGGAGAAGATGAAAGCTTGGTTTTGACACTGGAATGAGCTGAGGGGAGGAGCTGTGGCAAGGGTCACATCCCCATTTAAAAGTACAGATTTGTTCCTTGTAGCTTCAAGGTGACTGATGATTGCCAGCCCCGTTAGCTACCAGAGACAATCTAGTTAGAAGCCAGATTCTTGATAAACAACAAGAAATGTCAGGGTGCTATATGTGAGGTCCAAAGCCTTCACTTCTTAGGGAGAAGCTGGAAGTTAGGGGTTCCCTCCTAATCATACAGCACTGTGCCAAGGGTGGAGTTTATGGGGGGAGTGTGTGTCAGCTTTCCCTACAAATTTTGATGTGGATAGTTTCTTACTCTCCCAAGATACAGGAGCCTGTCAATCAGTTTCTGAATCTAATCACAAAGGAAAGTGATCTATGTGTTGCTATTGAACTGGTGCAACTGTTGAGTGAAGGAGAGTCTGGAAACTCCTCCTCTGCCATCTTGCTGATGTTACTCCTACTTTTTAATAAACATTATCATAGTCCTATGTTAAATTTTTACATTTTCATATGATATCTGCATTAACTGGCAAGTTTTTCATGCATGAAAAATATACATTAAATATTCACATTAGCGTATTATTATTTTAGGATATGTGAAGAGATTTTAGTAGAAGTAACTATGTTCAGAAAGCGGTACCATTTCATATAAAAAAAGACTTGAAATAAATCTGATGCATATATCATAATCTTTAATAAATGGTGTTCACATAATGAGAATAAAGCTATAGATAAATTCAGTCCAGCTCAAAGAAAACACTTCATAGCATAGTTTTCAGTTTCTTTTTAATATCATTAATGGTTTCAGAGCAGCAATAAATCAATTTTTATACCATTGTAAGCATTTGAATAGCTCTATAGAAATATAATATTTAGTCATATAAAATATAAATAAAATATATAGGCATAAATAAATATAACACATGAGGCAGATTTTTCAGTGTAAGACTATATTTAGCCTAAGTTCTACCCTACTTATTTCCTCATATGGTGTGATAAATACATCCAAAAACTTCAAATATCACCAATTAAATTATGATCACTTTATTTATTATACATGTGGAGAGAACCCCGAAGATGATGCAGTGTCTTTAAAGATATGCAATTTTTACAAGTTTTCAAAAATAAACCTTTAAGATAATATAATAATGTCTATGAGCGCAGACATCTGAGCTAGAACTGGGTTTGTACATTGGCTCAGCTGCTTCCCAGTTGGTGACTTTGGGCAAGTCTTTATCAGAAAATGGAGATGATAAGTTTTTAATATTAAATGAGAAATGCACATTACAATTTGGCAGAATATCTGTCATTTAACAAGCACTCAGTAAAAGATCATTATGCCCACTAGCTTATTTTGAAGCATAGCATAGAAATAGAAATAGAACATAAATACTAACCAAAGTGCTGATAACCTAAATAGTTCAGTGGGCTTAATCAATTTCAGGGTTCAATCTGATGAAACTTAATTATGTATAGTCATTCACACATTTCCTTCTTCATATAACTCAATTTTCAAAAAAATTTGATATTTTTGGGATGGATTTTACTTCTTTGCAAGCACTTGCTTTTAGCCTCATGATGTGAAACTGAAAAGCACAAATGATGCTAGGAAATATGAGTTGAGAAAGGGCAAATTTGGTGGGCCAAATAGAATTTCTGTGGGTATAATGATTTTTAGAAACTGACAGCAAGCTGTCTAATACCATATTTCCATATTCATTCTGGAGTAGCAGGAGCCACAAAATTCTTCGCTCAAAGCTTTTCTGGTTGGCTGGGTTATAACTTCGGGAAGCTTTATAGCTGAACTTTAAAATAAATCCACATGATTTGGGGCTTTAAATTCCATTTTTGGAATATTAATCTAAGAGAACAACAGACATTTATTCTGTCCAAATGTGCTATTGGCCCTCTTAAAACCATGCTGCACAATTCTTCTGTGAATGATTGAGAACCTTATATTGCCTTCTTGTCATCGTAAGTTCCATGAAAGGCAGTAACTCCTTAATGGATATTTGTTCACCTGTCTCATCTATTCCAATAAAAAGCTGAAATAAATACACACTTGAATTGCTCTAAGGATTTATTCACAGAGAAATTATCTGTCAGGAAGTTAGTTATATCCACGAGACATTCCTCTCTTCTCTGTGTGTAGTAGGCCACCAGATGGTAGCTCTCCGCAGCTCTCATGGACTGTGAATTGGCACTAATTGAAACATCAACACTCACTTCAAGGCTCCTATGGAGGAACTATATCTTCAGATCTCCAAATAATCTAAACCATGAATTTAGAGTGTACTGCATTATATGTTATTGTTTTTATCTTGCAAAAATCAATAATGTATTCACAGAAACTGTTACATATGTGGTAGAAAAAAATTCTTGAAGTTTTATCATTTACATTTTACATAATTTTATCCTGATTCTAAATGGCATCAAATAGCATTTTTTCAAGATTGTATACAACATTGCCTGCGACAAATTTCACTCAAAGAAGGATATTATTTTCAATTGCCTTGATTTCATTAAAGATATACAGATTTTCTTAATGAAAGAAAGTTCAATTCCTATTTGATTATCTCCTGTGTCATTTTCTTGTCCATGAACTAGATTTAAAAAAGTATATTTAAACTGATAATAACTACTCAAATAAGTAGTGCTTAATCTCATTATTTTCCCAGCAAATATTTTATAATATATTGGTCAAGTTAGTAATTATAGACAAAATACTATAGTAAAACTTTGATTCCATTAGCCAATATTTGTTGAAAATTCAAATGTACTATTCATCGTGCTAGTGGATGGAAGAACAAAGATAGCTGTGAAATAATTTCTGATAATTTGAAGCTTCCTTTCCAGTGGTAAAACCAGCATGAATGCTGATACTAAAAGAATTATTTCAGAAAAATTGTGGTATTATAATAGTGGCACAAAGAATAACTATTCCTGGGAGAAATCAGAAAAAAAAAAACATTGAAATGTAATGAAAAATAAATTGGGTTAGAACACATGAAGTTGGGACAAAGACATTTCAGACAGAGAAAGCAAGGTGATCAAAGAATAACATACAAAAGTAGTCAGTGGGAGTAAATTCCAGAAAAGAGGTCGAGAAAACTGAGTAAAATGAGAGCGATATGGACTTCACACCTGGAAGTTAATTGGTGACTTTACATTGATGTAGTTTTCACTGACATGGAATTATCTTATTATTAGGAAATAGACAGAATCATAAGTTTTATCTTGACATAGATTCTTCTATCTCAAAGTAAATACATTTCTATGTGGCTCAGCACTCCCTCAGTTTAAAACGATGGAGTTGAAAGTCAGATTACAAAGGAACTAAGGACCGAACACTGAATGACAACCAAATAGGTCAGCATAAGGTGCACTGATAATACGACATGTGAGAAGACATCAGCAGTAAGAAAACAGATAGGATGTAGGGAAAAATACTATTAATATAATTAAGGGAACTCTGGTTTAGATTGAACTTCCCCAAACTTAGTTTAATAAAAAGATTAATTTTAATAGGGAACATCAGAGTATGAGAAATTCTGGAAGACTAATGACAACAGTATAGTGGAAGTAGTTAAGAACATGAATTTTCAACCCAACCAAATTGCATACATTAAATATGTGCTTGTTTGTATATCCTCAATAAAGCCATTAAAAAATAATATAAACTTTGAGTTCCAACATACCTGTGTTCAAATCCAAACCTTTGTTGCATAATCCCTGGAAAATCACTTAACTTATCCACTGCTCTGTTTTCTCATATATATATTGAGGTTAATAATACCTACATCAAAGTATTGCTTTTGAGTCAGTTAAATAATACATATTAAGTGTTCACAATGGTGCTGGAACATAGTAAGCACTCAGAAATTAACTATAGAAAATGATCATGGTTTACAAACTGGATAAGTGAAGAATTGATTAGTAAGAACAAATTATCTGCTAAAAAAATATCCATAACTGCCTACTCTCACACATCCAAAAGTATGGAGATGTTTTTTGGTAAAGCGTACGTTCAGAGTTTAATTTCCACCACTTATTCTTTCTTTCTTCATGGGGAACAGTCATGGCAACAGTTTGCTCATAACAGCATTTTGAGTGGTACTAGTTGCTTCAAATACATTTCCAACAAATTATTCAGTATATATTTGGTGTCTGCCAAGGTCCTACAGGCAAATGAGTTAAACTTCAAAATATATCACAAGGATTCCAAGAACTGATATTGAGGAAAGTTGTTGGGCAGGTTTGTTTGGCATCCTCAGGTGAACTGAATTTTTCTCTCACCATCATTCTTTAGTAGCCTGGACACCACCACACTGAGTCTCATCAACAGCGTTATTGCATCATATCTAGGATATAACAGTTTCGTAGAAGTCACATCATTCAGATAATATTTAATAATAAGAATGTTATCTTTAAAAGGCATGTAAAAATTGGAATGCTTTTGGAAGTGTCAGTTAAAATAAGTTGAGTGGTTTGTGGTAGCAAAAAATCAAAATGTGTATTTTCTACATTTTTAAGCTGAAAAAAACATTTCATGCCAGTAAGCAGAAGAGAAAAAAACAGAAAATTAATTTGTTTGATCAAGTTTATTTTATAGAAATGCAGATATTGTTAAACTTCAGGAAAAAAGTCAAAGGTATACACCATTACACAGCAATCAATTTTACATCCCATGCAGATTTTTCCCTTTTAGTTTTATTTGCATATATAGCACAGTCAACATATTTCTTATTAATAAAACTTATATGGAGAGCTACTTCAAAAAACAAAAAAAACATTTTGAAGGCAGTACGTGGAGAGGGTAAGAAAGTCTGACTGCCTTATCTGAGAGCCCAGGACCACGACTTTCCATTGTCTACTATGGTCTTTCAAATAATAACTCGAATGGACAGATTATGGCAAATACCAATCAAAGGAATAGTTGCTAGATTGTTACTCATGTACAAAGATAGCATGTGTTTACAGATGATCCAAGCACAATCTGTGAGCTGATAGGAGATATTTGAAATGCACTTTAAAGAATAAATGTAATTTTTCAATTATTTATTAATATTTACTTTTTATTTTAAAATATATCTAACTTACAAATGTGTGTATATGAACATATACATATATAGTATACATCCATAATTTCAAGAATAAAAATTAACACTCATGAACCCACCTCCTACCTTATAAAATTAAACATTATCTTTATCTTCAAATACCTCTATATTTCCTTTTTCAGTCATATCTCCCTCAGAAGTAACCACTACTCCTGAATTGGGGGCTAGCTCATTCTGTATTACAGACAATGTTGTTGTAAACATTCTAGACTATCCCTTTGGTACATTCATGCAAGACTTTTTTTTAGGTAATATATCTAAGATTGGAATTTTTCAGTCCAAGGATATAAACACCTTCAGTTTTTACTAGATAAATTCTTTTCCAAGTTGTTATACTAATTTACAAACTTACAAGTGATAGACAGCAGAGCCTTTTGACCTCTACCTGTTCTAATATTTCATATTTTTGGACCTCTTAATTTTTGCCACATGGTTCTATATTCTCGAACAAATTCACAGTTCCAGATTCACATATGTATTAATATTGAGAAAAAAAAAAGAACTAAAATTTACATGATCATAAAGTTCTAGTGCTCGTAAACAGACTTTTTTTTATTATTTGTGATTTTAACTCATGTTTGGAAGGGACTTGTAATGACATGCACTCAAATGTACTCTGTAATTTTCAGTAGCAATTAGGATTATAAGTAGTCCATTCTCTGCTATTTTTTCTAATTAAGGAGAAAGGAATAGCAGATGATAAAAGAACACAGAAAAAATCCAAAAATTGTTTATATATGCTCACACACATATACAATTTTCCCATATTGTAACAAATGCATATTTATACACTTTTTCTATACCTAAACTCCCTCATGCTTTATGGCTTGTGATCTGACCATGGAAATTCAACACATTCTTAATTCCTTTGATAATTTGATGTGATATACTCAAGGATTTAATGGTTTGATAAAATCAATAAGATTGTGTGACAAATTGAGTGTTTATAGACTTGTGCATGAGGGACATACTATAATATTAGAGGCTTTGCACTCATTTTTCAATTCTATTTTCAATTGAGTGGCCACTAAATGGAATTGTCAAAATCACAGAGATTTTATAAATTTCATGTTTCTAGTATCCCAGTTTAATCCTGAGGAGATAAAATGTTAAATGTTTATTGATTACACTGAGCCACAGTATATCTTATAGAGCTAGGTAGGATCTTAGTAGGTTTGGGAAATAGCTATTAATTTGAAATGGATTGAGCTCATTTTCCTTGTTTATGTCTGTTTTATAGGCTTTTGTTTAGATGTAATGTAAAGAAAGAAGAACTATTTAAGCTTTTTATTCCTTCTCCTCTCTTTGTACAATGATTTTTTTAAGCGATGTTCAATATACTTTAAGCACCTCAATGGAACAATCTGCATAAATGCCTATATTGCTCACATTACTTCAATGTATCTTTCTTGGTTCTCATTGCCAAAATTAGGAAGGAATCTATATAAATCTATAAAATTGCTTAATCATTAACACCATTTCCTCCAGATTAAACTGCATGAAAATACTAATGAATCTTATATGGCTCCATGAAAAGTGCTGTGATGGTCCCGAATATGTGACCAGTGCATGTGCCAAGCTGATTGAACCATTTTTTTTCCCCAACAATAGCTTTTTAGTTTGATGTAGGGAAGGAGAGAGTCTGCTTTTTCACACAATGCCAAACCTTGAATAGTTCCAATTTCAGCCTAATCACACTGTCCTTAAATTTCACTCTGCTTGAATAATGAAAAGGGTGATATGAAAATTGTATGAAACTAGCATGCCCCAGGACAGGTAGGGTAGGATGTAATTACATATGCTTCAACAGCTGGAGTAATCTGCTGTAAGAAAGGCTTTTAAGGTGACAGAAGTTAATTGCACAGGTTTTAGGGCAGAAGAAAATGTATGTGAAGAAGCAAAGGGGAAGGACGCAAACACCGAGAGGGTGTCAGATTTAGAAATCTGAGAGAAAAAGGATTTTTTTGAATTAGAAATGGACATAAAAAGGTAAATGGTGAGCCACTTTTTCCTATAGAAGAAATAAAAAAGAGAATCTTGGCTTGGTGGAAAATACTGTATTTCTAGCTAGCCTCCCAAGCATAAAGCTCTTTATGATGTAACTGCATATAAAATAGGACAGCCTCCCATAAACCAGGCTGTGATATTCCCCTGTGACACTGGTCCACAAGGCAACTCAGTAAGAAATAGCACATTTTCCTGCAATATCTGTAATGACAGTGGCATCTATCTTGGACTACATATTGTAGGGCCATAGAAACCATGATGTATTCAGTCTTGTCTCCAGCTGAAAAACACAAAGCTTTTAAAAGAGACCCTTTGGGTGGCATTTCTCTAATGAAGGCTGAATCACTTTTTTGCAAGCTGTGTGAGTTTGTCACAAAGAAGAGAAAGGAACTCTGTATGATGGTAGGTGTCACACTGAAAATAAAACTTTCAAAATGAAAAAGAGAGTAAGTTGTGTTATCAATTTCAGTAGTATCCATCTTCCCCAGAGGGCTACTTTTTTTGCAGAGCTAGCTGGACATGAGCTACTCCACTCACTACTGGTGAGTGTACAATAAACACAATATCTTACATATGTATTCTTCAATTTCTGAATGTTTTCAGAAAGAATACATAATAAATCACCTAAAGAAGAAAACCTCTTGGATTTTATATAATGGTGGTTCTCTTCTAGAAATGAAGAGAGGTGTAGAAGTATTTTTATTAAGACTGATACTGTGAATTATAACATTTGCTCAAGATATTAGCACTAGTTCTTTAATTGATACTAATAAATTAATTGCTTGGCATTAAAATACTTAAGACTGAGTCTTGCTCAGAGAATGAAGGTTTATCATTCAATTTTAATGCATAATTCAAATACATCAATGTAATTGCTCATTCTTCCCTCATTCTTTGGACACTTCACTTTGATTAGCTAAATGTGTTTTGAAGATATTTCTTCAGTTTGCTGAAAAAGTCAAAATCTTTCCTAAGCTAGAATGTAAACACAAACACTAAATCATTTACTAAATATCTGTCAGCAATTTACAATCCCATAACCTCATTTCAAATTAAAATCTCTTAATGCTCCATCATTCTCCCCAGGGGAGATCAGCTTGAAATTCTCAAGGCAAATACAAATTTCTTCTCCAGATTCAACTTAATCCTGATTTCTCATTAGGAGGCTTATTTAGAGTTACATGATGTAATCTGCTTTCTCATTATGGACAGCTGTGTTTTTCAGCCTCCAGATATATGTTAAAGGTACAGATATATTCATTTATGATTTTTAAAAATCATAAACCAATTTCAGTCATCATGTTTTTTGTATGTCTTTGTATACTTTTGCATGGTAAATTTCACCTTAATTTTAGATTTGGTAAATTTCATCCTCATCTCACCAATCTGTTGTTATTTTAAAGAAACAGGATGTTTAGGAAGGAAAGCATAGCTCGGATTTCACTTGTCCTTAAAGTGTTTTCAGTGCATGAATCCAAACACATATGTAAAAAGATGAAAAAAATCATACTGCATTTATGCATAATATACACAAATATTTGGTAGACTGATGGAAATGGGTGGTTATAGGGAATTAAAGATCATCTTCAAACCATCCCCTGGTCTTTGGCAAAATTGTCCTTAAGTCATACCAGCAGAAAATTTTGAAGAAATTTCAAGACCGCCAAAAAAACTCACTCACTGGCCTATCTCCAAAACACTCTTCCTTATGTATACATGAAATCTAGAATATTGTAAAAGACATTTTCCTTACTATTTTCACAGTATTGATAAAGACTATTGAACCACAATTTTATAACAATAATCTCTCTGAGGCCAGACATCTTGCAAAGTGGATCTGGGACCGGTTATATTCTTATATCCGTCTGTGTTTATCACCACTTCTATTTCAGATTGTACACGAGCAGAGAACCAATTAAAAAACAGACTCACATCTCTAGTGTCTTCAGGGAAGCAGAGAAAATTTGCCCTTTATCCCTAATTCTGCTTTGACAGCAAGAGACAGTGTATAACAGATAGCTTTCCATCACATAAAGACAAGAATAACCCAAGTGTTGCTATTTTATGTTGACCTTCTTTTTAACCCCTAAACCATCTCTGTGATTCTAGAATAAATTCTCTAATCATTCATTGGTTAATATTTTACTCTATATAAAACTAGATATAGAGATAATTAGAGATAGAGAGATAATTCTGATTTCCTTCTTATTTGGTATTATTCAAGTTGATTAAAAAACACACAAAGAATAACAAAAAACATTGTACCATATTTACTTTCTTATGGTAGCTAAAGTCCATCTGAATACATTTTTTTTACAAGCAAAGTGGTTATTTACTAAAAACTTGAACATATATTGAAACATGGCTATATGACCATGATTGATGGAGACATTTTGGACACACCTAGGAAAGAGGAAAAAATAACACCATTGCTCCCTCTAAAAACATACAGTCTATGAAATAATACAAAATCAAGTACAAGAAACTGTCATAATTATATCTATGTATGTACATACATTGCATATACATACATACTTAGGTATGTACATATACATGTGTATTCATTTGTACACACACTGAAGGATATGGCATTCAGAAGTGATCTAGTATTTGGACTATAAATTCCTAGTTGGATAAGAGCCATGGATGGAACAGATACAACTTTTAACAAAAAATATAATAAAAATTAATTTGAACACAAAATGTAGAAAATCAATTGAGATATCTAAATTACTTTGCCAAACTCTTCTATTACTCCAAATTCCTAGACTATTTTGTTGGTGGTGAGTGGTTTCAGGATTTAGATGGTATGCTCCACCACAGAGAAACATGATGTTCGATAAATTGAGAGAATAGGAGAGTTAAAAGAAAGGAAACTGCTCCTTTACTGACACATTAACTAACAATAAAATCTGTAGGTCCAACCCATAAATTTCTCCTTTTTACACCAATTACAAACAAAAAGTAAAATGTTTTAAATGACTTTTGAGAATAATCCAAAAAATTCATGTCCATTTTTATTGGTGAAAAATCATAAAATCAATCCATTATACAACTACAAAAGGTTTTCCTTGATGTAAGAGAAGCAATTTATTTATCTTACTGAAAGCCCCAAACACTCAGCTGAATGTTTTCAAGACATTTAAATAACACATGAGTAAATATTATGAATTCATTTCTAAATTCAGAAAATCTCTGACAAATACTGGCTATAGCATTAGAGACTTTTCCTGGTAAACAGCATGATCATTGCTGAACTAAATCATGAGAGTGGACACACCAGCAAGCCACAGAGTTAATTCCTCCCAGGACTAAGAATTGCGGTTGAAATGGTATTCATACACACCTTCAAGTATAAACAGGAGAAAGCATGCAACAGCCTTGCATTAGCAGGTACCAGCTAATGATGCCAGTGCTCATATGGAGTCTCTGGAATCCGGATTTTTGCACAGCCGTATAGAATAGCCTACAGCCTTCTCTCCTTTGCTTTAGCTAATTTTTCTTGATTAATAACTTATTCATCTAGATCCACAGTATTTGCTGGCTTTTTCCTGGCCAATCGGACTGATCATTGTTAATCAGTCCTCTCTGATTGGTCCCTAAGCCTCCAGCATGATAAAAAAAAAAAAGCTTTCTCCTTTACCCAGAAGTTGCCACAAGTCTTCCATTAATCCAAACTCCTTTAGTTATGAACAGACAATGTAGTGAGAAGCATATACAAAAGGTAATGAGCACAGTAGTATTCAATGGTCACCAAAGAACAAACGAAAAGTTAGTCCCTGGGGAAAAAAGGTAGTTGAAAAGACTCATACATTGAAATATTAAAATAATGCTTTCCTTGGATCTTTAGCAAAATCAAGGTCATAGCAAATAATATGTAGAAAGATATGGGGGGGAGGAAGAGGGGAAAGGGTATTTATAGATATTTGCATTTACTTATATGTGTTTATGATGCTTAGGGATTTGTGGAATAATTGGGGTTGTAGGTAGGGTGAACACTTATCTTGGTTTGCCAGGGACAGTTGTGAATTTTGCCTTTTCCTGGTATAATTACTA
This sequence comes from Eulemur rufifrons, assembly GCF_041146395.1. Classification (NCBI taxonomy): domain Eukaryota; kingdom Metazoa; phylum Chordata; class Mammalia; order Primates; family Lemuridae; genus Eulemur; species Eulemur rufifrons. Next base: position 34,362,443 of record NC_090987.1, on the reverse strand, counting down.
ACAGCACTTTTGTTACTCTTAAAAGTGTCCCAGTTTGGATAATAAATCTTCTGCTCACCCTATCTATATAGTCAGAGAAGTCGTCATGGTGAGGATGAGTTATAAATAAAGTTTTAACTGAGAGCAGAGTGTTATGACTTGTGAAGAGCAATGAGCCAGCATTCATCTGTGAAATGATAGGAGTTAAGATTCGAGGTTGAGGCTGCTGAGTTTTGTGTGGGTGAGAGTGAATATATTTGCTTTTAGGGAGCACAGTGTTTGACTTTAAATGTTACAGAAAATGAGATCAACTAAGCAGAGAGAATCCCCGTGATTAAGAATTTTGAAGCCTGTAATTTAGAATTCTAATTAGACTTTAGCCAGTAGTCATTTTCGGTCTCAGAAGAGGAGCTTTGCTGTCCAATTTATACTGAAATATTCTTGATTCCTGTTTGTTTCAGAAAGTCTCAATTGAAGGCGAGAGATACTGAAAGCAGCAGAAGGGGCTGTTGCACTGGTATAGCCACAGCGTGGATAATGTATGGACCACATTTGTGCCTGTGCAAATTAAGAAGAGACAAAAGAAATCCAAATCCTACCTATAGACCCTGTGAGGGTGCGATAAAAGCAGTAATCCCTTTCAAAAGATACATAACATTCCATTTACTCCTAAAGTATGAAGAGAAAAGCATTCTAAATACTAACTAATATTATGCACCAAGATTTTTAATTTCAATGAATTCCATTTCTTTGTTGACTTTTCTCCTACTTATCTCTCATTAAATGAAAATAAAAGCAACATTTTAAGTAGATAGTAAAAATACACCTCAGGTTATTTATTTATTAAGCACACAAGTCTTACATATTTTAATAAGCAAAATAAAACAAAATAATATGAGTTACACTTTCCTGTGCTCTTGACTAGAGATATTCTATCTGCCAGTGTCATTCAGGTCAATGCTTGTTGGTTGCATTCTAAGTTCCCAGGGAGTTCTGTAATTGCTAATAGATGAGTGTAGGTCATATGAAAAATCACACACTCTGTAACTGCCTGTGAGTACTTCCATGATATGGCCCTCACAAAAGTTTGTTATGCCTGATTCACTGTTCCAGTCACTGCCTAGACCAAGATCAGCTCTTGACCTGTGTGTCTACATGGTAAATAAGAAAAAGCCCAGGCCTGAAGACCCAATCTGTAGTGAAAATTGTAGTTGAAAGTTGTGAGGAAAAAGCCAACTATTCCTTTTGTCAAATCACCTCCCTTGTCCCAACCTCAATAAGGATGAGGAGAAGGGTGGGATTCAAAGTCTCTTTGTTGGACTTTTCAGCTTTATTCTCCTTCCTGTCAAAATAATATATATGTATAATATGTCATCCAACAGCTTTCTCCAAGAAGGTGTTGAGTATGCAGGCTTCCATCACAAGCATCAGAATTCCTAGTTCCCAGAACAGTAATCCATTTTCACATTACAACACAGTGTTTTCACTGGACCTACTGGGCCCTCCAAGAACTGTATACGTAATCCTATAAATTGTGAGAATTTCTCACTTCCTTTTACAGGCTATAACTACTAATTTTCCCAAGTTTCTTCTTGTGGTGGAAGTTTTCCCTGCTTCTTAGAGCATGGTTTTTAATTTTTCTGGTTTTTCTACTTTCTCCGGGTCCTCCTTACATGTAGGAAAAATTTACAGTGGTCAAGACCTGGGTGTGTGCCAGATGGCCAACGCAAAGTATAATTATCAATAATAATGATCCCACTTCCCAGAATGCAACCACACCAGTTACCCTTTCAGGATATCTTTTCCCCTTAAAATTTATTCTAAATGTTCATCTGAAGTAGATTTAGTGGACCCTAAATGACTCCTCCAGGGTCTCCAACAATAACTAGCAGAGAGAGGAGCTATAACTAAGTCTAAGACAACACTATGCTGATACCTCTTGGGGATACATTGAGTCTCAAGTTATTCACTCTTGTCATATTTCATCAGTGAATGCAATTCTTTCTGATCATGTGGCTCTGAGATATAGGAAATATCAGTTACATTGTGACTGCATATAGACATTCTATGCAAAATAATATGTAAAAAAAAAAATCCACATAAAATTTTTTCCAAGCCCTAGCTAAAGCAAGTCCCAATATGCGGCCTACAAGAAACTTGCTTCACCTATAAAGACACAATAGACTGAAAATAAAGAATGGAAAAAGATATCCATGCAAATGGAAATCAAAAAAGAGCCAGATAGCTATACTTATATCAGATAAAATAGATTTTAAAACAAAAACTTCAAGAAAAAGAAGGTTATTATATAATGATAAGGGAGTCAATTCATCAAGATGATATAACAATTATAAATATAAATGCAGCCAACACTGGAGAACCCATGTAAATAAACCAAATATTATTAGAGCTAAAGAGAGAAATAGACCCTATTCAGTAGTAGCTGGAGACTTCAACAAACAACCCACAGCATTGGACAGATCAGCTAGAGAAAAATCAACAAACAGATTGGACTTAATTGTACTATAGACCAAATTGGACCTAATAAATATTTACACAACATTTTATCCAACAGCTGCATAATACATATCCTTCGCCTCAACACAAGGAACACTCTCAATGATAGATCATATGTTAGGCCACAAAACACATCTAAACAATTTTTAAAAATTGAAATTATATCAAGTATCTTTTCTAACCACAATGAAAAAGAAACTAGAAATTAATAAAAAGAGGAACTTTGGAAAATATACAAACACATGGAAATTAAACATATGCTCCTGAATGACCACTGGGTCATATATATAAAAGATATTCACTTTGGTTTTTATTCATATTCTGATAATAGAGTGTATACTATAAGATGAAGTCATTTCAGAGAAATAAATGATGGGGTTTGGAATACTAGGTGCAATTCTATTTATATATAAACAATACATTAAGTATTATTTTGCAATGTAGCTACTTTTACTTGTACATTAGCTCAAAACTCATGACTTTATTTGTCACAATTTAGACAGAAGTGATGTTAAGAAGTAGGGTATTGCTATAACAAATACTTAGAATGTGAAAATGATCTAAAATTAATCAAGAAATATCTATATCAAGGTAAGCCCTATAATAGACGTATGTGAGGAATTCCTAGAAAAATAAAGGTAAAATAATATTTGCTATCACTATTATAACTGAATATGATTTTTAAAATTATCTGGTCAATATAATATCATAAAACATAATTGTTAAATATATACGTATTTGGATTGTCTACTTTTTAGGAATCCTTAATTATGTAACTGAATATCATCTTTGAAGATAATAAATATTTTCTATAACTAGATAGAAGATAAAGATAAATGTGAACATGTTCTCATATACTAAAATTCATCAAATAGAAAAATACCGTTAAAAATTTTATTAAAGTTAACTAAAAGAAATAAAAAGCACAATAACAAGAAATATACAGAGCTCATATAAAAATAAAATGACAAACTTTGAGATATATCAAAAAGTTTTGACTGAATAAAAAGAAGAAAATGTTTTCAGATGCTAGTGTAACCACAATTTAGCTATGTATTTAATAAAATAAAATAAAATCTGAGTAAATTTTCATAGAGTCTGGAACAAAATTCTAAAACACTTTTTAAGGAGTATATAAAATGTTTAAAATGAGTAATGAGAATATTTGCAATAGTGATTAAATTATATGTTGAAAATTATAACAAAAGAGGGATTAATAATGAATAATGATTTTTAAAATTATTTTGTAAAAGCCCTCACCTCATATCATATATAAAAATACATTTCAGAAGAATTAAAATACTGCAAATTAGAATAACATATTCAAAACTTGGAAGGATTTGAGAAATTCTTACCTGAATTCCAAATATTTTAAATTTTGAATCAATTGAATAAATCACAGTTGAAAAGATAATCAGATTTAGCTGCATAATATTCTTACCTAGGTGAAAAAATAAAACACAATAAAGATGAGAAATGAAGCAAATGATAGCAAAAATATGAAACAATGTCTTTATTACCTAATATGGTCATAAAAATTGAAAAAGAAAGGCAATTGATAGATAAACACATAAGGACAAATGTAAAATTTATGAAAAGAAAAATGAACTAACAACTAAATATATAGAAAATATTCAGCATTATCTGGTTCAACAATATACAATTTAAAACAATGAGATAGTATTTTTCGGCTTATTAAATTAAACCAAAATATTTTTAAATAGTCCAAGGCAGTGGAATAAAAGCTAATAGTTTTGCATTTATTTATCCACTCAGAAAATCATTTTTATGTGTTTATTCTGTACCAGTCACTGGACTAGATGATGGAGAAACAATTAGCTAAACAGAAAAAAATAGATCTGCCTTCAATGGGGCTCCATTGATAATAGCATGGAGAATTGGTACCACGGCCTTTTCAGGAAGTAACAAAAGTAAATATTAAGGGCATATATTTCCGTATCTTTTAGCTATTAATTACCCTTAAAATTAATTCTAATGAAATAAAAACAATTATAAATATATAAAACCCAATACACAAGATATTGCTTGCAAAGGCATTGATAAACCCCCACACTGAACAAACTATAGAATATTAAGTAGACACCCTCAGCACACACATATAATTCCATGTTTGCTATTATTAAAGTTACATTAAAAACTAGAATAGAAAAATACAAAATTAAAAGCAATTTTTTTCTCTATTTTAAAAAGTTTCTGTAATGTTATTTTCTTAAGTTAAGGCCATTTTGAAAAAAGAAATAAAATAAAGAGTAAATCTACACCAGCCTAACTGGTAATTAAGAAGGTAAGACATAAAAGTTTGAAGTTACTTTCTGCAAAATGCAAAATTAAGCACTTGTGCAATGAATAATTGCTTCTTTCTATACATAATAATGAGATGAGACCACAGTGTGATGAAAGACAGTGAGCTGGGGGGTCACAGCCTGGGTGGAATTTTTCTTGCTTTTCTGCCAATACCTGTTTGACTAAAATTCCTTGACCCTGGTTACTTATCTATAAATTGATGAATCTAAACTAAATAAACTATCTTTAGAGTAAGTCATCTCTTGAGATCTATGAAAAGCTAAAAAGAAAAACAGAATTAGTTTAAGGTTAAGCTGTTATTACTAACAATTATTCCCAGTTATATTTCCATTGTAAAATTAATCTCATTTGAAATGAGGTTTATATCTATACACTTTTATTCATCATTTTATATTTAAAATGTATTTTTAATAGGTCTGGGAATACACAATTATAATATAAATGCTATAAAAATAGTAGTTATTGTCATCTCAGTTTAGAAAAAATACATAGTCTTCCTTCTTGTGACAGTATTGGTATGTCAAGGAGCAGTTGTGCCAAAACAAAAAAAAACCTCATGTGCATCATGGCATTGTCACTCTTTCCTAAATGAAACACAAAGATTAAGAGCCTGTGGGTAGAATGTCCCTAATGAATCAAATTGGCATTAAAAAGTGGTAAGATGACAGAATAATCAGATTATTCTGAAGAGCTCCAACATTCTTATTGCACTGTGTGAATGGCCAAGAGACGAGTGATAGACAAAATTACTATCTTAATTTATCTTTGTTATTGGAATATACATTTTAGTTGATGCAAAAAATTATTTCAAAGTCCACTTTTTAAAGATCATGTTCATAAAGAGGCATTCATATGGAAGCTACATGATAGCTTAAATGGAGGCGGAGCCTGTGTTATACACATATTTCTATATAGCATGTCCTCAATATACATTTATTTAATGAAAAATTAATAACTAGTACTGAAATGTAAGTTCCATGGGAATGAGATTTTTTGTTACTTTTGCTGACTGATGTATCCCAAGCTCCAAGAAGAGTAGCTGGCACTTAGTGTGTGTCAATAAACATTTGTTGAATCACAAATCCCACGCAGGAAAAATAATCAAATTTCTAACTTGAGCTCATTGAGTAATATTACTGTTAGAATGTCTTTTTCAAAACTGTAGTATTTAGAAAGAAGTGCAGCAGTTTAGTTTATGGGGATAACAAAAAGGTTGTAGTGAATGTAAAGTAAGCAAGCACAGCCCATTGAATTACAGAACTTTCAATCTTCAGGATGAATTATTAGAATTACCGGATATGTGAATATTTAAACTATTTCTTCAGGACATGGAGTAACAAAGATATTAGCATCGAATATAACTAAGTGTGTTCACTGTTTGTTGCTGCATATCCAAAACTTAGTGGCTTAGCCAACAATCAACTTGAACAGCTCTTACAGTTTCTGCATGTCAGGTATTCAGGGATGGTTCTTTTGAGCAGTTCTGACCCTGTGTCGGCACTGAGATTGCAGCCAAGATGTCAGAAGGGCTGGAGTTATCTGAAGGTTTGTCACAGGTTTGAGAATCCACTTTAAAGGTGACTCACTTGCCTGACCGACACGTTGGTGCTGGCTGTTAGCAAGAGAGTTCGTTTCCTTCCCACCTGGGGTTTTACTAGGGCTACTGAGTATCCTAACAATATGGCAGCCTGCTTCTACCAGAATGAGGGATGTGGAGAGCTCAAGGTCTTCCCTGAGAATATGACTTCCCCTCTGAAATCACAAACTGTCACTTCCACTACATTCTATTCCTTAGAAAAGAGTCACTATGTATAGTTCACATTCATAAAAAAGGAGGAATTAGGCTGCTCCTTTTGAAGGGAGGAATATCAAAGAATTTGTGGGCATATTTTAAAACCTCCCAAATGTGACCAACCATTTAACTGATTTTGCAAGTTCCTAATTCATTGCTATAGCCATATAGAAAAAAAATGAAGCTGTGAGATTTGCAATTTTATAATAAAATGAGTCACATAATAATCTAAGGTGATATGCCTGCATACTAAAGATTTTCCTCCAGAACTAGTCAAATTGTTATCTCTACTTTCCACTTCCTTTTGTCTATGAATACACATTATCTATATAGGAAAACTTTATTACCAAAGGGTCTCATATTTATTGCAGGTATCCATAAGAAGCTCCTGGGCACACTTGTTTAAAATGCAGACCCCTGGGTTTCACCTCACCCCTATTAAATTAGAATCTTGTATATGAGATGCTGAGATCTTCATTTTTAACAAAGCCTCTGAGGTGATTCCAATTCAGGTGATCTATGAACTCCAATAGGCTCAGAAAGAAAGAACAGGCAAAGCAGAGTATAGCTTTTAATGTAACCTCACTAGGAAAAACGTCTGGACATAATTCCCCCATGTCAAGGGCTGCTTTATGGAAATAGAATTACAAATGATTTTTTCAACTGTATGAACTACAGCATCAAATAGAACTTCTGGAGGAAAATTACAATGTTTTCCACAACTTTGCTTTAGGCTAGAAGCTAAGCAGAAAATATTGATACGCTTAAATCATTATAGAAACCTGGAAAAGTTTTAAAGCAAAAAATTACATCATTTAAAATTATGCTTCTGAGTTACAAAGCAGGAAGAGAAAAGAAATCAAGCATCACTCATCACCAGCTGAAAAGGATATTATGGAAAATGTTGCTTCATAACGACAAAAGGAGGGAGGAAGCCCTGATAGTGACTCTTTTGAGACAACGATAATGTTTATAATTATCTTCATCTGAAAATAAAGGAATAAACCACCATTTAATATTTATAAAATGTCAGAAAATAATTGAATGAACAGCTCTAGCTTTATTAAATTTTAATTTCATTGAAGCAATTTTGAATAAACATTTTACATTACATTTTAAGTAAATTTGGAGATTCATAAAAGATGGCCTAAGCTCTATTTTTTTCTCCATTTATTCACAGCACTGGAGGAATGAGGGGAACAATATATGGCATGGATATGAAAGAATGACAAGTTTTTTTTAGTTTTCTTATGGACACTTTCTGCATGTACATACAAAAAGTATAGCTTTTCAAGGTACTCGCTTTGTTAGATCATAGACTTTCTACAGAGAGATAACATTCATGATTTAAGGATTACTTTGAAATCCATTAGAAAGTATGTACAAAACAAAACAAAAAAAAAGGTTATATATGGCTGTATACCTGGCAGAATGTGTGGATATGTGTTCCAAACACAAAAGCTACTAAGTGCCAAAACTGGAATTTGAACTCTTAACTTCTGAGCCACAAGGCCTGGAGTATCTCCACTACACAATCCTTCCTCCTCAGTGTGATACTTACAGGTTACTTTTGATCACAAGAGTCTTACCTTATTCACTTGAATTCTCACCTTTTCATCAAACTTTATGGGAACAACTTATTTTTCCTTTGCAATTACCCCTTCCTTAGTTGTAATTGTAAATCTTCCTTCCAACATAAACAACAGTATTTTACATTGAATATATATTTCTTTCCATAGAAATATAGATCATGATATGAATCAGGTTTCAATCACCAATTATTCATGATGTACACCATATATATATATATATATATATTAATTTAGACATGGAATTATAATACCTTAAACTTTGTATAGGCATTTATAACTTATAACATGCATCTATCTAAGTATAAAAAAGTTCATTTGAAACTGATATATTTAATCTGTGTAACAGGCAAGAACCAGGACAAAAATAGTTAGAAAATTTGATTAAAATTGCAATACTGAGAAAACCTTGTCTAATGCAGTTCACGCCTAAGAAATTGAAAGTACTATTTTCACCTCTCAAATGAGAAATATCTCAGTTCATGTATCACTATCCTCCTGAGAAAGAAAATTTCTTCTTATTTTTCAACACCTAAGAGCTATATATAATATTTTTAAAAGTAACTAATCATCAATAGAGAATAATTAAATAACTGCTTACATTTTAATAGGTAATTTTTTAAATTTATTTTCAGGTTACATATGGCTGCATAAGAAACAATCCTGAAGCAGTAGTTTAAAATAACAACCATTTTAGTTATATCTAACATGTTTGTGAGTCAAGAATTTAGTCAGGGCTTAGCTGTTGATTCTTCAGCTCCATGCAGTGTCAACTAAGGTCACACAGTGGTATTCAGCTGCTTATTTTCTCTAATTGAGTGAGTCTCAAATGGAGAGCTATTCTGAAGGGTCCAAAACAGCTTCATTTACCTGCCTATTGCCTTGAGTGAAGACTGTTCCCAATTGGGCCTGTTCACCAAAGCACTTACATGTCGTCCCTTCTTTGTAGCAGTTCTGGGGCTATTTGACTTCTTCCACTGTGTCTCAGAGCCCCCAGGGATGGTGTTCCAAGAGAAAGGATGTGGAGGGTGCTAGTCCCTTACAGTGTGAGCCTGGAAACTGACACAGTGTCTTTTCTGCCATTTTCTATTAGGAAGAACCATCACGGAGCCTTCTGAGTTTCAAGGGAAGGGAACACAGATTCGATCTGTCAATAAAAGGAGTAACAAAGAATTTGCAGCTATCTTTAATCTGCCATAATTACCCAGGGCTTTTTTGGTGACAAATGACAGAAAACTAAAGTCAAACTGAATGAAACAATAAGGAGAAATTATTGCTTCACACGACATAAAAATCCATGGACTTTGGATGCAGCTTGATCCAGGGGCTTGGCCTCTGTCTCTAGGACCTTGCCTTTTTCAACTTCTGGTTCAGCGCTAGCAATGAGCTCCAGCAACATGTGGTAGCTTGCTTGCTGCCCACAACTTTCAACCATACTTTCTTAAGCCCAAGTCCTGGATAAAGATATTTGCTTTGTGTCTGCCCCTCAAACTGAGAAACCTGGGATAGTTCTGAGTGTGCCTAATTGACTCATCTGGGATAGGTATGCATTCCTGAACCAATCATTGTGACCAGGGGACAAACTCTAATTCACCGGGTCTGTATCACACATGGCCACCTCCCAAGCCAAAACTTAAATTAGCTCCACTTAAGAAACATCAGTGGGGAATGGAGGAAGGGGCAGCTCTGCAGAAACCAATCAGGTTATTGTTATCAGAAGAGTGAAAGATGCTGGGCAGAAGAACAGCAAATGTTCATCATACAATTATATCTTCATATATGACACGTAAATGTGTATGTATATTTACATGATTTTATAGCACAGGGGGAAAATATTGGAATGAGAAAGCCCAGCTGCTCCACATTTTCTCATTCTTATGATAAATAAACAGGAAATGGACCCCAGAGGATACAGACATAATTTAGGGAATCAGAGAACCTCAATGAAGGAAACAAAGGAGAGAAGGAAGGAAGGGAGGTGGGGAGGGAGGAAGGGAGAGGGGAAGCCTAATTAGGGCCTTCATGGAGATTCAATATTGAGTAAACAAAATAAGAATCAGGTCCTATGAAAAAGTAATAATCAGAAAAAGTGGAAATGCAATCTTAGCTCAGCACTGTCAAAATACAAATCTAAAGTTGAAAATCAAGAAATGGTAGTATAACTACTTTTTAAATATGAAAAATGTGAGTTTAAATATATGATTAAAAGTAGTTGCCTCTAGAGACTGAAACTCAAGTGAGGAGAAGCCTTAACAAAGAGATTGAAATAACTGAAAAAACTAACAGAAATTCTGGAGCTCAAAAATTCAATTGACAAACTGAAAAATTTCTCAGAGTGTCTCAACAGCAGAATTGATCAAGCAGAAGAAAGAATTAGTGAGCTTTAAGACACGTGATTTGAAAACACACATAGGAGAAAAAGAAAAAAGAATAAAAGAATTAAGTATGCTTCAAAGATCTAGAAAATAGCCTCAAAAAGGCAAATTTAAGAGCTATTGACCTTAAAGAGGATATAGAGAAAGAGATTAGGGTGGAAAGTTTATTCAAAGAAATAACAGAAAACTTCCCAAACCTAGAGAAAGATATGAATATCCAGGTACAATAAAGTCAAAGAACACCAAGTAGATTTAACCCAAATAAGACTCTACCAAGGCATAAAATATCATAGGGTCACATATAGATCAAATGATCAATTTGAAAAGGAAAAAAGGGAAATAAAATATTATTTATATTTTATAGTTGTTATTGAACTGTTTCATAATTTAAAGGATATTAGTCAAAAACAGTCAATAATATTTTATAGTTTTGATAGAACTTTTAAAATTTTTTATTTTTGAGCTAGAAATAAAACATCTTATTGTCTTCAAATACTAGAAAGTACCAAAAAAAGTACATTATCATTGCCCTAGATAAAATAATAACTTTGTACCCAATTTTATTTGAAAATAAAATTACATTTCCATGTAATTATTTCCATGAAAATTATTTTCCTTATCATTGTCTGAATTGGAAGATAGAAGAAGTACTTGAAAACAAAAATAATGTCTCAGTTTAAAAAGTTATTCTCAAAATTCACTCCTAGGAGTGTAGAGTCAAAAACTCTATATTGAAAATAACAATTCATTTTAAGAAAAGCTTGTTTTAGTGAAACCATTCTGAGAAGATGGATAGTATTATGAGTTTCATTTAAAAATATATTTTGTCTTATTCCACATCGATTTAGCTAAATAAAGGAAAAGTAATAAAATGAAACTCTCTGGTTTGGATAGAATAAAGCATATATTAAAGAGCAAAGATTAAGTTGAAGAAGTAAAGAAAATTTATATGAAATAGAATTGGGGCATAATTGTAGGGGAAATATTATTTAAATGGTAGGAGATTGCAACCACCTCTCTGCCCTTTGTTAAGAGCAAGGGCAGGACACTTTTTGTTTCATGGTAAGAGGAGAGACTGATGCAGAAAGGTGCAAGAGGGTATATTGATGATATGACAATAATGAGACAGTTGATGTGTCTCAAATTTAACATGAACAAAAATGAACTATATCCTTTCTAGCGCGCGCACACACATACACACACACACACACACACACACGAGTTCTCTTCCATTTGTCTGGGCAAATTGTATCACTTGATTGCTCAACTAAAAAATGTGGGATTTATCTTTTGTTCATCCTCCACTTTCCACAACCAGGCATTGATCCTTTCACATCTGTTCCCATATCTTTTTTTCTCACTGCTATTATTTTAGTTCAAATATTCATCATTTTCTTTTCTGTAAATTTGCAATAATCTCTGAACTGATAACTCTTCAGTATCATCTTTCCAGAGCTGTATTGTTTCTATGCCACAAGCTTAATCCTAACACTAGGTTCTTAAAATCCTTCCATGCATCCCAATTTTTTTCAGGACAGAGTTCAAAATATTAACCAAAAATGCAAGGTTCTTCATTATTTGATGTCTATACTACTTATCTAGCAGCAATTTCTTTGTTCCCTGCCATGGTCAAGCTAAACCAATGGTTTGATTTTCCTAGAAAGTTCTATATTGACATGTGCCTATTTATATGAGGTCCCTGTTGCATTGTGAAAGTGGATCTCAGTAGAACACTGCAGGATAAAGTCAGCTCCTAGGATGTATATGAGAATGAAATTGAAGTAAAAACATAAGGACATAAAGTAATCATTTCAAGAAATGTGTTCAGGAAAGGGAGAAGAGCAAAAGAATGTCATCATCAGAGATGGGGGCAATGGTCAGGTTCTAGGTCTGCAGGTGTTTTCTAATGTTCTGTGTGGTTTGGTTTGGTTTGGTTTGGAGAAATGGATCTGAGAATGTTTACAGGCATTGAGAAAATCTAGGAGGATGGGTGAGGATTGATTATAAAAATGAGAATATGATTGATTAACCAGGTCCTCCAAAGATAGGACAAGATGAAGAGTACAGGTGGAGAGGTTAGTTATCTTAGAAAGAAAAAAGATTTCATTTTCCCTGGAGATCCCACTTACTCTGGGGCAGTCAGTAGTACAGTGGTTAAGTATCAGTGAATGCAACTGCAGTCCATGAGATCTAGGTTCGGTACCATCCCTAGCTGTAAACAAGTTATTTATCCTCTCTGAACTTCAAATGTAATAATATCCACTCTTAGATGTTCAGGCGATTAAACAAGAGGTACCTTTAAAGTGCTTGGTATTGTGTTTAGTCCATAATATGGGCACAATAAAGAGTGGATGCCACTTAATTAATTTCTTGAGACTAGGGGGTGAATTTTTGATACAACTCCAGAATGCTATCATTTATCTGTTTTTAGTATCTTCTTATAATTTATGAATGTGTTTTGTTAGTTGCAACAAAGGACAAGATCTAAGAATTAGCACAGACTTTAGATTTGACCCGAAGGTCTGGTCTTTGCATCCCTCTGACTGTAGTTTCTAGATGGAAGTAACTTTCCAAGTGATGGTATTCTGACTTATGACTTAAACTGAACACAATAATCATAAAAAGCTCATAGCCAGTATATAAATGGAAAACACAAAATTCTCAATTCTTTCTGAGCTGAGTTAACAGTGCTCAAGTCTGAGACTGCTGAGCCTCAGTTATGCAAATATGTGCCCAGACTCCATTAAAACTATAAGAGAAAAAAATTTATTTTGAGAAAATACTGTTGAGAATTTCTAAGTAATTTTTTGTAATTGTAAATGACATGAGTTTTATAGGTAAAAAAAAAAAACCTGCTCATTTTTGCAAATAGGAGTGTTTTTCTAAGATAAGCAAGTAGAAGATTGAAATATTATTAGATGCTGACACTGCAGCATAGCTCATATGGCTACATACCATGCTTGACAAAAAGGATGAAAATATTTTTGAAAAGTTGGCCTGGTTAATATATCTGAAAGTAAACACTTCAGAAATTTAACTTTAATTCCATCATAGAACATAAGTAAGTATATTTAGAGATGGAAAAAAGAAAGATATGCTTATAGGTGAGATGTAGTTATTCCACCATTAACACCATCATCATAGCTAATATTTTTGAGCAATTTTCATAAATCAGACATTGTACTTAAAGATATACACAATTACTTCAATTAATTCTTGCATAAATCCCATTTTAAAGATGAAAAAGAACTTCAGGATTTTTAAATCCACAACATCGGGTCATTGTCTTAGTCTGGCTGGGATGCTATAACAAAATACCATAAACTGGGTAGCTTATAAACAACAGAAATTTCTTTCTCACAGTTCTAGAGGCTGGGAAGTTCAAGATCAAGGTGCTAGCGGATTTAGTACCCAATGAGGGTCTGCTTCCTGGTTCATAGATGATGCCTTCTACCTGTGCCCTCAGTGGTGGAAAGGCCAAACCCTGGTGTCTTCGGCCCCACATAAGGGCACTAATCCCCTGCATGAGGGCTCTACTCTCATGATCTAATCATTCCCAAAGGGCCACCTCCTAATACTATCATACTGAGGATTAGGTTTCATCATATAAATTGTGGAGGGACATAAACATTCTGTCTATAGCAGTCACACCTCCAGCAAATAACACAAGGGTCTTAGACAAGATATTACCCTTCCTTGCAGAACAAATATCTCATCCTTATATAAATATTACCTCCCGAGGTATAAACACATTGTGATTGGGAACATACTAAAAACTTTGGGTGGGCTAAGTCACATTAACTACTCCTCTTCTACAGAAAGCACACTTCCCTGTCAGATTTAATTTGAACACACTTAGATAACAGTAGCACTGTTTTCTTAAAGTAGAAATTTGGATTCAAGGATCCCAGATTTCTGTAATTTAAGTAGTGTATCTAGGTTCCTTGGCAATAGAACAGAGGAAGACAAAGAAGTAGAAATGAATAAGACAAAACAACATATTTTGGAGTGTGAGTGGCTTTGTTAGTCTTTGATTGTGACTGTTGATCTGAATTTCATTTTCATTTATTCAATGTTGGTGTATAGCCTGTTTATCATAAATCACCATAGGTATCATTGTAGAAATCATTCATACAATGATAGTTTTTTTCATTTTGGTAAAATCTACATAATTGCTATAGTGATAGACATTATTAAATGGGTAAAATAAAATGAAAACATCACATGTCCCTACATGTCCAGAGTAAAATCAATGAGGTAATACTCTAAAAGTAGGTATTTGGTATTTTGTATATTAATAATATTAGAGCACTGAAATAAAATTACATTTACTATGAAGAGTATTTCCAGTTTTGCATTAATGTACCTGAAACGGAGAAAGAAGTGCTAAGACAGAATTGCATGAAAAAACCTGAATTAAATAAGAAGATCTATGCTCGGGCAAGGTATATAATAAAGCATATCATTTTTGGTTTAAGGGTTATAAAATTAAATATTTTGTAAAGGCAACTCATGCCTCACACATGTTAGATACTAACTGCATGACTTCCTCCCTTTTGTTCACCTATACTCTATAAAAGAAAAGAGAAAATGCTTTCTTTTTTTTTTCTTTTCTTTTAAACCACTGACTCAATTACTACTTGAGTATTTGGCAAACAACCAAGAATAGACAACTCTCCACATGAAAATTTTGTTTGTTTCTTTTTTTACAAGTCCATCCTCCCCAAGTTCAATATGTTTTCCAATGACAGTAAATTGAATATGGCTTTGGAAAATTTGAGAAAATATTCTAGGACTCATGTGCTCTCACCACCTCTTATTTATATCAAACAATACTGCCCATCCCTCTCTCTGGAACAGAGAAGCTTGTGGGAGCTTGAAAACAGAGTCCATAAAATTTAATCTGTTCTCTTACATTGTAAGAATTTTGTAAGCCGGTGTCTTACCAGGTGCTGTAATTCTTTTGGATTGAAGATAAATTGGTGAATTCCAACAGACTACAATACAAAGAAAACCATTAGCCTTGACAATGCATAGAAAAAATAAAACACATTATTCATTAGCTGTTCTTATAAAATAGTACGAGGTTTAAATATTAATGAAAAGGATGCTCCTGTAAATCTTTTCACCTATTTAGAAAAAATAATTGGCTTATTTTTAAACAAGAGCACAAATTTCATGAAGGAATGTAAAAGGAAGTAGAGAGAGAGAAGATAGGGGATGTAATACAGAACTTAGCAAAATTTCAGCGGTTATGTTGACAGTCAGAGCTTTTTCTTTATTTGTTTAGTTTTAGTTTCTTTTTATAATCATCTTGGTCTGGTGACCTATTTCTAAATTGCGCATATGAAACATCAGGAATGTTAGCCAGTTGGAGATGATATCTTGAGATTTTCATTCAAAAACCCTTGCAAGTTTCCCTCCCACGTGCAGGAAAAAAAGGCCAGGATCTAGAAGAGAGAAGCCTTCTTATTTTATTATTAAGCACACATCTCCAGCCTCTGTGAATTTATCATTCCCCCGATCACTGCCTATCTCACCCTAGAAATTAACATACATTTTGTTTTTTCTCTAACATTAAAAATGCATGGCAATGAATAATATAGCAGAACTGTGTATAAAACTAAACCTTCCACATCCTCTTTTAAATGTTTGTTCTTCAGCAATAATCCTCTGAGGAAAACATATTGAAAGGATGAACAGTAATTTAATTTTTTATCATAAGCATTAGTGGCAAATAAAGGACAGAAGTACTTTGCAGCACTAAAGAAAAAAGATGAGATATTCATCAAGGGAAAATGCTGCCTTCGGATTGACTGCCAGGTCATGCATATTCTTTTTCTTTTCAAATAGGGAAAATCACAAGATTAATATGCAGACCCTGGAAAGATTTCCTATCTATGTCACAAGTAGCAAATATTGAAGACATTTGCACTACATTATTGGTGCTTTTAGAGAGATCTCTAAGACCTTTTATGAAAAAAAGGAGGTTGCGAAACAGCATTTTTATTAAAACATGAATCCAAAATTCAGAATTGTCTTATTTTTCAAAATCTCTTGAATTATGATCTTTTCCAAAAATGAGATAAGAAAAATAATCTATTGTCAAATTAGACTGTTAATTAGTTGTGTAAAGTAAGAAAGACAACACCTAATTTTGGTGCCCAAAGTCATAGCAATACATGACACTTTGCATTAATTTCTTTAATTTAATAGAAAGCTTTAAAAGGCTAGTATGACTGCAGGTAAAACTCAGTGAAACAATACCGCCAGTCAGTGCTTTAGAATTTTGCAGCAGTAATAAAATAAAATAAAAAAAACTATGAATAAAGCATTATCATATTTTTCTAAAGGAAAATTTAGTATTTATTTTGTATTGACTGTCATATCACTAGGTTCTACAATATTTGATCCACAGGAAATGAAAAAATTATTTAATTGGGAAGGCTTTATGATCTATGCAGAAATAAAACTAAGATTCATACAGAAATAACGCTATTAAACAATAATATAGTTAAATTGTTCACCTAGACTTGACGGTCTCTGTTTAATTATCTGTCCTGATCTTCAGTTGAAGACCCACATTCAGGAACAAAACTGGTCACACCAGCAGCATTGCACCTTCAAGACACCAGCATCTTCTCAACCTAGACCTCACTTCTAGTTTTCCATCTTTACTCTTGAGCAGAGATCCTCAAACTTTTTCAGTTTACAATGTTCTTAGTGTTTTAGTAATTTTTTAACGGTGTTCTTAGCACAAAAGAAATACTTAACAGTCTCACTGATTAAGTTGTCAGATGTGTCTTCCTGTCAGGCACTGAACAACTTCTCAAATTTTGGAACCAGATTGGATACCCCAATTTTTATTTGGTACTTGCTTTTTATTTCAACAACTGTCAAAAATAAACGACTTCTCAAAGACGTGATATAATTGAAGGGAATGTAGTATGATCTAGTGGTAAGTCTGTGAACTACCTTGAGCTAGTAGTTCTCCCAGCATTCAACAGATGTCAAGTATTGGAGTTTCCCTAAAAACAGTTAAAGTTTCCCATAGAGCCTCTAAATTTACTAAAGCTCTAGTAAACCTTGGCACAGAGTTTTGGATCTACATTAGTTGAAGAAATTTTAGAGGAAAATCAGACAAGCTAGTTGTATGTCTATATTTCCCTTAAAATCTCAGATGACAATCTCATGCCTCCAATCTCAATTCTATCTCTCTCTTGCTCCCTCTCTCTCTCTGATATACACAGCCACATATATCTACCACTCATTTCATTCATTCATTCAAGAAATATTTATTGAATGCCTACCGTAGGCACCTTGCTAAATTTTAAGAACACAGCAGTGAATAAGATTCAGCCTTTGCTCATACACAGAGCTAAGGGAGGCTAAAGATGGAATTAGTCAGTTACAATGCTGTATAAGAAAGAGAAGAAGGTAGTGAGGGAACACATAGGCAAGGCTACTAGCTTAATCTGGTAGATTTTTGGAGGATCATAGAAATAAAAAATCTAAGATTATCAATAGATATCATATACAAATAGTCTTCTTTGTAGAGCTCAGCATTCTCTAATGTATACATACTTTTTTTCTATTCTATAAATATAAAGTCTTTAAGATTGGGAAGCATTTGAAGGAATTGTGCCTTTAAATTATTAAAGGAAAAAAATAAAGCCTGCATCAAACACTAATGCACCAAAAAAAAATGTCCTCGTAAAATGCTATCATAATAGACAAAAGCAAAGTCTATAAACCTAAAGGGATCCTCTTTGGAAATAGTATTTTGGGGCACTTTGGAAAAAGGACATCCACTCTATGGGAATTCTGAAGGAAGGGTATCAACTTCACCAACTCCCTGAAAAGGATCTTTAGTATCCAGAGTCTTTCTAAATACATGCTCTTGGTTTTGCTTTTGTCTTAATGTTTAAGATCACGTATGTATGTCCACCTAAGTGTGTGAAGCTTTCAGTACAACTCTATTAAACATCTTTTTTTTTCTCTAAAAATATTTCTGTTTGAAAATCATTTAGGGACCTAGTGAACTACACAGTTTGTAAGCTTATTGTCTTTTCGTCTCCAGTGGCAAGTGATCCTCATCATTGATATACTTGTTCCTTCTGCCGATGCATGTACACTGTGAAGCCTAAAACACCTGTGATGCCAGAAGTCCCAGGATGTATCCCCCAAAGGGATCGTGACCGGGCATAGAGAAATAGTACTGTCTGAAAGAAAGCAAGCTCACTGGTCAAACTCTTGCCTCTGATCCCCTCACAGCCTTCCCTAAGTGAACAGAAATGACGATATCAAGCTCTCGTGCCACACTTACTATGAACCAGATAGTTTTCATCATGCTTTACCTGTATAAACTCATTGACCCCATATAATCCCATGAGTTAGATCCTCTCATTATCTCCAAATGAGAAACCGAGGCAGAGAAAAGAAATGAGCAAATAGTGGCACCTAATTTAAAATATAATCTGGTTTCAGTGCCTGTTTCCAAACCAGTGCCTCCTTTCACAGATCTTTATGCTGGTTAGCTTGCACCAGAATGAGATACAGATTTACCCACAATCCCTGGAGAAAATGAACCTAAGAGGAAGTGTGAGGACCTTTGAAAAAGGAAAATATACATATTCTCAAGTTCAGTGAAAAGATTCAAACTTACAATTATTGCTAATTAAGATTCCCTTTTTGTCTGAGCTTCCCTCCAAGGGTTGGCACCGTATATCACTAGACATAAACAAACCTTTCAAGCTAAACACAATTCTTCCAAATTGGTGGTAACTAATATGCTAATAGGAGGCATCTGGACTCCTCTCAGTGACTATATAAAGCATGTCCTGCTGTCCCTCGGCTCTTGCAGCCCATGAGCACATAGATTTGACTGATAGCCCTCACCCTTATTTTTAAATTTTAATACTGCTTTGCAAGACTGACCTGTTTCTGTGGTATTGCAAATGTTAGGTGGCCTAACCTCTACTTTAGGGACCTGAGAGCATTCTTGCCCTTCCCTGCATCTTTCACAAGGACACAAGCCCATGCCTGCACCTGGTACTCAGCAACCTTTCCCAGAACCATAAACAAGGGCCTCCAGGTGTGACCATAATACCGCTTGGCATGTGCAGAAGGCAGGCTTTTTACCTCTTCTCTGAGTTTGCGTGAGTATCACGCCACAGGAGTATTTATCCAGTGAACAACCTAGGGTCAGAAAGTGTTTTTTCAATATTCTGTGCCCAGGAAATATTAATATTCATATGCAACCATATTGCATTGGTTTTAAATGTCTGGCTTTTTCTTGTAATCAGTGGGTGAGGCCTGTATGTTCTGTAGTCATTGCAGAAAATGCTAAACCTCACTGCATGCAGGGAAACAACATGTACTACATTTCAGAGCTTATTCCCTACCCCCAGCTTCCAAGATTTACATAAAATAGGAAAAATTACATGGTTGAAGTATTCTTCAGGTCATTTTTAAGTAGAGAAGTAACTGAAGTCAATACATTTCAGTTGCCTGAGATTTTTTTTTTTTTCCCCGTTCAGCAAAGAATGATTGTGATAACAGCCCGATCATGAGCTTGATGGAAAAATACGTGGCTGCGTGCTGTTCCTGATCAACAGCACCACCTTCTGTCTGCCGGAGGTCAGCTATGGTAAAAGGATAGCTCGCTTTGCCACGTGGCGTCCAACTTCGTCGGGAGCTTAGACATGTAAATCCCATTTTCTCTTTACCTTGACATCAGTGAAGTGAATTCATTTTAAAAGAGTGAAAACTACATTTTAGGACAAATAAACTAAAAAAAAATTTAACCAAGGATTGCACATGGAAAGAAACATCACAGTTTCAATTTAGCTCTGCAAGCACCGCTATGGTCCCTCGGGTATCCTTTTATCTATTCTTCTCACATGGAAGTTCTCCAAAAGAGGCTGCCAATTTCATGGGTTTTATAGAAAAGAGAGTGTACACTCTACTTTGCTACAGTTGGAATGATTTAGAAAACTGTGTCTCAAATCTTGTAGTTACCTCCATCTGAATGTTACACTAAGGTGAAAAATAAGGAGATCTAGAGGTGTGAATGGAATAACACAACTCCTGTAAGTACATATAACTTCCAAATAAAAAACTTTCACATAAACACACATAGTCACTCTTTTCTTGCTGTCTATTTCAGATAAGTGCAGCAACTAAAGCCTTAAGCAATTAAAGAAAGTATAAAGGAAAAGCTAATTTGTTACTAAATTTATCAAATGCATGAAATAACGTAATGAATAGTAATGCAGGTGAGTGTGCAGGAGGTCACAGCAGGAGTCTAAATGGTACTTAGATATATCTGGGCAAGTCTATAGAATGAGACGTGGTTTCTCCAAGATTCTGTATTCAGGAGGGCTTAAACAAACTCATCCTGAGGTAAAATGAATCCGACGCCACGACCTTAAACCAGTCATGCCTCTTAAACCATCAAAAGTAGAATGATTCTGAAAGCATGACTTTTTTCCTCACATCTGCCTCCCAAATGATTCTTTTGAAGATCCAGGGAACTACATAAAAACTGAGGAAGTTTTGGCATTAAAACTTTGTGCCACATTGGAATGCAGGCAGATCTACCTCTATAAGAACATCACAGAGAGAGAGAGAGAGGCTTTCTCTCCAAAGCCTCACACCCTACTGTGCAATATTGGAATTGTACAAACTCCAACCCGTTATTGATAGTGATGTCGGGCAGAACATCTCCAGTGTCAGGGAGTGAACAATGCGGAAT
Organism: Eulemur rufifrons; assembly: GCF_041146395.1. Classification (NCBI taxonomy): domain Eukaryota; kingdom Metazoa; phylum Chordata; class Mammalia; order Primates; family Lemuridae; genus Eulemur; species Eulemur rufifrons. The sequence goes on along the minus strand of NC_090987.1, from coordinate 34,341,110 downwards.
ATATTTTTGGTGAATCCATTTGAAAAACATCCTAGTGGGACTTCTGAAAATAGGTGGCAGCCAAAATGGGCAGGGGAAATTCGTAAGAAGGGAGGATTTGCAGAGGAGAGAGAGAGAGAGAGAGAAAATGCATGTCATTTATCACTGTTATCATAAGCCCATCCATTCCCACTGGTGAAATCCAGGTATGAACATGGGAGGGCTCAACTCAGAGGAAAAAAAATGGAGAAAGGATATGTATCATTGATATTTTATATTTCTCAAAGGACCTCACATCATTTAACCAACTTTTCTGAATTACCTCTACATAGTCAAAGTATTATCGAAAGTTATGAGCTAATTTAAGGTGGATCCTTTGGGCAGAAATGGAAGTTTTCCCTAAAAAATGCCTACATTGGCTGCGAAGTCAACTAAAATTCACTGGAGAATTACACAGCTAACCATTTAGTTATGGCTAGATAAGTAGACCTTGATGTTATCAAAGTGGTATTTTTTTCCACCTGCCTGAAGACATACAAGGGAATAAATGATCGTTTTAAGTCCCTTGCTATCTGTGATTCTATTTGTTATGTCTATTAAAACTTTCTACAGAAAGAAGTTTCAATTAGAGTCAGTAAGTTCCCTGGTAAATGAGGGGCACAACTCTGCCCAAGGCCTGATGACATTGATTCCAAAGGACTAACCCACAGTGTCAATACACCTGTAGATATTGTAGAAACCAAAATTGTGCCAGATAGAGAAATTCAAATGTCTTGAATGTAATTTCAACGGCAAACAAGCGACTTTTCCTGCAGAATAGAAATCCTTACAGATGTTTCATTTATTGCAATTCAAAACTATTTAAAAACTATTTGGCTACTGAAATCCACTAATCAATGCAAAAATAGTGTAGAATAATAGTTTGCTATAAAAAGTACATAAATTAATCACCAGGTAGAAATATTAGTGAATTTTTCATAATTCATATCTCTCATTAATCTTTCACAGCCTCCATTTAAACTTCATTAAAAAGTTCTTAGAACCAACACTCATGATGCTATGTTTTCTTAGTTTCCCTCTTTTATTAACTGTGTCTCCCAGTCAAATAACTCTCATTGTAAATATCATTTTAAGATACCTGCTTTTCCAAGATGCAGTTAACAAAAGATGAGAATATTGTTTTTAAAAGCCATGTCTTAAGTTTCCCAAAAAGCAAACTATTTCAAGCTATCAGTTAAGAACATAAAAAGTGACTTAGAGGATTTCATTTGTTTAATTTTTATAGCAGATATCTGAACAACTATCTTTCAGCACAGTTGCCTATGTTGTAAACTTAAGAGCATACAATGGCCTTTCTGAGGCAGCGCAGCTATATAGTTTCTAAAAGAACCATCTGTTCTCTCTAAGTTTATGCTTCGTTAACCAGGCACTAGGCAACTATCTCTGGTCTCTCTGCTTGCCCTGTGCTCCCTGCCAAGGTCATTCCAGGGAAAATAGGCCATTTTACATTGATATTCAGCTTTTCATTCAAAGCTTCCTCTTGTTCTTCTTGGGATTTTAATCATGTCCTTAATGTGAAATGGCATCAGGGACAAATTGTCTAAGACAGAAGGCAAAGTGCTTAGTTTCCAAGATCTTTACTTAACTATACCACAGCCTTATTTGGTTATTACAGAAGTGGGAAAACAATTAAGTATGTAAACTCTTTCTGTTCAGAGGCAGGACCCTAAAGATTAAAAATACTAAAGTCAGTTCTGAATAAACATTGATACCAGGGCAACAGGTGTTATAAAATCAGCCTTTCAACACCTGCCTCCCAAAATTCAGAGCTAATAAAGATGCTGATTAGAAATCATTAGAGTAAGTGAACAACTTTAAGTAAATCATTAAAGGGAAAGATTCTGGTCCAAAAGAAACAAGAAACTGACCTTTCTTTCCCTTCTTATATCATGGCACATTGATATTTATTCACTCTTCTTATACAATAATTACATATTGCTCTGTAAATTCCTACATGGAGAGAGGGGAAAAATCAAGCGTAGAAGCCTATCAAAATATATACCATAATGTGCTTGTTCCAGAAATATGCAACTAAAGAGCCATAAATCAGAGGTTGTGCTACTATCATTTTAATAAATACAAAGAAAGTCACTGATGAGATTGAAATAAGTTCTTAGCAATTTTTTCTTTGTTTTTCTTTTTCTTTTTTGAGACAGAGTCTCACTCTGTTGCCCAGACTAGAGTGCAGCAGTGTCATCATAGCTCACTGCAGCCTCAAACTCTTGTACTCAAGTGATCCTCCTGCCTCAGTCTCCAGAGTATCTGAGACTACAGGTGCCCACCACCACACCCAGCTATTTTTTTTAAATTATTTTTGTAGAGATGTGGTTTCTCTATTGCCCAGGCTGGTCTCGAACTTCTGGCCTTAAGCGATTCTCCCACTTTGGCTTACCAAAGTGTTAGGATTACAGATGTGAGCCACTGCACCTGGCCAGTTCTTAGCAAATTGGATAACTATTTAAGTATCTTCTTTTAAAAAACCTATACTATTCATAATAATTCTTTCTTATTTTTAGCAAGAATAGAACTTTACACCAACATTATATAAAGAAAAAGTAAAATTCTCAGGACCCCCTCCCCAAAATTCATTACACCAACAGGGAGAACTGAGTCACACAAAGCACTGCCATCCTCTCCCCAGGGAGGTACTAGGGTCCTCTTTTAAGAAAGGAAGGGGCTTAGAAAATGACTGATCAGGGCTTTTAGAGTGGGCAGGATATGGGAGGGAGAAAGGAAACCTGGCTGGCAAGGTGGCCCTGTTATGCAGGTAAGCCTCATGGAGATGTTTTTTCAGACCTTTAAGGGTGTCAGACTCTCAGTAAAACTGTCCCAGATCAAATAAGAAGGGACTGGCTGCATTTGACAGAGATTCTCTACAGATGCAAATTTCTCCCCCAACCTCCCCATCTAGGCAGCCTTACAGCATTATCACTGGCAGCCATCTCAAAATATGTTAAAGAAATGTATTTGGGGTTAAAATACTTCTTATTTCCTTTAGTCCTAAAAAAAATCCCTTCAGTATATATAGCCCCTATAAAATGAGTGCACATCGATTATGACCTTAGGACTGTAGCCTAAATAAACTCTTAAATGTCTGTTACAGGTTTGTCTCCACAGATGAAAACCAAGGGAGAGATCACTCCTCTACCCTCCCTGAGAAGTTCACAATATTTGACTATTTTCTCTATTCCCTTTTTTGCAATGTTCATCTTATCTTACGTAAATTTACTGAGCACCAAATAGAACTTCACAAGAATATCAATTGTCTCACTGCTCACCTCCTTCACCCCTCCCTTTTTCCATGCACTCCCTTTTTCCCTTTAAATGCAAAGTTCTCAACCTCTTCTCCAGAGAGCCCAGTCCACAGCAGATACTTTGTGGGCTGTGCTTTTCCCAGCATGTCCTTAAAATCTTGGCTTCATAAACCTCAGTGTGACTCTCACGTGCAGTCACTTATTATTTGAGTTAACAATTATAATAATTTTATTAGGTAGACAGCTAGGGACCTCTGGCCCCTCCTGGGGACAAAGTTGGTCAAGCAATTGCTACATCTGGGGGAGGAGGGGATGCCTTGTGAGTCTGCCAATCAGAACGTAGCACCCCAACTGCAAAGGAATGCAGAGGATTCTCTGGCCCATTGGCAGCACAGGTACCACATGGGATTTGGAAGGTGACCTAGGACAACCTAAGGCTAATGATCACATCATTAGCTTAAATTTACATTGTGTTGCATCCCCACAAAATGGGCTTTCAAAGAGGCTCATGGCAGATCCACATGTGGAGTAAGACTCGGGTCATGTGAGTCCCAACTGTTCATCAAAGTGGTTCCATGGTGATGTCTGACCCATGAGGAGGGCCCAATCCAGACACTATAATACAAGATCCCAGACCATGACCAAGGCCTTCTTTGTTACAAGGGGGTCCGTTCATAATCTGTGTCAAATGTATCTTGCTTTTGCTCTGTAAACCTATATCTTGCTCTTGTTGTATAATTCTGTCTTTCAATAAACCTCATTTTGTGCTTACCTTGCTTTCACTGTGTCTGGTCATTCTCAGCCAAGAGCACACCAAGAACCGATATTTCAGACTGTTGACCCAACAATTCTAAAGTCACCCTATTTTTTTCCCTGTTTGCATTAGTCTCAACCACAGAAAAATAGTAAAATCTTCCTTTAGATTGATACCAGTTTACCCAAATAGTGATTTTGAATGAGTAAACATTCATTAAGAAAGAAGCTATAAATGTTTTGTGCTAAGAAAAGGAAAAGTTTCAATTTAAAAAGAAATCTTCAGAATTTTATGATGTTAAGAAAACTAAATTCAACAGCTCCTAAGTTCTTAAAAAGGCACATGCCAAATTTTTATATATTACATACATTCCCTCCTACTTCACCAATCTTCTGCTTAAGTAAATAAATATTAAAAGTATTTATCATAGTTCTTCTTTGGGTCTTTGCTCAAATATATGAGCTGCCTCTCTGAAATAACCTCTTGGAGTCATAAATTCCAAAATTTCACTGTCTTTGTATGGAACATCTGCTAAGAAATTTTTCCTTCTCTGTCATGAAGAAAGATCTTAACCAAACACAGACATGAATAATTTTAGAAGATAAATAAAGGATTATTCATTTACAATTAGATTATAAGGAAAGTCAAGTCATTTGAAGTAAATGGAAACTATTTTTTTAAATGCAGGGGAGCTAAGAGCCTGAAAAATCATTATAGCATATTTTACATTGGAGAATTAGGAGGTCAAGCCATTAACTTTGTGAATTTGCAGAGGTTTCCCAGAAGCTTACTCAAATCCACTCCTAGGCCAATGTTAAACTTATTCAACTTATTAGCATAATAACATAAATGACCATTTGCAAAATGAAGAATGACAAGAGTTTCTAAACACTGCTAGTGAAATCCCAGGGTCACATTGAAAAATGATAAAATGATAAACAAGAGTCCATACTAGTACCAAACCAGACAAGAGATAAGTAGGCTTTTTAATTCTCCTATAAAAGACAACTAGTTTTATTTCTCTGAATAAAGCTGTTTTATAATAATTATTAGAATTAAAAACGAATGGATTCTATATGTAATAAAAATGGGTGTGGATTGAAAAGAAAATAAAAACACCATGTATTGTTATTACATATTTCTAAAGCACTTACTAAGTAGGTTTTAAAATATTTTTATGTTGCTTAGAAATTAACAGAAAAAGAAGAGATGGTGAATAATAAAATTTAAACAAGGTAGTCCTTTACTTCTTCCCTGCTAAGTCAGACTTGCATTTAATTCAAGGAACTAAAAGAGATGGAAACATTTAGCCATGACAATTCTTAGCATTTATAATTCTTGGCATATATAATTTTGAGTCAAAATTCATACTTTTTATATGTTCTATCTATGATTTTTTCCTCCAGTCAAACATCCAGGATGTAAGAAACACTATTAATTCACCAGTGCCTCAGAAATGCCTGTAGAGAATTTTTTATGTACATATCTCAAAAGCCTTATACATGCTTATCCATGACTTGATCAAACCATAGACTCCAAGAGGACTGTATTACCATATAAAAGCAAAGCACTTATTCAAGACTTAAGATCAGAAATGCTGACAGATAACCATTTAAATTTTATGGATTATGCAGAGATATATTCAGATGACCTAGATTCTTATTTCGGTTCTATTACTTATCTCCTATGGTTGTAGTCAGGATTAAATTAGGTGATATAAGTAACACACCTGGAGCCTGTTGCTACAAATCATAACAAGATTCTCTCATATCCTCTTCAACTACTCAGTGATCAATAGATATTTAGGGCATCATTTGTATATAACACCGGACTGTTCTATAGCTGCTGTCCCCAACACTCGCTACTCCCCCCACCTCTCCCCCCCTCAACTGTTTCCTGTCCGTGGCCGGTTAGGAACCCGGCTGCACAGCAGGAGGTGAGCAGCCAGCAGTGACTGCTTCATCTGTATTTTCAGCGCTTCTCCATCGCTCACATCATTGCATAAGCTCCGCCTCCTGTCAGATCAGCAGCGGCATTAGATTCTCATAGGAGCAGGAGCCCTACTGTAAACTGCGCACGCGAGGGATCTAGGTTCCACGCTCCTTATGAGAATCTAATGCCTGATGATCTGAGGTGGAGCTGAGGTGGTGATGCTATCATTAGCAGAGAGGTTTGTACAATAAATGTAAAGTGCCTGAGTCATCCCAAAACCATGCCCCCCAGGTCCGTGGAAAGATTGTCTTCCATGAAACTGGTCACTGGTGCCAATAGGTTGGGGACCACGGCTATAGGACAATACCACAAAAGTGTCTAATATAATCCTTGTCCTTAAGAGGTTTACATTAATGATGGGCAGTTAAGCATCAGCTAAATTAAGCTTTGGGTGCATAAAATCTATAGGAGCTCAGAAGAAATAGTAATCAAAGAAACCAGGGAAAGAATCCAGTAAAATAACATCAGAAAATGTTCCAATTGGAAGGACTCTAAGAATTATTGTTTGGAACATCCACCAATGTGGAATCCTTCTTAAGTCAACTTTCATTTTCTAGTTGATAAAGATCTCTAGCTTTTTAAAGTCAAAATCTCCTTTTCTGGTATTCCAGCACTAGATTCAGTTTTCCATTCTGGGAAGACTTCAAAATTTAGATATATCAATATATAGAGATAGTATGAAGGGAAAAGTTTAAAATAAAGACATTAATAAAGTTAAGAAAACTATTTTATTCTATATATAAAGTTTGACTTTTTTTCATTGTTGTTAACTAATTTACTATGTGTATGTCCATCCTCTAAATCTACAGTAAAGTTAATTCTTCATTAACTATTTGGTGTGATGACATTCTAAAAAGCATTACTAGCTACATGTGATTAACACAAATTCATTCACTTATTCATTTATTCATTCCTTTATTCAACAAATACTTATGGAATGCTTCTATGTGCTAAGCAATGTTATAAGCCCTGGGTACGTAGCAGTGAATGCAACAGATGAAAATCCTGACCTCAGAAATTTATATTCAGAAATGAAAACTTAAAGATGAAACCAAAGATAGAGAGCACAGTTCTTTGTCTTGCATTTGGGCTTATCACTGTTCTCAATGTATGACTCAGAAATCATATTGCCAAACATGAGAGCAATTTTACTCACCCTCTATTTGCTCTCTCTTGCCAATAGAGAAAGAAATAGGGGAAAAAAAAAACATGCCTACATAAGCTAAATTTGACAGAGTGCTCATACAGACTGCCTTGCTAATAGTGAATTTCTAAAGCCTATGGGAGAATAAAGTGATTTGTTTTCTAATACCATATTTATGAAGAGTCTCTTATAGAATGTCAAGGAATGTTATACTCTTTGAAGATGATCTAAGTAAAGCTCAGTTCAGCCAAAAATGCTCAGATTACTATCAACTCTTTCTCACCAATTCCTAAAAATGAGGATATCCTTTGCTTTGAAACTTGCTTTTTATTATAGCAATATATCTTACAGAATTGGCTTTGGCTGTGGGGGAGAAGGAAAATTTCCCCTTCACCCCTGGAAGTCTTGCTGAAAGATCAACTCACAGTAAGGCAGATTAATAAGAGAAAGAGATTACAAATTTATTTACCATGCACAGAAGGAGAATCACAGAGCAATTACCCAATATCCCAGTGGAGTCCAGAAGTTTATATACCCTCATTTTAGAGGGGAGGGTGAGATGAGGAATACAGTAATTGTTTTTAGGGGCAATAAATGGTTACTAGAGAGGATGAATAGAGACTTGGGAGAATGAATGAATGGGGGAAAACAGGTTGACTTGTAAATGATTCTTCTTGGAAATTAACCTGAAAGATATTATCTTTAAAATGGGTTGGGCAATTGTTTCTGTTGATGGGTTGGTCTGGCCTTATGCAGATAGAGGGAAAGTTTCTTCAAATTCCTGTTGATCTCTAAGGGCCTTTAACTCAAAATATTCTTTATTCCAAGAAGTCATATTTTGAGGTGAAATTCCCTGAGCCCCTTCATTTCCTAGCAAGAGAAATGCTAAAACCCTTTTGAGGGAGGGGCTGTCACCTATATACATAACAGAAGGCATCCTGTCTACTATCATTAAAATTGCTGGGCTAATAGTAAAAACTGAGGAGCCTATTTTAAACAGATCTGTATAAATAATTGAACATTCAGAATGCTTAGTCACTTTTCCAAATCACACCAAAAACTTTACAACTGATACATGTCAAAAAAAAAAAAAAAATGAATCTGGATCTGTTAGCCAAGAATATCAGGCTGAAATTTTTGACATTTCTACAATTTATCTTATTTTGGTATTAGTGTAATTGAAAAAAGCTGCTAGGGACACAATTTTGGCCCATATGAGTCAGAAAGGTGTTAAAAGAAATACCTACCACATGAACTAGTTTCTGCACACAAAACAAGATAAAATGACAGGAGTATCCAAAGCGTCACCCTGCTTGGCCTCTTGTACTCACTCTGATGCTGTTCCCCTAGTTTGGGGGAGAAAGAAAGATTTGTTATTTACTGACAGTTAGCAGCACAGTACTGACACCTCAGTTCTTTTCGATCTGTTTCTTTATAATCTGGTCATCAGCCATATTTTTAGGCCAACCATTTAACATACAAACATACTATTTCACTGAAGTGTGAGGAAGCATTATGTAAAACTACATACAGAAAACCCAGCATTTATCTCCATAGAATGCAGAAGAGAAGAATAGATTAACATTTACATTTCAGATGATTTTCATTCTATTCCCCAAAGACTCTCCTTTCTCCTCTAGTGCAGTCTCTGCTTGATTTCTCATGTTATATTCTGTAGATAGGTTTAATCTACTCCTATTAGCAATGCCAAACAGTTACTTTCCCTCTTTTCCTCCAGGTATCCATGTAAATAAAATCTCTTCCCACTTGAGATTGCAAGTAGTCCTTTTGTTTCTTAATTGTTAAAGTGTCTCTGTAATCTTTTAAGTGGGCTCCAAGCCAAGCAAATCACTCAGGGGCTATTTCTTCATCTCTAAAACAGGGACATCAATTCCTAGGTCACAGAGTTGTTAGGAGAATTGCAATAAATAAAATATGTCAAGTGCTAGCACTGCTCTATGCCAGGCTGGCGCTGAGTAGCTCCTAGGATTACTGTGTTGCTCACCTTCTCTGATTTACCTGTTGTCCAAACCCAAACCATACCACCCTTTCCTACCCTCCACTTAGATGCTCAGGTGTTGTTCTGCTTTCAGTAGTTCAATTTTAATTCATTATTCTGCTGATCATTGATTATTCATGAATTTGTGGTTCCATCTGCCCACTGTATTTAATAATTAACATTTACATGAGGTTTTTCTAAATAACAGGAATACAGATATTCAAAATATAAATTTAATTCTCTTATCAGAAACTACTCACTCCTTCCTCTATGTTATCATAATCTCTTTTTGGTAATTATAAATATTGTTCTTGTCAACATCTCCATTGTGTGTGTGTGTGCTTATGTGTATGTGTATGTGTGTGTGTGTGTGTGTGTATATATATATACATAAACATTACGTGTGTCTATGGGGGGAAATACTAATTTTTGAATATAAAGGTAAAAACTCTCGTTTACCATTGTGGCAGCAATGAAATCCAACCACATGTTATATGTAGCAGCATATATTTAACAAATGTTTGCTGAATTATACTTAATAGGGACAGGACTTACAAATCACAAAGGGTTAAGATACCACAAAAGTGGTGAAGCACGCAGTGCTTCTTAGAAATATAAAAATCTCACTGAATTTAGCCTTCCAGTGGCAACTCCATTCTGGTTCCTTGAATCCTGACGTATTCTTTGTACAACTTAGACTGCTGCCTTGTCTAACTCCTGCTCTCTCTTATCGAGTGGGCCCAATATATGCCCTCTCTTTGCCATGACTATAAACTCCTAAGAGGCCAAAAGAGATTATTTGTTTCTTTCTGTTTCTTTGTGATCTCTCATGGTGCCTAGGGCTCCAAACAAATTGGGCACTCAATAAAAGCTATTAATTGTCACATTCACTTATGGGGACCTCTCATATCCCCAGTATCTGACACCTGCGTAAACAGTTCTGTCTATGAAAACTCACTGGACCAATAATGCTGCAGATGTGGTGGAGGGGGGGGCAGGTTGTACACAGTTACACTTTGCCAGTGGCCAATTGCTGCTAGGCTTTGAGTATGTCAAACTTTCGGAGAGAAAAACATTTTGGTTGCATAACTAAAGTCATATTAATTATGTTAATTCACTTAGAGATGCCTGTCCGGGTCAATTTTATTACTAACACAGAAAATTACTTAGGAAGTCCTATGACAAATGTTTCCCTAAAATGAATTGAGAATATAAAGTCATATTCGTTCTTTGTCCCCATAACATACATTCATGTTGCTGAAGTGTCAGACTCCGTAACAACCCATTTGCAATAATTCTGCCCCTGCATAAGTTAGTGTTGTGTTTAACAACTCTCAGTGGTTTGAAGTGCCCACCTCCTAATCACATTCGTCATTCCTTGGCATCTCTAACCATATTTGACATCAAATGAACACAACAGAGGTTTACCAGTCATCGCTAATAAACTGAGAGTAAAGTAAAGAGCTTTTGTACTATAGGGACAAAAGGATAGCTCTGAAGCACAGGAGAAAAGAAAAAAATCAATTGTGGACCAAATAAAGAGACTCCAACCTAATTTGGGCTCTAGCATTGTTTGAAATTTGGTTTGTTTCTGGAAAGAAAAGAAAAACACTATAATTAAAATAAATTATAGAGGACTTGCAAGTTTATCAAAAATGTAATAATTGATTTAAAAAATAATTCAGCTATATATTATAGCCAATTAATGGAGAAATATAAAAGGATGAAGTAAGAACTAGTAAGAGGAGAGGTTTTTTTTAAAGGCACAGGAAAAAAGAAAAGAGACTCAGAGGAATATAGAGTCAAACAAAATGTTTTCACAGAATAGTTTTATTTCGTAGCCTATAGGAAAATTCTTCCCAAAGCATTTAGAACTTTTTGTATTCTTGAGATCACAGGAGAAAAAGTAAATTCCAGCCCTTGACACATAATCCATTAAAATAAGAAACAATGAGTCATACGTAGAAATTGAATGCTGAAAAGCAAACTATTTTAGTATTTTTAACAGGGCTAATTGTATTATTGAGTTACAATGGCAAATGTTAACACTTGATTAGAACAGCAATAAGTTAATTATTGAGTTTATGGAAATATATCAATCAAGACAAGCTTCCTCTAGCTCACCCCAGTGCTTAAAAATTCTCCCACTTTTTATTACAGTGGAGTTGAGTTCAATCTCTCTCACCTACTGCCACAGTCTTGAGTAAATTTTTTCTTGCCTGTTTATCTTGTTTGGTGCAACTTTTCTTTGACACATTATACTCAGTATCTTCTCAAGGCTGGGGAGGAGCACATTCCCTAAAGAAGTGATGTTTCAACAGATTTTTTAGAATAACATGTTGACACGGCAATTTTTATGACTATGGTGAAAGATAACAACAAAACAAAAAGTGGAAGCAAGACTGTGTCATTAATAGGAAAGGTGATGTATGTGTTCAATTCCCACACCTAGAACTGAGCTGCACTACAATCACAGCCTGGACTCTCCCTCAAATACTTGTCCCCTGATATTAGAATCTGACCACATCTCTGTGCACACATACTACCAGTAGGCAGAATCCAGCTAGGAGTCATGTTTGGTCTAGACTGCAAATGAATCTGAATGCCAGACTCTACCATTACCCATATATCTTACACAGACTCAGCTTCATTTGTTTACATTATCTGACTTCATTTAAAATATTAAACTCTTTAATATATGGCACCTATTAAAAATTGAGCCATAGCCTTTTAGTGAAAGAATATTATTTTCTAAAATGGAAATAACTTTAATATTTAATAGCTTCAGGTTTATACACTTCTTTTTTTCCAAAATGTAAAGTTCTCTTTTTTACTTATCAAAGTAACTTCAGACCTTTGGTTTAAGGTGGTATATTGAGCACATTTATTATTTACCAACCATACCAAAATCTTACTGAAATGGAACTTAAAAGTTACATGAAGGAATACATAATAACAGCACTGAAAAAAAAAAAAAAAAAAGAATAAGGAAAAGGGATCAGCAGACCAGAGATTTTGAAGAATTTTTAGAAAAATAGGTAAATTATATTAAGGAGCAAAATGGAGATGAAGAGTTGAAATTCAGAACATTTACTGCACATGGCCACAAAACATATAGGATACATTTTTCCTGGTTGAGCCATGGAAAATGTCTAAGCTTATAGTTACCAAAGAACAGTGAGCAAGAGTGAGATAGGTTAATCTGTTAAGGAACTGAATCTGAAGTAAATAGATTAATCTGTTAAGGCACTTCCTGAGGAATAGCTGTGTCACTTAGTTCCTGTCATCTCTCAAACACCCCAACTCGCAGGTATCAGAAATATCTCTTTTAAGATATCTCTATATCTCTAAAGAAATTGAACGATCTACATAAAACCTCTGGCAAAAGATGGTTAAAAATGGTAGATTGAGCACACACATTTCCTTCCAGATCCCCCCAAACTCCACAAAAACAAGAACTGTAGACTGCCATACCATATTTAACTAGTCTCTTTTTAATGAATATCCAGGCAGTTTTGAATTATTTTACATCGACTACAATTCTTCAAAGACTAACTTTGTAAGAAAACTAACCCAAGAAAATGAATAATCAAATTGCTTAAAATAAGTGATAAAAGTGAATATCTCAAAAGTAGAGAAAAAAGGCATGTTCTATGTAGAGGAGCAACAATAAGCGTAACAATAGCTTTTATTGATGGGAACAATGCAATCAAGAAGACAGTGAAACAACGTCTTTAAAGCACCAAAAGAAAAACTGTCAACTTGGAATCCTATAGCAAGTGAAGCTATCCATCCAAATTGAAGGCAAAATAAAGACTATTTCAGACATTCAAAAGCTGGAAAACTTCATCACTAGCAGATCTGCATTATAAAAAATGACAGTTTTTGAGGCAGAAGCAAAATTATACTAGATTGAGATATGGGTCTATATATACTGGGGAAGGAAGAGCTCCAGAAATCATAACTAAGTGGGTAAATACATCTCTTATCTTACTACTTTAAAGTTTTTAAAACATAAATTGTTCAAATAAAAATAAAACAATAAAATGTGGTATTTGTTATATATAGAAATGAAATTTATGACAGAAATAGCACAAAAGATGGGAGGAGAAATGGAAGTATACAATCATATCAATAATTACATTAAATAAATTATCTAGACAACACAATTAAAAGACAAATTTCTAGGTAGATAAATAAGCAAGAGCCAATTACATACTACCTACAAAAAACTCAATTTAAATATAAAGTCATAAATGGGTTAATGGCAACAAAAGCAATGGAAGAAGGCAATCACATTTACACAAATCTAAGGAAAGTTAGAGTAGCTATCTTAGTGTCAAAGTAGATTTCAGAGAAAATACTACTAGGAATAAAGAATGCTATTTCCTAATAAGAAAGGGGTCAATTTACAATGAGGATATAACAATCCGAAGCATTTTTACTCATAAGAGAACTTCTAAAATGCATGAAGCAAAATTGACAATTATTTACAAAATCAGAGTAATTCAAATGTTTCTAGCATAAATAACATATACATATTTAAGGTTATGAATATCTCAATTACATTGATTTGATCTTTACAAACTATATGAATGTATAAATTATCACATGTACCTTGAAAAGATGTACATCTATTATGTATCAATAAAAAAAATTTTAAAAATGAAAGAGAACATAGCTACATATTATACAGATATTAATGAGATATGAAAGTAATATGGACAACTTCATAACAATAAATTTGACAACTTAGATGAAATGGACATATACTTGAAAGACATAAACTACCAATGTTCACTCAAGATAAAAATTGGCTACTTGATTATTTATACATCTATTTTAAAAGTTGAATTTATAAGTCAAAACATTCCTGTTAAGAAAACTCCAGCCCCCTGTTGCTTTACAGGTAATTCTGGCAAAACTTTAAGGAAGAAATAATAATGTTCTACATAAACTCTGTGACAATACTGAATGCAAAACCTATCACTATATAATTTCTAGAAGAAAGCAGCAAAAAAAAAAAATTGTGATCTAGTAAAAGATGAAGATTTCTTAGATACAACACCAAAAGTGTAAACCATAAAAGAAAAAGTAATAAATTAGATTGTAAAGAACCACAAAAAGTCTGAATTTTTACCTAGCTTGCACACTAGCAAGTTAGCCTGCCACAGATTTGTAGGTGCTAGCAGAAGACACAGGACTCCTGCCTAAGGGACAAAAGACTTTATCACTCAAAACACATAAGCTTCATGTTTACATCAATTTTTTTTGACACTCCAGTCCAGTGGAGGTTACACAGAGCAGTTCAGGTAGCACAATCTGTGGATATGCATTACAGCTACAGAGCACTGTGTTTTGGAAACTACAGTCTCTTAAAGAGGGCTGAAGGCAAACCTGCCCAACCTTTTGTCAGGAGGGGGACATAATCTCTGTTTGATAAGGCTGTTTGCTATGCAAACACCTTTGAAATGATAATCTAGATAAAAATCTGTCAATGCATCTACTCAGAAGATATGCATAAATGCAAGAAACTAATGGAAAATTATCTACCAACATAGATTTCATCAAAATTTTGAAAATTTATGCTCATTGAAGACACTGTCAGAAAAGTAAAATGACTAGCCACATACTGGGGAAATATATATGCAAAATATATTTCTAATAAAGTCTTATATTTGGAATATAAAAATCATCCTCAAAACTCAATAATAAAAGAAATTAACAGAATTTTTAATGAGCAAAAAATTTAAATGGCAACTTCACCAAGTGCATGAAAGGAACCCCAAAGTTATAAATAATTAGGGAAATACACATTTAAACTACAATGAGATACCATCACATACCTACTAAAAAGGCTAAAATTAAAAAGCTTGACCATAGTAAGTGTTGGTGAGAATGCAGAGGAAATAAAATCTTCATATATTGATGGTGCAAAAAAAAATGCTACAAACCTATATGTTCATGGCAGCTTTATTAATAATAGCCCCAAACTGGAAACAACTCAGATGTCCTTCAACAGGTGAATGATTAAACTGTGGTGTATCATACTATGGAAAACTCAGTAATAATAGGAAAAAAAAAAAAAACATTGATAAACCCAACGTCCTCTACAAACCTTCGAAGAATTATACTATAGTAATTATGTTTACATTATAATTATCACACCTTTTATAAGGTTACATAGTATATGGTTCCATTTATATAACCTTCTTGAAATGGCAAAATGATAGAAATGGAGAACAGATTAGTGGTTGCCAGAGTTAAGGAGAATATGGGGGCAGAAAGGAGTTGGTGCAGCTATAAAAGGGCAACATGAGGGATCCCTGCAGTGATGTAAACATTGTATCCCTCGACTGTATCAATGTCAGTATCTTTGTTGTGAAGACCTGCTATAGTTTCGCAAGATGTTACCATTGGGGGCAACTGGATAATGGGTACAAGGGATCAATTCTGAGTATTTTTCACATCTGCCTATGAATCTACAATAATCTCAAGATATAAAGTTTAATTTATAAATGAAGGGACAATGTTTATGATCTGCATATTGCATACTACACAAAGTTATTTGTCACGTGTGAGACAAGAAGAAAAAAATTGTAAAAATATCTTTTAAAAAATATACTTGAAGATATATTATCATCACACAAAAATAATGAAGTAAAATTAAGCCCTCAAGGAAAGAAAATTCAAGATAGTTTTAAAAGCGATGACCTCTGAACCCAATGAAACAAGGACATACGTCTAAATGTACATCTTGGTTACAAAATTGATATGCAGATATAACAAGCTGCCTTTACAAGGAAGGAATATAAACACTGAATAAATATAATATAATATAATATAAACACTGTGTTTCCTTAGCAACTTCTATAGTGCCCCTGGGCTACAGATCTTAATTCCACCACATGCTGTACAGGGCACTTAAAGAGCATCTGCTCCACCTTTGATTCTAAAAATAAGAGAAATATGTGTCCTACAAATTGTGATACCATCATAACAACTTTTGAATCTAGGATATTTTTCCTCCATCACTTTCTCACAATTTCTCTGTTATTCGCCACCAGTTTTCTCAAAATAAAAAGCAAGATCAGATAAAAACCAAAATTACCTATTAAATTGTATATGAAGCTACATGTATCTGTGTTTATTTCATTAAGTACCTACTTAAAATTAAAATGTATTATCCGTGATGGAGCTAGAGCCCATTCTTAGAAGTGAAGTATCACGAGAATAGAAAAACAAATACCACATGTACTCACATCAAATGGTACTAACTGAGCAACACCTTTATGCACACATGGAAGTAATCTTCATCGGATGCCGGACAGGTGGGAGGGGGTGGAGGGGATTGGTAAATTCACAACTAATGGGTGCAGAGCACACTGTCTTGGGCACACTTGGAGCTCTGGCATGGGTGATATAAAGGCAATATATGTAACCAAAATCTTTGTACCCTCACAATATTCTGCAATTTAAAAATAAAAAAATGCAAATAGTAAATGTGTGGGTAAATAAAAAGAATATTAATTGTTAAAAAAAATAAATAAATAAAGTTAAAAACGAATGCTTGCAATACTTAGTTTAACTTCTGCATCCAATTATTAATCACAAGTTCATCTAGGTGGTTAAGCTCAATAAAACCACCATTTTTACACAGCATTTATTCATGGTTCTGTACTACATGCTATTGTTTGGTTCTATTGTTTGTTTATGGTTTTGCATTGGGTGCTATATAGTGATACATAGCCCAGATGGCATGGTGCCAGGATGAACACACAAAAACAGAGTAGATAATTCCTCAGTTCTTCATTTCTATGCTCATTTAAAGTGCCTAAACATAGTCTATAATCCTATATAAAATTATTTTGTGACTTTGGTGCATGATGTATTACAAGTGCACATTCAAAAACGTTTTCTAAATCATTTGAAGAGGGAAAAAAAAGATTTTTTATCAAAGAATTTTAAAAAACCGCGATTCCAAAGTAAATATCCACAATAAAAATGGTTAGGTCTTTGGCCCTAGATATCCGAATATGACACCCAAAGCAGATCTGTAAAAATTGTCTTTATTTAGAGAAAGAGAGAGAATAAGAGATGAAACCCAAAAAATCCTCAGTCCAAATGTATTGTATTTGGACATGGAGACAAATGTTAAAATGATTCTCTGAGATAAAGCCTAAAACCCAGTCACCAGTATTATCCATCCAATTGTCTCAGCTATTCAACATGCTTTGGATGAGGTCCCCTAGTTTATACATAAACTGTCTTTGAATTCCTAACATTCACAGTCAGAATTATCTTTTTCTTACAGCACAGTTTCCATAATTAATTTTCAGACCTAAAAGTAAGCCTATGAATTGACCTGAACAAAATCTTGATCTTGTCCATTTTGTACTATATATTTTTTCTGCTACCTTTAGATTTTAAAAGCTGTTCTTAAGGATGTTATACTATTTCCCACAGTGTTTCCTTAGCAACTTCTACAGTGCCCCTGGGCTATAGATCTTAATTCCACCACATGCTGTAAGTATTTTTAAAAAATGTAACATGTTTAAAGCTTAAGCCTTCATATATACAAAACTCAGCATAGTCTCAGGTTTTCCTATGGGTACTTATAATAGCATCTGTTAGTAGCTGTACATAGAACTAAGCCAAGCTCCAAAAAGACAGTGAATAGAATTCCATAAGAATAGCTAAATTGTGGTTCTTCTGAATTAGACATCTAAATCCTCTTAAAAAGATCCACTATGTTGGATCCACATGTAAATCTCATTTCTATGCTTGGTCCAAATGAAGAGTTACTGTTATCTGAATAGCTTTAAATACACCTCCCATAGATAACCCAAGGATATTGCTTTCTGAACCACTTAATCCCAAACCATATGAACATTTTTGTATTTAAACTGAGTCCAAATGCTTTTAAGCTTTAATGTGTACAATTACATAACAACTATTTTGCATGATTTTGTTTAATTCAATTTCTATTCATTACATTTCAAAGGAAAATAGGAAAATACAAGAAACTTTCCACTACCTTATTAATATATCATTTTATTTATATTAAAGTTATCACCCATTTCTTCATAGAAAGATATTTTACATTATGTACTCAGTAGGAGTAATTATGGTAGCAATAATGTGCTTATATTGATTGCATCTATAATAATTCTAATATTAAATCCGTTTGTTCTATATACACAGAATCCTGTGCAATTCTATATAGGGGATATGGAAAGATCATAAGCTGGACAGGCTAATAAAAGGGGGATCAAATCCCCATGGCAGGCTTTACCAACCCTTTCTTTTGGTAAATTACTGAATCTCTCTAATGCTTCTAATGCACCTAATGCTTCAAAAGTATAACTGAGTAGTATAAGTATGTAAATACCATGAAGGGTTTTTTTAGGGCTTTTGTTTTACATGTCATCTACAAAGAGAAAGCATTGTTTCTTAGTGGAGTAGATGTCTAAGATAATCTATTCAAGAAAGATTGATTAGTCCAACATGATGAAGCCTTCACAAAGTGATGGAAGCAATAATTCCATAATTATGCAATAATTGGCAGCAATTATTGAGACAATATTTCCATATTGGCCCATGTCATATAAGCAGATATGGAAAGAACATTTGTGACAACATGAACCTAGAGGACATTTATGATAAGTCCAGCCAAGCACAGAAAGAAAAATACTGTCTGATCTCACTTATATGTGGAATCTAAAAAAATTGAACCATAGAAGCAAAGAGTAGAACAGCATTTGCCAGGGTCTGGGGATGGGTGGAGGGGCAGGGAAGGAGAGATGTTGCCCAAAGGGTACAAAATTTCAGGTGGACAGGAGGAATAAGTCATGAAGATCTATTGTACAGCATGGTGACTATAGTTAATAATAAGGTATTATATTCTTGAAAATTGCTGAGAGTAGATGTCAAATGTCCTCATCACAAAAAATAAGTGTATAAGGTGATGAAAATGTTAATTAACTTGATTTAATCATTCCATAATGTATATATATTTCAAGACATCATGCTGTACACCATAAGTATATATAATTTTTCTTTGTCAATTAAAATAATTAAGTAATTCTTAAAAAAGAGTGGGATTCATGACTGGAAAAAGAAAATGTGGCATATATACCATGGAGTACTACTGAGTCATAGAAAGGAATGAAATAATGTCATTTACAGCGATGGGGAGGGAACTGTAGACCATTATCCTAAGTCAATTATCTCAGGAATGGAAAACAAAACACCTTATATTCTCACTAATAAGTGGAAGCTAATACATGGCTACATACAGGCACAAAGCAATATAAAGGAAGTGGGGAGGGTGGGAGAGTAGGTACGGGATAAAAACTTACCTATTGGGTAGAAATAACACTATTGCTGTGACAGGCACACCAAAAGCCCTGAGTTAAGCATTATATAAGACAACCATGTAACACAAACACTTATACCCCCTTAATTAATATTTTTAAATAAAATAAAATATAAACAAATAAATAAAATATCCCTTTTGAAATGTAAAAATATTTTCTCATGTCCCTCACACTCCTGGCATGAGATTATGGATAAAACCAACAGTTTTTGGATGTTCTGCCAAAAAAAAAAAAAGAATGGGAACCCTGGATTAATTTTCATGGGGGGTCCCAGTAGAGCAAATGGTGACCCATCTTGATTTCAGGGACATAACAAGTCAAAGATGAAAACATTATTTTGAGAATTAAATGAGAGAATATATTATAATTTTTATAAGTAGAGTTATCTATAACACATGATAGATATTTAGAATATTAGTTATCCTTTGCCCCTTTAATTTTCAGATAACACCTTCTAAAAAATAATATTGTAAATGGGAGTTTCTAAATGGTACCATACATTATATATACATTTAAATAGGCAGAAAAGGAGATATTAAGCAGGTAACCAGATAGCTACTAGTAGGTGTTTACTCAGTACCAAGTCTGTGAAAAAAGCTTTACATTAATCCTCAAAATAGCCTTAGGAGATGAGAAGGATACTGTAATTACCCTACTTTGCAGGTGAATAAACTGATTTAATTTTTTTTTGTACATTAATAGGAAAGGTAGGATCAGGACTAGATCCCAACTGTCCTACTCCAGAACCCAAATAGTTGTTTAAAATAATATGAGGTTTAAACATATGTGACTCTTTAACATATAATTTTAAATGTATTGCAAAATCTTCTTGCTTATTACACAGCTACATTAAGACTCAGGAAATAATTTTAATGAAACTGCAAAAACTCTAATTCAAATCCCATTTCTTCTCACAGATTTTTAATTAGAATTTACAGACTTTTGTCAGGCACAAAACTGATATGCTCATAGACTACAAATATGAAAAAAAAATTCTGTTTAACAAAACTTCTAGAACTATCAAATGCCTGATATAAATCCCACACCCAAATAGAAACACTGTCTTTTTAAAAAGCTGTACACTGGATTCTAGGAGAGATTAAGTATCAATTGGGAAAGACAGCCTGTCTTAGAAGTCAACCCCAAACTATCTAACTCTGTAGGAGATAAATGGAGATTTGCCTGGAGAGGGAAGCAAAATATTGCCATGAATCACCTCCCTCACAGCAGTTCTGAAGCTTTTAATTTTCAGCATTGCTGGTCTCCAGGTATGTGCAGTTGATTAACAGTCAACAGAAATTGAACCAACTCTATGCGGAGCCCTCGATGTTAGTGTGTAACACTCTTTTAAACAACTTCTGTCTTCTTTCTCCTCTTCACTCTTCCTCTCTTCCTAAATCCATATTTATCTTTCCTGCTTTATTTTCTTAAAAAAAAATAACTTGCACTATTTATTTATTACCTGGATATCACCAATGTATTCTAGACAAATTAAGAAAATAATATATGTCTGAGTATTTGTTTAATCACTCTTTTTATTTTTCTTCCACTATCATGGTCCTTTTTCCTAGACCTTATAAAGAAACTAATCAGATCTCTTGGAAATGACTCATGATAATATATGCATACCACTGCTGAGAACATTCTCTATCTTCCCATCTTCTCCTTCATTTCTTGTTCATCTTTTATTCATCATTCTAGTTCCTCCTATACCAATTATCCTGTCCTTTATCTGCTTGGGGTCTTTGGCTTTGATAGAATTTAAAATACTGAATGCTCAGATTTTCCAGGATTCGTTCTTGTAAAGTCTCCCAAGAATTTGGTTGTTTTGTTTGTGTTCGTAGATAGGATAAAATATATTTATCTTCTCTCTCTCTCTTTCATTTTAGTGCAACCATATGGATTTTGTGAGATGCTTCACATATATTTGTAGCTCACTGTGTAAATAGGTTTAAGTGACTCATCAGCAATCAAAAAGAGTAGTAACAAGATTACCTTTTGGGTCAGTCTCACCTCAATTCAGAAACTTAGATCATAGGTCTTCTGGGTTGTCTAATATCTATCATGCTATTGCATTTATACAGTGTTAGAAGGGAATGTTATTCAGAAGACAGCACCAACATCAAATAAGGAAATAGCCCCTAGAACTAAAGAAGCCAAAGTGCCAGATAATAACCATTTCTCAATATCAATTATAAGCTTTGGGGGGGAAAAACCCATGTAAATAGAATAGGTACCTGTTCTTTGTCTTCTAAATCTCATACTAAATGCAGGCACCGAATATCTGTCTTCAGCTCCAGCCTCCTGTTGTGAATCTGCTTCTGTGCTCTGTTGTCTCTGCAGTTCTGCTTCCTAGTGGGTGATTTCTAAAGCACTATCACCTGCTCCTACGTCTTCCGTCTTTTCCGCAGGTGTAGTTAACTTTTGTGTCTTTGCCTCCTTTTTATTCCTAGGGCCTGGTCTTGGCCATTCCACAGAGACCAACGTTATCTTTATTTTTTCTTCTTTTAAAAGTTTTTTAATCTTCTTTGTAAATTTCAAAAGATTAAGGGAGTACTAATGGCTTAGGTTACATGGATCACTTTTGTAATGCTTGAATCCCGGCTATAGGTGTGCCCATCACCCAAATAGTGTTCTTAGTACCCATTAGGTAGGTTTTTTTCTCCTCCTCCCAGTTGATTTCCACTGAGCTTTACTTCCCCCTGTACACATGAGTGCCCATCGGTTAGTTCCAATTTAATAGTGAGTACATGTAGTGTTTGTTTTTCCATTCTTGAGCTACTTCACTTAGCAGGAAGATCTGTATTCAGTAATGGTTCTTTCCATGTTCTGCAATAAAATTCAGCTCTTACATCAAATGGCCAAAATCTAGCAAGATGGGAAGCTATCCAGCAGAGGTCCTGTCTGTATATATCCCCTCCCTTTGATGCACACTCCATTATCCCTGATCCTGCCTGAACCACCTCACTTAGCCCTGAAGTGGGAACAATATGACCAGAATCATGATCCCTTTTAAATACCTTCAGCACCAACTAGAATTGACAATCTAATGTTTGTATATTGATTTATATAGCTGGAAAATAAATTCTCTTCCTCCCAGAGCTCAAACAATTGTACACTTGCAATCCAACATACAAATTCTTAAGTAAATACATGTTAAAACCAGGTATTAGTGAGAAATATGCTAAATTGTATATATGTTGGCAACAAATGTTTTTAAACCCCAGTATTATTCATTACTAATATTTTTGCAAAATGTCAATTATATGCTTTTATATGCCTAAACATTCTGCTTATATTAATTTCCCAAGAAGGTAATTTGGAGTTAATTACATGGCAAATGAATTTTGGTGTTGCATACTTAAGAAACCTCAAGGCATTTTCTTCCTGAGATCAATAGATATTTGACATGTAATAGCTACATTTTGTAATCTAATTAAAGGATTATCTGACACATTTATAGCTTTGGCACATGGAGTCAAGACTCTCTGACAGAGAGCACTGATGTTGAATGTTTATTTTGTCAGAAAATCCTTACTTATTACACTGAGGACTTTTTTTTATAATGAAATACTTCATGTATAACACTAACAACCATTGGTACCAGGAAGAGTATTAAATAATTTCTGTGTTGAGTAATACTATCCATGTGATGAGACTGTTTGTATCATATGGAAAAGAAGACCAATCAATAATTCCAATTAATACTGAAGATTGAAAACCCTTCTGAGGGAAAAAAGTAACAGAAATATTGCCTTAAGACTGTAATTTAAGTCACTTTCAATTCTTCAGGTTAGTACTTGATTTTACATAACCACATTTTACATACTATTTCACATTTTTTATGTAATTGACCTCTTCAACTTGCAATAAAAACTGTATTATTCCCAGGCTAATTATTATGATAGTATTTTTATTAGCATGTTGTTTTATACAATACAAAGTTTCACAGTATACTTACTACTTGTAATGTATATTATACTAATCTGGTTTTACCAATAATGAAATCAAGACAAGCTAAGGTTCACATAGCTTGTCTTACATTACATAGCTAATAAATGTTGGCTGGGACAAAAATAATGTCTTCTGTCTTCGATGCAAATATTCTTTTTTTTTTATTTCAGCATATTATGGGGGTACAAATATTTAGGTTATGTATATTGCCCTTGCCCCCACCTCCCCCCAAGTCAGAACTTCAAGCATGTCCATCCCCCAGACGTTGTGCATCGCACTCATTATGTATGTATATATCCATCCCCTCCTCCCCTCTCCCATCTGCCGACACCCAATGAATGTCATTGGCATATGTGCGGCCAGGTGTTGATCAGCTAAAACCAATTTGATGGTGAGTACATGTGGTGCTCGTTTTTCCATTCTTGGGATACTTCACTTAGTAGAATGGGTTCCAGCTCTATCCAGGAAAATACAAGGGGTGCTATATTATCATTGTTTCTTATAGCTGAGTAGTACTCCATGGTATACATATACCACATTTTATTAATCCACTCATGTATTGATGGGCACTTGGGTTGTTTCCACATCTTTGCAATTGTGAATTGTGCTGCTATAAACATTCAAGTGCAAATGTCTTTTTTATAGAATGTCTTTTGTTCTTTTGGGTAGATGTCCATTAATGGAATTGCTGGATCAAGCCATGAGTTGATTTTTGTGAAAGGTGAAATGTGTGGATCCTGTTTCAGTCTTCTACATGTGGCTATCCAGTTTTCCCAGCACCATTTATTGAATAAGGATTCTTTTCCCCAGTGTATGTTTTTGTCTGCTTGATGCAAATATTCTTGACATCACACATCCTCCTGTTGTACCCTCAAGAGAAGCTTAAAAGCATTAAGAGAATGGAAGACCCGTAGAAAATATGGTCATCTAGAATTATTGACAATTCCATATGCTTCATTTCTTGGGAACTCTTTGAAAATTTCTAGAGGGTTCTGAATTCTTACAGCACTCATAGAGATCACAGGTAGATGAATACAATTTTAAAAATACCAAGTTTCTTGATTTTGAAAATATTTTTTACTTGCCATCCATGCAATTCAATCTATCACCAAATTCCTTTGTTTATAATTATTAGTAAGAGCAATGAGAGTGGCTACCATTTACTAATCACTCATCTATTCATTCAACAAGGATGATATTCATAGAGAGCCTACCATATGCCAGGTTCTTCCCCAAGAAGTTGAGGTGCAGCAATGATAAAAACAGGGCACTAGTAATTTATCCTGAATTATCTCAAGCTATCTCAATCAATCAAATCTAACCACTATGATTTGAAAGATGGGGAAACCAAAGCTTAGAGTTGTTCCTCACTGAAGGCCAAGTACACTTCTGTCAGAGACAGAAAACAAATTCAAATAAGTCTCACCTAAAACAATCCTCTTTCTTTTTCTTCCTCCACATCATTAACATCTATGGCTTCATCTTCATTCCATGGACAAATGGTTCTCACCACCTCACAAATTGACCCATCAATTTTCTATCTGACTGGTTAGCTTCAAGTTTCTTTTTATTCAAATCCATTGTACACACCAGTCAGTTCAATCTTCTTAAACAGCAGTTTCATCATTTCATTCATCCACTTAACACTCACCATTCTCTTCTCCAGCACTCGAAGTCCAAACTGCCTAGTCAAGTATTCTGGGTTCTATGTATTCAGTTACAACATACCCATCTACAGGTTTTTCTCTCACTGTTTCTTATTACCAGCCATGCCTTCTACCCATAATCCTATGGGACCTCTGCCCTTCACCCACATTATGCCCACTCCTGGCCTCTACACTTTACTATTGTTGTTTCTCCTACCTGGAGTTTCCTTCCCCTCACTTTCAATTATCCATAATTTACTTCAAGTTCATCAGAAGTCTCAGTTTATTTGATTTCCTTTTTCCACCTTTGCTAGTGCACAGGAGATTCCCTTTTCTAAAGTCATAATGCACTTATCTTTATCAATCCATTTGATTGTATTCTGCCAACATAATTACTAAACTTCTTTCTGTGTCTATTTCCTGTGTTGTAACTCCTGGAAACCAGAAAACTTGTCTTAACATTACACTTTAATTTCTCCTCAGCACAATATGCTTAATAAGTATTATTAGTTTAATCTATCAAGATATTAGGTATACTTACTATGCTATTAACATATATATTTCTCATTAAACTCAGAATTAAAGACAGACTCTATCATTTGGACAAGAGATTTTGTCTGTTAGCATACACATCTTGCTAATACTGCATTTAATTGAAAAGAATAATATGATACTATTACTTTACCAATATCTTTGACTGCTTTTTATTCCATTATGTTACCAAATATTTCCTTCAAGTTACCCCACATATTTAATGTTTTCATTTACAGTATCTTTTATATTGATCTTTCCTTCTACATTCACATAATAGTTACCACTCAGCCGGGCACAGTGGCTCACACCTGTAATCCTAGCACTCTGGGGGGCCGAGACGGGTGGATCGTTTGATCTCAGGAGTTCAAGACCAGCCTGAGCAAGAACGAGACCCTGTCTCTACTAAAAAAAAAAGTAGAAAGAAATTAGCTCGACAACTAAAAATATATAGAAAAATTAGCTGGGCATGGTGATGTGTGCCTGTAGTCCCAGCTGCTCGGGAGGCTGAGGCAGAAGGATCGCTTGATCCCAGGAGTTTGAGGTTGCTGTGAGCTAGGCTGACACCATAGCACTCTAGCTGGGGCAACAGAGTGAGACTCTGTCTCAAAATAATAATAATAATAATAATTACCACTCAAGTCTAGTTCTTCTTTATTTTATTTTGGAATTATATGTACAAATCTCTATAAGACAATAGTCCACTTTATTAACAAAACAATGACTAAAAGAAAAAGAAAACTTTTCAAAGTTCAAGCAATTAAAATACATAAAGGCATAATGCTCCAAGAGCTTACAGTCTAGTTATTAAAAACAGTCAAATACAAGGTGCAAAGATGGTGACCTCCTGGCTTACTGCTCCCGGAGAAGGAGGTGAAGAACTCGGAGGGCTCCACATGATTGGAACACTTCCCCCCAAGAACAGTGTCATGAATCTACAGAGAAACAGCTGGGACAGGCAGCACAGGGAGGGGAAAATGTGAAAGGGAGATATGATCTCAAAGACTGGAGTGTGCAAGACACACAATAGAGAATACAGCACAAGGAGGCCATGCCCACCAACCAGCCAGCGCGCTGCGATGTGACCCACGCGAGAATGCCCGGCTGCCCCGCAGACCTCCACCCCTACTCAGACAGGGACACGCCTGTAGTAGGTGCAAAGTTGTGGTACCAGACCACAGGCACTGTGGAGAGGAGACAACAGCGGGAAACATTTTGAACTCTCCAGTGCTCTGTGCTGGGACTGCACTGGGTGGGGGAGGGACTAGTCTGACTGATCACCTCTGCGACCATGAGAGGGAGTTTGGAGACAGGCACCTCGCCTCTGGTGGTCAGCAGGACCCGCGCACAGGAGGTGAATGCTGACAAGAGGGCTCTGCCCCTGGAAACCGCGGAGGATTCGGCAGGCGCAGGGCGGGACAGAAAGAGCAGGGCCCTCTGCTATGGAACGGGAGAAAATATTGGCATGCTACACATCTGATAAAGGGCTGATAACAATAATATGTACAGAACTTACATAGAACAAGAAAAAGTCAAACCACCCCATCAATAAATGGGCAAAGGACATGAACACAAACTTTTCAAAAGAATGCAGAATGATGGCCAGCAAACATTAAAAAAGGCTCAACATCTCTAATAATTGGGGAAATGCAAATCAAAATCACACTGAGATATCACCTAACTCCAGTGAGAATGGCCTTTATCAAAAAGTCCCAAAACAACAGATGCTGGCGTGGATGTGGAGAGATAGGGACACTCTTACACTGCTGGTGGGACTGTAAATTACTACAACTTCTGTGGAAAGTAATTTAGAGATATCTCAAAGAGCTAAAAATAGACATACCATTTGATCCAGCTATCCCACTACTAGGTACTAACTGATCAACACTAAGGTGTTTACATGGTAGTAATATTCACTGGGTGTCGGTCTGGTGGGAGGGGCATTTGGGGGTGGGTAAACTCACAACTAATGGGTGTGGAGCACACTGTATGGGGGAAGGGCATGCTTGTAGCCTAGCTTGGGCAAGGCTAAGGCATCATATGTAACCAAAATGTTTGAACCCCCATAATATTCTGAAATAAAAATAGTCAAATACAATAAACATATAATTACAGTAAACATATAATTACAGTACAGGTATAATAAAATATCTAAAGAGGAAGCACTAAAGCCAGACTTGCTAGTAGATGAAGAGAGGTAGAAAGAGAGATAGAAGGTTCAGGAAAAAAGTGTAAGAGAAGAATCCCTGGAGGAAGAGATGTTCAGTCTGAATCTAGAAGGATTACTAAGCTAATATTAAGAAGGTAGAAAGGTGCAAGGGAAGCATTCTGGGAAGAAATATTGATGCAAATATTATTCCAGTGTATCTGTGCTTTTTCCATAGATTATCCAAGGTTATACAGGTTGTCACTGAGCTATTCAAAGTCCCGGCAGGACACAGCACACTCAAAGAGGGTAACTGACTATTTACAAAGTCATGGGCAGGGTTAAGGGAAACCAACAAAAAAATAGGCATACCAGGACTAGCAACAGTGGGAGATGTTACAACCCTGAGCCTATAAAAACAAGTAGAGGGAATAGTTACAGAAATTTAGCTCTACAGAGAAGGTCATCTGAAAGAAACTCTGGCCTTCAGTAGAGAGATACGCAGCCAACCTATGGCACCCAAGCAAGGAAGGAGCCAATGTAATACAAACCTTGGTATTAATTTATTCCCAATCTCTGATATCCTACTGATGTCTCCCATGGCAGTACCGAAATGGAAGCCAACAAGCAAGAGCTGTTGCTATCCACAGGTTGGCTTCCTGGAGCAGACAACAGAGGAGAATAGCAAGTAGATCTGGAGAGATAAACCGTAAATATCCAACATAGTTCTTTAATTTCTCACATCACAGAAAAAAAAAAAAAAAAAAAAAAAAAAACCAGGCTGTTTCATTGAAAATATTTCACAAAGCACTTGGGGGTAGCAGGAAAGAAAAAGACCCTCAGAATTTCTTACAACTTTCTCCTAGACACATGGATCCCAGAACTAAAAGAAGTTGACCATCCTCAAAGACTGCCTAGATACCTACCTCCCGACCTCAGGAAGCATTCTCCTCCCGCCTCGACCTCAACTAGTTTTCCTGTGACAGAGATACACCATGTTTCCCTAGCACTCAAGATGGCTCCAACACATTTAGATTCTCCAGGCCTAAAAGAAGAAAACCTGGGACCCGAAGGCTTATTTACTATCATAGGACCTCTCTTTCCACAGTAATTGAAATTAAAATATATACTCACTTTAGCAGATATTTTCTCTTCTATCTATGACTTAAACCTACAGCCATTGCAGTGAATGAAATAGTCCAATATCTCTACAAAAGGTGGAGTCACAGAAGAGTAATTTTATCACATCTAACCCTTCTTAATTATCAAAAGAAAAGGCAACTCTTTCCTCTTTCTCAATGTTTGAGTTATTCAACTGTGGATAGGTCCTCATGAATACTACCATCCTACCTGAGCTTCACAAAGCCAGATAGTTGGTGATTCTTCCCCCAAAATAAGATAAATAATATAAAGAACAAGACTGATATTCTTCCTGAAGTATGTAGGTCTCGCTTCCAGACTCTTCCAAGCTGCATCTTACAAAACAATATATATATGTATCTCTATAAAACAAGCAAACTTCTGCAATCATGCTCTAATTAAAATATATTTTGAAAAAGATACTTTTCTCAAGAGGAAGTATAATATAGAGATGCAATTCTGCTTACAACACAAAAATATTATACATTGTTATCCAAAGTAATTTAACTACTTAGAGATATAGCCTCTCCCACATTTCTGCTTGTGATGGGGATCCCCAAGATCACACTCAGTTTTGATGATATGCTGAGATTCATAGAGCTCATAAAAGCTGTTATACTCAAGGTTACAGTTTATCATAAAGAAAGAATACAGATTACAATCAGCAAAGGAAAAAGGCTCATAAGGTGAAGTGCAAGAGAAGACAGGCAGATATTTCTATTTGTCCTCTCTCAGTGGAATTGTAAGGAGAGAACTTAATTCTCCCAGCACGCTGTATGAAAAGACATTAAATGTGTTGCCAACCAGGGAAACTCACTGAGTCTGGGTGTCTAAGGTTTTTACTGGGACTCAGCCATGTAGGCATGGACCATCCACATGACTGACCTCAGTTTCTCAGTCTCCAGTGCTCCCAGATCAAACTGTAACAGCATATCCCAGGGCCCCAGGCAAAGAAAAATAGACATTCACCATAAATCAAAGAGTTAGCATAAAATATCTGGTGTGGTCCAAAGTGCCACTCTCATCAGCCTGGATATTCCAAGAGCTCTGGCCAACCAATGGCCAGTCCTGAGGCTTTTGGGATGTTCAGGGTTTGGACAACCTAAGACTGCTGAACTCTGTAATGCACACTGATTGTGGACTTTTTCACATATTTGCTTAAGAAAATAGTCCATTGCTTTGTTCTGTGCATTACAAAAACTCTCAGCATGAAAAGTGTTTTCAGAACTCCATTTCTAAAACAAAAAACTGCTTGTAGCTTTAAAATAAAAACTTTTCAGGTATCTATTACCCCCACTTCTCATGATTTCAAAATTCTCAAGGCCAAATTTTAGTCACTTTGTACTCCCTTTTCCCCAGTAGTTAGTAAAAGAAGAAAACCTCCACCAAATATATGCCTACAAATATGGGTTCAGATCTGGCAAAAAGGCAAAAGAAAGTCAATCCCTTTTTTGCATGTTGATCTACAGATCCCAGCATTTTCAGCTTTTAGGAGCTGAACTCTATCTAGTCTCAAATCAGATCCAGAAAGTCAAATACATTCTCTTTTAGAAAAAAAATAATACCATCACACCAAAGTAACCACAGAAAATCTATGGAACTCAAAAGAGGCAGCAATTGATAAAATGAAAATAAAATTCAGCACTATTAATATTAAAAACAGATTGTCTTATATTAGGCGTAAGCTATTGTCAATTCTTTACTGCATTGTGTTTTATAAGCATTCTTTTTGATAAATGCTATTTTCTTTCCTACATTTATTATATGGGACACAATTATTGATTTCCATTGAAAATTATTTCTGAAATATTCATCTTGCAGACAAATCATTGCTGAACTAAATGGCTTTATGAAAAAGATATAGTGTATTGATAATCTAGTCTTTTGAATTGTGTTCTATTGCCCTTAATGCATCATCTGTTCTTATGCACAATGCAACAACAAAAAACGTAACTCAATGATTTAATGGAATTCCACTAATAATTGAAGGAAATTTAAACAAAAAAGGTAAGATAGAATATAATGAAAGGCAAATGAAAGAGGCTTTAAAGAATGCCCATTCTTACATCTTTTATTTGGTGACACGGTAGCAAACCATGCTGGTCTTGTGTACATTAAAGATCAAAACTAAAGAACCATGTATTAACACTTGGATAAAAGTGACTTAGGTATGAATCTCAATAAATGCTTCAATTATCAGGTTTAGCCACACACTGCTAGAACTGGAAATTAGCCAATAAAAGTATAAATTCGATTACATTACTTTGAAGCAATTAAACCTGCCTGATCACTTTGGCTGTGATGGAGAAAGAACATTCGCTGTGGCAGTATTAAATCAGTGAGAAGCAAGATAGTGCAGCATGAGGTAAAAGACTGATTTAAATTTTGCCTCAAGGTCTAGAGGGACTTGCTTTCATTTACTCAAAATAAGCAAAACACAAGAAGGGTTAGTGTCGCATATAAACAGTTATCAATCAAGATCTCTACCTAATGCCAATAGACCTCAGGGGAAAGTTAAATGACTTGTATGCAACACAATGCTTTACTGAACATCTGAAGAAAACCACAGCATGATAGAAAAAATAATATTTCATTTTTATTGAATCATTTATTGTAAATGATAAAATAATGGTAAAGATTTAATAGGAAATATGTCTGTTGTTTGAATTAAAGTATTTATCTTTCTCCTTTCAAGAAAACATTAGACGTATACATTTATTCTGACATTCTAAGCTCCAAAAAAGCATACGGTCAAGTGTTTTGTGTTGAATCTTTTGGACTAAGCTATTAAGAAATTAATTTGATAATTTATTTTTAATGCCACATCACTAATCTGTATGTCTTTGTGCTTGGGTAAATCAACAATTTCTACAGATTGAACACAGCATGATTTCCTTTTCAGATTTTCCTATGTAATAACTACTTGAAAAAGGTTTTTTAACTCTCAACGCTTTAGCGAATATAATGTTTAGTAAAATCATTTGATTAGCATTTTCACCCTAGCATCACGGCTTCCTCCTGCTCTGTAAAATTTTATTCTCCCAGGTCATGAATGCCTCATAATCCCAGCATTGACTTTAGGCAAAATTGACCCAAAATGGTCTGCTTTCTTCTCTGGATTTCCATATGCCTATTTTTCTCAAGCATTCTCGTCTTATATAACAGATCGTTTTGTACCTCTTATCCTACTCCTCTTTCTCTTGCCACTCCCATAAAACTGAGTCCACATTCTAGGACTGCTCCTCTACTCTTATTTTTTTTTTAATTATTTCTCTTAGTGACATCCTAATTTTCATAATAAAAGAAGGACCCCCAAATCAATGTCTCTACCTAACCTCCTCTCTTCGTGCTTCCAATGCCTGATAGACATTGTCAATAGATGGTCCACAGGAACCTCAAACTGAACATACCATAAACAAAATGCATTATTATTCCCTCGCCCAGCACCCTATCCCTTCATTTCTTTCTTCAACAATCTTTGAATATATAGCACGTGCTATCTTTCTTCAAGATCAGAGATAAGCAAACTTATCTTGTAAACTACAAATAGTAAATATTTTAGGCTTTGT
Source organism: Eulemur rufifrons (assembly GCF_041146395.1). Lineage (NCBI taxonomy): Eukaryota > Metazoa > Chordata > Mammalia > Primates > Lemuridae > Eulemur > Eulemur rufifrons. Next base: position 34,308,563 of record NC_090987.1, on the reverse strand, counting down.
GGGCCATACATCTCTGTTGCAACTAATCAACTCTGTTGTTATAGTATAAAAGCAACAAAGTGGACATGGCTGTGTTAAATTAGCCCTCTTATGGATGATGAAATTTAAATTTTATGTTATTTTCATGTGTCATTAATTATTAATCATCTTTTGATTCTTTGTCAACCATGCTTACCTCATAGGTTATAGTAAAACTTATGGTAGACTAGATTTCACCCCTGGGCACAGTTTGCTCATTATAGTGGTAGATACAAGAGATTCAGCAATGAAAAAGAAAGCTTATGCTTCTTTCTCTCAAAAATCTCAATTTGTAAAAAGAATCTCCCATCTGTATGCCAGTAGGGACTTCTTCCTCTGGTCACACAGCAACCTGTGTCAGGTTTATTCCTTATAATTTACTATAACCTACTTAATCATCAAGTAGAATAAAAGAATCTTCTAAGTATTAACTTAAGCTTTATGTCATTTCAAACACTTTCAATGTCCATAATTGAATGTTTATATTTATAAATAGTTGAAAATATTTTGAATTTCAAAATTTCATTTTATTTCTTTCACTTTGTAATTTTCATATAGGCATTATTGTTCTTAAGTTTTTTTACAGCTTCATTTCAGTATAATGAACACAGAGTAAGTCGCACCTGGTGGCCATTTGTATGTCTTATTTTGAGAAATGTCTATTCTGGTGCTTTGCCCATTTTTAATTAGTTTCTTTAAATTTCTTAATTTTCAGTCTTTTGAGTTCTTTGTATATGTTGGATATTTGCCCTTTACAAATGTATGGTTTGCAAATATTGTCTCTCACTCCTTAGGTTCTTTCTTCACTCTGTTGATCTTTTTCTGTACTATGCAGAAGATTTTTAGTTTGATGCAATTCTGTTTATCTATTTTTCCTGTTGTTGTCTGCATTTTAGAATTCATATTCAAGAAATCATTGCCTGTGCACACGGTCTTACATTTAAGTCTTTAATCCATTTTGAGTTAATTTTTGTATGTGGGGTGAGATAAGGGTCCAATTTTATTTTTCTGCATGTGGATATCCAGTTTTCCCAACACCACATATTGATGAGATTGTTCTTTGTCCATGTGTGTCTTTGGCAATTTTGCTGAAGATCAACTGACTGTAAATATGTGGATTTATTTCTGGATTCTATTCTGGTCCATTGATCTCAACATCTATTTTTGAACACCAGTATCATGCTGTTTTGATTACTGTAGCATTGTAGTATATTTTGAAGTCAGGTAGTGTGATGTCTCTCCAGCTTTTTTCTTTTTGCTCAAGATAGTTTGACACCATTACAGTATTAGAGTATTCTGAGTTTGACTATATTCTTACCTTTATGGTAGTTTTATACTTTCATTTGTTTCCATGTTGTTAATCCTTTCATTTCAACTTGAAGAACTTCCTTAGTATTTTTTCAAGGCAGCTTTATTCCCACAGTTATTGTTTGTCTGAGAAAGTCTTTATCTCTCCTTCATTTCTGAAGGGCATCATTGCTGAGTGTAGTATTCTACTATTCTTTGCTGGTAGGTTGTTGTTTTGTTTTTGTTTTGTTTTGTTTTTTCATTCAGCATTTGAATATACCATCCCACTTTCTCCCGGCCTGCAAGGTTTCTGCTGAGCAATCCACTAATAATTTTGTGGAGTTTTCCTTGTATGTGACACCTTGCTTTTCTCTTGCTACTTTCAAAGTTCTCTCTTTGTCTTTGACTTTTCATAATTTGATTATAATATGTCTTGGTAAAGACCTTCTTATACTTAATCTCTTTGGGATTCTTTGGGCTTCGTGAATCTGGATACTCATTTCTCTCTCCAGACTTGAGAAGTTTTCTCTCATTATTTCTTTAAATAAGCTTTTGTCATTATCCTCTTTCTCTGCTCCTTTTGAGAATTCCATAATGCACATATTATTTTGCTTGATGTTATCCCATACATCCCATAAATTTTCTTCACTTTTTAAAATTCTTTTTTCTTTTTGTTCCTTTGAGAAATTTCAAATGACCTGTCATTGGTCTTGCTGATTCTTTCTTCTGCTTGATCAAGTCTGCTGTAGAAGCTATCTGTAGAATTTTTCAATCCAGTTATTGTGTTACTGAGCTTAAAAATGTCTACTTTCTTATGATTTCTATCTCTTTAACTCCTTATTTTGTTTATATATTGTTTTTCTGATTTTCATTAGTCTAATTATGTTCTCTTATAGCTAACCAATTTTCTTTAAGTTTCCTTATTTTTAATTATTTGTCAAAC